>NC_060149.1:336111140-336453311 GCF_021461385.2 Schistocerca piceifrons
GTTGACTTTCGCACTTCACTGACGCATGTTTCAACCCTCTGCCGCTAGAGGGCTCCGTATTGTAACATAGCGGTGTGTGGCATAACTTCGTTGGTGCGTGAGAAACACCGTACTGGAATCCCTCAGAAAAGTGGAAGCATGAATTCGAGGAATTCGTCCACACATGGAGCATCGTCTCCTTTAGTATGACTGTGACCACCTTCGAGGACTTCACTCATCAGAGCGTGAAACGGTGCAAGCAAAGGTGTAGTTTCGGCTCCTTCAACGATGTCTGACATTCTACAGCGGCAGTATCAACATACTAGTGTCTCGTTTGGAGAAATGTGTTCGTTTCCAAGGTGATTATGTTGACAAATGAATAAGTAAACATGAAGATAAAAGTTAAGAATGTTAATAAAGTTTATTTTATTTATAAAACATTAAGAGTTTTTGTATAGAAAAATTCAGAGGCATTACTTTTCAGTACGTCCTCGTAATAAACGTGTTCAATTATCTAATTTGAGAGCTTAAACCTAATAGGGACTGTCTATTTTATAGTTATCATTCACGAGAATAGTGGCACTGTCGTAGATAATACGCAAGGTGAGACAGGTAAGACATACTACTCCCAAATATATATAGAATGAGTAAATATATCGAAGTATAGTTTTTGTGTTTGTTATAGTGGATAATTTCGTAAATCTTTTGAAATACTAAAGAAATTTTTACTTCTATAGGTGTCGAATTATGGCACTGACATTTTAAAAATGAAACTATATACTTTTTTGTGACACTAGAAAGAGCCTTCTAATAGAACTTCAGTAATATTGACTGATGCAACAGTAACAGGATGAAAGCGCCGTAAATTTCTGTCCCAAAGTCAGAGTAGAGGCCCCACTAATTCTTTCCCATTATACCATATTTAAACAGAAGAACGTATGAAATTTCGTTACGAAAAAGAACCAGATCGGTATCACAATTACGCAGAATTAAGCACCCACACCTAACTCACACATACTCAACGAAATATAAAACGTGCAGAATTTTTAATATTAACTAAAACTGCGGTCTAAAATATTCTTAAGAAATTCATTAAAAACTAAATATTTAAATTTATGCAAAGTGCGTCAATTAATTAAAAATTATATGGACCATCACAGACAACAGCGCTCTGCTGATACTGACACGCTTTACTTCACGTATTTTACGCATTCACATTCAAGAACTGGATAACATCGTTCTCCAGTTCTTATTAAATGATAACACCAGCACTACCGAACTTTTGCTGATCTTATCACCCACTCTTCGACTAATCAGTTAATCTCAATTCCCACGTTACGTCAAATGCATCTTATGTCAGATAATGAGAAGAATGTTTTAGGTATGGTTGGTAATTATCAGAGTGCTCATGAATTCAAAGATGGTCTAGAGTAATCAACCACTCAAAAAATTATAGGTAAAAGTAACATTCAACTGCATTTCACGAAAAGAAATCGCAAGCAGTATGGAATCAGACACCACTGACATGCTATATTTTGCTAAAGTGGAAATCCCGAAATTGAAGATGTCTCGTATTGGTTTGTAAAGCACTGAGAACATGTTGCAAAAATAAACAATCTTTCAACTATCAAGACAATAGACATGAAATGTTTCTCATCATTTCATTTCAGTAAATATCATAAATTAAGAACTCTACAGTGTAATCATGTTTTCAAGTTTGAGAGTGTCGTATTTGCGATGTTTTCTACAAAGAAATGTCAATAGCGAGGATAATGGCCTCCTTTTTTCTCCACCTGTGCCTCTGAAAGGCACACACTAATGGCTTTTTTCTAGTCGACTGTCGCACAGCTGGGTGCCCACGACGCATTACGTGAAGGTGGTCACTTAACTTTCTTACCGAAATATTTACGACAGCAGTTTCCGCTACAGTGGCAGTCCCATATAAAAATTTCACAGGTCGAAAATTTGCGTTACAAATGTGTAGAAACAAAATCCTGTAAATATAACAGTGTCCAAAAAATTTTCGGTCGCATTGTGATACATTCACGCATATACACACATTTCATAACTCTTAAAGTACGATTCTTGGTTTCCAACATCCTCTTCATAAATCAGAGTCCCTAACCACTACTCATTATTCCTTACCTTATTACACATATACATATTCGTTGACACTTCTTCAGTATTTCATCATAATAAATACATATCATAATAAACATTCCTCAACAGCATAATACATATCGTCGTCGTAATAATAACATCATAACACCTCAGTCAAATCTCAAAAATGTCGTAGCTTTCTGCAATAATTTCAAAACCTAAAACAAAATTCTCTGCTCATTTCAATAGTGTCATCTAGCTCAAACGTACTTTAAAAATCATGATCCCATACCAAATACGACATTCAAAGCTCTCATAGTACCACAATGGTTCCGAAAAAATATGAACAGTTCACAAAGTACAGACAAAATACAATTTTGTAAGTGTGAAGTTAACCAACTGTGTAATTGCTTAAACATCTGTCACTGACATAGTAAAAAAAAAAGTTTGTTTCTCTGTTAAACGATCAGATAGCTGTGTAATTCTGTGTTGGAGAAATATGGTACCGATGTGTAAAGTTGTATAAGCAAATACCATATTAGCTAGAGCTCCTTGTGCTTGCCAAACACATGGTACACAAAGTAAGCATGTACCTCCCTGAGGATTAATGTAATTATACCCTCAGGTGTTACAGATTACAGCAATGGAATGAAATGTATCACGGAAAACTTTCTTTGTAATTCAAAAATCATTAAAAATAAATGTTTTAAGTACAAAATTAATCACTCAAATGCGTGTCCTGTAGCACTAAATTGTGCGTCTTGTTGTAACATAATCTCTGTCATTACTTAAGGGTAAAAAATGTGCCAAGTGTCGTAATTATCGTCGTCCGTAAGCAAAGTTCTGTGGAAGTCAATGTACTTACCTTGTAATAAACAAAAGCGAAATAGATATCGTAGTTATTACGTGCAGTACCGCGATCAAGAAAGTACTACACTGTAACGTAGTGTTGTGCTACAAAAAAGGCTGTCTGATTGTAGCTATACCACAAAAGTTACTACTAAAACATGTATTCCTTTCCAGAAGAATTCAGAAAAACTGTGCAGATATAAAGCAGATACAGCACAAAAGCAACAATGTAAATTGTGTCACACTTCAGTAGCGTCGTGACATAGTCGTGTAGCTGTCAAATAAGCTAACCACTGTGTCATCTGGTATCTCTCAGAAATAACTTTAAATCCATAATGTATTTTCATGTAAACCAAAATGTTGCAGTAAAATCTCATTAGCAGTACTGGTATATGTTCTAAGTATGTAAGCCTTATAGTCATTACGTAATCGTGCAACTAACAAGCAAGAATGTACACACACAATAACACTGTGTCCTCTGTTCACTATCACAATGCAGTGGTAATTACTGTCTAAATATGTTCCGTAAGTTCTAGACTGGATAGTTAACTTCAAAACATTGTTGCATGATAACAGTTTCTAAGTGTGACAACGCGTACTAGTAGCGTGAAGTGAAAAATTTTATGGCAAAAACTAAGTTAAAAAGCAGACTATCTCTCAATAAACGGTTTTACATGTGAAATGCGGTGCAATCCTTTACTCTTACTAGTGGACAGAGTTTAAACTTCAAAGCAATTATCATGTTGTATACGTCGGTAAGGAATGGTAAAATTTTTCTCAAGGTTAGTAGTCCAGTCAAATACTAGATATACTTGCAAAAGATGGGGTAGAAGAGTTTATTTTTTCAAATCGTTCATATGGTTGGAAAGATTAGAAACCGAGTTTTGCCAACAAAATTTCGCTTGGGAAAACTTTCTGCAGTCAAAAAACTTCGAAAATTTCTGACTTTTTTCAGTTTCATTTGCTCCTATCTCTTTAACGTCTATTTTCTTTTTTAAAGAGCACAAAATTCTCTACAAACTTGATTCTTGCCATTTTTTTCTACTCCCAATATCTAAGGCGCTACAGCGCTTCAAAAAATACCAATTTTTCAAATTTTGAGCATAGTGGCAAGATACCTTATTTTTGAACACTATTTTTTCAGTTTCTGTTTGTGTAGCATAAACACATTATACATCATGTTATAAGTTGGAATTTACCACCTCACTTTCAGATATTCAATTTCTCTGTATGCAACATGAGGATTGCTGGGCACCCAACTATTGTGATTCTTACATCACTATGGGCCACCTCAGCCCTGGTATTTGTAAAACTATAAATATAAATCATTAAGAGACATAAACACACACACACACACACACACACACACACACACACACACACACACACACACAAACATACACACGCACACAAAGTAAAATGTCTCAGGAAACTGAACTATTATTAGCGGCAATAGGCAACCTAATTAGGTAGGTAATTATTCTTGTGTATAAAAGCCACACAGTTGACATTAAAAATAAGTAGCTTCATTACAATTAAAATGCATTGTCAGTTACTAAAAAATGTTGACAGTTCTGGGTGTGTAATACTTGTAATATTGCACTTAAGCGCACTTGAGACAGATATGAGCATCACTTCCAACGTTTTGATGGGCCAGGTTCCTCAGTGTCACAAGACACTGTACATAGAGTTGATCCCAGATTGACCTCTTCTTTAAACAGCGAGTCAGCCTCAGCAAGTTCGTTGGTTTCGTCAGCGGTTTCCTCAACATCCTCCATAACATCTTCTTCACTGTCTTCATATAAAAATTTTGGCACGTTTTCACAGTTGACCCTAATACATTTCGTGCAAATTGAAGAACATTTCAAACCCATTTTTCTGCAGGAGCACGCTCCGTCACAGTTCAGCTTGCATGAGCATGAAACAATGTGATGAAGAGCTTCAGGTGCTGGAACTTGGCTCATTATAACGGGTATTGGACCGTGGTCACTGTGATTCCAGCCCCATTTCTCAAGAGGTTCCCAGTTTCCCAACCAACTTTGGACTTGTTGGTAAGTCCGCAACGAATGATGTTGTGCAGCATCTTGTGTAGGTGGCAACCATGCAAGATACAGTTTGCTTTTTGTGGCAGACTTGTGTAGGTGGCGACCGTGCAAGATACAGTTTGCTTTTTGTGGCTGACTTGGCGAATAGCTGGTACTGCGAATGGTCTAGTGTGTGGGAACTGCTGACACCTCCACTATACAATGTGATAGTAACCTGTTCTCCTGCAGTTATTATTTCTTCACGGGTAGCATGTGGTTTATTGAACGTGCAAAGCGCTGAGGTTAGGTGTTCATTTTTCGCAACAATATTGCAGCACTTAATTTTTCCTTGACAAAAAAAAGCAGATGTTGTATCACATCCGCTAAAGGCGTGAGTGAACAGAATATATTCCCTGTCAAACTTGTAAGATGCAGTGGAAAACCACTTGTCTTCTGCATTTCCTCTTCCTGGCTTTAAGAAAAATAAGTTTTCAATGCCTTGCCCCAAACCGGTCATGAGCACAAGCAGGTCAACATCTTCGCCTACAATGACAACACTTCCAAGATCTTTGGTTCTTGAAATGGCAGTTGTTACAATTATATCGTCAGCATCTTCTTGTGCCTGGTGCACTTCAGTGCTACACTCTAGAAATTCCATTTTAAGAAGTGTGACCAAACGCATTTTGTTTCGTTCGTTGTACAAGAACTTCTCCTGAGGGACTTGGTTCACCATCTCTGAGTCAACCACAAAGTCAACCGAAGACTGTTGTTTGGACCTACGAATCCTCTCAGCACTCTTTGTGCTACATTTGTCTCCCTCACATGGATACCCATAAAATACAATAGCAAATTGAGATCCAAAATGGCGTTGCAGGTAAGAAACATAGCTTTGGGCTATTGACTTGAAGCAAACATTTCGAGTCCAAGTCACTTTGTGGTTAAGGTACCCTCCATCAATGACAAAAAATTTACTCGGTCCACCTGACTTCACATCTTCCACTGGAATGAAGGCATTATAGAATGAAGATTTTGTTCCTTTTCGCGTGCCGTTATCTGAGAATAGGGACATTGGCTAAGGAGCAAGTTCATATTTCAGAAACGCTTTTAACTCTTCTTCACTTTGTTTCATTAAACAAATCCTTTGGAAAAGAGTTAAAGGATCAACAGTAGTAATTTTAGTGCTCCCAGCTTTTACAGAATTGAACGCAGAAAGGAGAGTCACAACTTTATCTTTTCTACGGAACTTTACATCGTGGAAATTGTCACCAACTATTCTTTGCCCGAAATTTGAAAAATTGGTATTTTTTGACGCGCTGTAGCGCCTTAGGTACTGGGAGTAGAAAAAATGGTAAGAATCAAATTTGTAGAGAATTTTGTGCTCTTTAAAAAAGAAAATAGACGTCAAAGCGATTGGAGCAAATGAAACTGAGATATTTCGAAAAAACTGAAAAAAGTCCGAAATTTTCGAAGTTTTTTGACTGCAGAAAGTTTTCCCAAGCGAAATTTTGTTGGCAAAACTTGGTTTTCTAGCCTTTCCAACAATATGAACACGTTAAAAAAATAAAATCTTCTACCCCACCTTTTGCAAGGTACAGGCTTTTTTTCTGACAGTTTCACTGGACTATAGCGTCTATGTTATTTTTCTCTGAGCCAGCCGGCGCACGTGGCTGCCTGCGGTGCGAGTCATTGTCTGCTATCTCTTTGTTGGCGAGCGTCGTTATTGGGATTAGGAGACCTAACTCGTACAAATTCACCTTGCAGAGAGGGCCCAGCCCTGTTTGAATCCCGCCAGTTCTGATGAAATTCAGGTCTGTCGTTATGATTATATCGTCTGTCATCATGTCGGTAGTTCCTATAGTTTCTTTCTTGTCGGTTAAGTGGTGGACCATGGCGTCTGAAGTTATTCTGTCTCACGTGATAATAATAGTTCTGGTTGCCATATTGTCCGTTTCTATGATTGTCTCTATCATATGCATTACTACGGAAATGCGATCTTTCTCTGTAACTATTACTCTGCCAGTGGTTGTCATATGGGTGGTGTTTGTTTTGTTCACGATTTGCGTTGTAAGAATAGCCTTGTCGTGTCCAGTTATTATTTCTTTCATCGCGGAAATGTGACAGATGTGATCTGTAATTGTTGTGCTCCTGTTTTCGAGTTCCGTGATTGTCAGTGTCAATTTCCAATTCTTGTAACAGTCCCTGAAAGGCTTCAGTGTCGTCTTTGCAACGTCCCACCAAAATAATATGTCGTAAATGTTCAGGTAATTTGATTAAGCAAATGCGGATGAGTTCTGAGGGGCTGTATGGGTTTGTCAGGTACTAATTCTTGTGCAACATGTCTTCAAAATATTTCACAAGACTGGAAAATTCAGATTGTTCGAAATGTTTCATCATTATGATGCTATGTTTTACTCGGTCTTGTGTGGCTTGAGACCAATATGCTGAGAGGAAGGCATGGTAAAATTGTCCTTCACTGTGGCAATCGTGAATGATCGATCGCATTCTTACAGCTGGTTCATTCTCTAAGTAGCCACACATAAATTCTAATCTGTGCTCTAATGACCAGTTGGGAGGAAAACAATGAGAGAATTGATGGAGCCACGCTTGTGGATGAATGTCGTTGCCAGAATTCTTAAATGTTTTGAACTTACGTGTAGTAAAGAACAGTTTATAGTCAAAATAATCGTGTCGGCGAGTCGCATATCGGTCATTGTTACGTCGTGTCGGCGGTTCCATCTCAAAATTCGGTGCACATTGCCAATTTCTTTCATAACTTCCGAAATGCCCTGTGTTATTATTTTGCGGCTTTTCCGTATTTCTAAGTCCCTCTCCCCGTGTTGGAGCGCGAGTGTCCTCTGAAATTTGTAATTTTTGTATTACTTGTGCCAACTGATCTTGTACTTCCCGGATTTCTCTTTTGTGTTGCGTATTAATTTGATTCTGATTTTGTTTGAATTTCTTAATTTGTTCATACTCTTCTGTGTCAGTGATGGCTACAGGTCTTGTGTCATTCACATCATCTACTTTTGTAGATAAGTTAGTGAACTGATCCGAAAGTTCGGCTACTTTCTCCGATAGTGTACTTATTTCCTTAGTGTGTTTTTCTGAACCAAGTTTCAGAGTGTCCATTTGTGTTGAAATCGTATCTACTGTGTCCTTTAAGTTTTCCTGAGTTTTTGCAAGTTGCGTAACCGAATCGGTAGATGCAACTGAGTCAATTTTAGCTTGCAAGGTCTCATGATTTTCGTAAACAATAGTTTGCAGTTCTTTTATGGCTGCTTCGTGATTCTGTAATGTATTTTCATGCCGCGAAAAAATAGGTAGGAAATGCTCACAAATTTGTGTTTTTACGTCATTACAGACTTTTTGACATTTCTATTCGATTTTATGTAACTCAGTAGTTAAATCTTCACGTGTTTGTTCAAGTGTGGTGTGAAGATTTTGTTCCATTGCGTCTAACTGTTGCTGTGTTTGTCTCTGGTGTTGTTCTATTGTGTCTAACTTTTGAAGATTTTGTTCCATTGTGTCTAACTTTTGAAGATTTTGTTCCATTGTGTCTAACTTTTGTAGCCTTTGTCCCATTTGTTGCATTAACTGTAATAACAATGCACTGGTGTCTGAAACATGTTCCTCAGTGCTTTTCGGCAGTGAAGTTGCACCAGCAACATTCACATTTTGACAAGCAGAAAATGTGTCTTGACTTATTTGAGAAAACGGTGAGGACCCAAAACCTGAATCTGCAGTATTTGCAAAATTGTGTTCTGTCATTCCCGATTCCTGAGGCGGGCTGTTGCCGACCGATCGATCGATAATGCTTCCCTGTTCACTAATTGTGTCACTGTCTACACCATTGTTTGCCGCCCGCTCCATTTCCCTATGCACAATTACCAAATTACTATGTTGAACATTAGTTAATTCATTACACGGTGGCGCTAACACACTGCTTTCGTCTTCACTGTCATTTCTCAGTTTACTTTGGAGCCCAGTATTACGTTTTTTACACGCCATTATTGTCACAACATTTCACACGACAACACAGAAAAGCACAATTTGAAGAGCAAAATAAGAAAACACGTTAACATAGCACTGAAAATAATATCTAGTTAATTGCAAGCGCAGCTGCGAAATAGTTGGTGCAAATCTACATGCATGCCACAACTGTTTTACTGTACAACAATGAAAGACTACAACTACAAAGGAGATTCTCTCTACAATTACACGCTAGCAATAAACAAAAGCTACACTAATTACACAAACTACAAGAAAAAATCAGAAGATTACAGTGAGGTATCCTCGGCTATGGGTCGACATATGAAACGTCCCCTTTGAACAATTATACATGACTGTGCTTAAACTGACACACAATATTTTTAGCGCAACGGAATCTGACATTCAATAATCCCTACAAAAGAATGGCCCTGACTAACATTAAACTATACCTCTCACAAATCACTTACCTCACAAAAATCTTCGTTACTCGAACTACTGCAATACAGCGAGCGCCACAACTGCCGGCTTAATAGTGTTCAAAAGTCGTAATATATATAGCAGTTCATGACATCCAGTCTTACAAATGCATTGTCTCTGATGGACACACGTCCAGATCATCGGCTCTCAAATTTCCGCCATCTCTCTCCCCACATCCACCACTGCTGGCGGCTCACCTCCAACTGCGCAACGCTACGCGCTGTTAACAGCCAACTGCCCAACACTACAATGGCGAGTATTACAACAGTGCCAACCAGCCACAGACTGCACACAGCACAGCCAGTGATTTTCATACAGAGCGCTACGTGGCGGCGGCATTACCAATATAAGAACCTATACAGCCTACTTACAATAATTATAGCTGTTGTAAGTCATATGTTTTTAGCTTAGATAGTACCTACAAGTATATGTGGCAAGAGGAAGCCATTAATGTTTATTTTACCTTGGGTAGCAGGTCAGGTGTTGAAGTGTGGACACATGGATGCAAAACAGTTGGACTATATCGACAGGCGTAGTCCATTTAGCGGTACAGTTAGCGGGTACGACCCCCAGAAACATTAGGTTTTAAAGTTTGTGATATGTTTGTGGGATGACTGTTCAACACAGCAAGAAAACAACGGACGCACTGATTTGTGTACACATTAGGGTACTACATATAAAAATATCTACACTTATACCTATCACACCCTCTATATGAGTTCAATAAGAGTAGATATTGGTGTCGGACATCGTACTGATTGTCACCGACAAGTGTGACGCTCGTCTCCAGTTAGGATCCTTTTACAGCCAATGTCTTGATGCTGTATTACATTGCTGCAATTGGTATCCCTATCCTTGCAGTCATGTTGGACAGTCCATGGTGTTACACCAACAAATTGGACAACTTTCATTCACTGCGTGGTCATGGGCACATCCAAACACAGCAGTACATTTCTGCCTTCAGAAACTGGTAAAAACAAATCATCTCATTGATATGAATTACGTGCCTGCTCTATACCACCTGCAGCGCTCTGAAACGACCAGTGAGCTCTTTTAAGAGAGTTACTACTATTTTGTCCAGTCACTTTATTGCTACCACCGCCTATGTTCGACGTCTAGGTACAATGACCACTCACAGACGGCAGGTGGCATCACTAGCAGCGGAGGGTATACAAAGCATATCGGGGGACGCAGATAACAGTGCAGTCGTCGGCGCGGTGCGGAAAAGGAGTGATTTATCTAACGTCCAAAAGGGCATGATCACTTGCTTTCGGGACAAGGGTGGAAACATTTCCGAATTTGTAAGATGTTCACATGTTGCCGTACATGACAAAATGACGCTATCCAAAACTAACAATGAGGCAGCTGCGGTGCACCACAGGCCATAGACAACAGGGATGGATGATGGATGCGGACATACGACCTTTCAGCGGACGTTGCTGCGTATAGGTCTCGGCAGTTGGCGAATGGTTCTTACACCCATGCTGACTGCTGCTCACAAGCGACGAAGGTTGGAATTTTCCAACCAATATCGCAACTGTATATGGCGACAGGTGGCTTTTATGCCCTATCAGACAGATGGTCTGTGGAGCGCAAGGCCCTGCAAATATCGCCAGAAGGGTCCAGACCGGTAGAGGGAGTGTTATGGTCTGGGGAAGGTTTTCGCAGAATTACGTGGATGATCTCGTTTTTGTGGAAGGCGCAATGGATCAACAAAAGTATGCATCTATCCTTGGGAACCATGACAACACCTACATGCAGTTTATTTTTCCTCGACACGACGCAGTCTACCAGCAGAACATGTCACACAGCTCGCAGTGTACGTGTGTGGGTCCAAGGATCCGGGATGAGTTTACCGTATTCCCCTGGCCACCAGACTCTCTGGATTTAAACCCAATCTGTGGGGCCACCTCGGTCGCGTTCTTCGCGCTCTAGATTCTTAACCGAGCAACCTACGACAGCTGGCCACAGCACTGGATCGGCATGGCTCCACATCCTGTCCGTACCTTCCAAAACCTCACTGACTCTCTTCGTGCACGCGATGCAAACGGTGGTTGTCAGCTGGTCACATTAATGTGACTGACATTGTAATTTACTTAAAATTGTAAAAGACCAATTCCAAATTGAAAACTTACGAAAGTTTGTGAATACCTTTGAAGCACAATGGCCACTTTTATGATGAGAATCTTTACTCATAAATCTGGAGTTTACATTCTTTCTAGACGTAAATTACGAAATGAGAGCCTAACCTGACATTCTGCGTGGAGAAAAAAGAAAAACAAGATTAAAGTTTGATGTTCCGTTCACGACGAAGTTAATAAACATGTGCAAACTGTGAACGAATGTTTGGCACTTGAGTGTGCTCCTGTTGTCCTACAGTTCATTACGTGCTTGCTATTTCCCGATTTAAAACAAATGCCGAAAACATCTTAATACAGGCTAAGCTCAGCTGAAACAATTTGTACGATAAGGTATTCTAAAAGATGAACTGCTTCAAATACATTTCCCGCAATTATTTATGACGTCGTAAACGGCTCACGGATCGGCTTCCAACAATTTTGAGGGGCAGTTGGGAACCCACTTCGCAGTCGCCCTGTACAGATAACGCGATTACGAATTGTTGGTAAAACTTTACGTTGATTACTCACCGTTTATCCTTGCAGCTTCGTCACGTTCACATTATGTTACGAAAATAGCTCAGCGATCTATTAACTGTGGTACTGTTGGAGGTGATATCCCTTTGTTTTCTCTCTCTCTCAAAACACCCTTAATAATTCGGTAAATGTTGAATGTTCAGTTTGACACAGAATGCGAACAACACTATGACTTGCCATGTTTCATATTTAAGAAGTATTCTCAGATGTGATAGAGACAATACGTTTCCAGGCCAACTGGTTATTGAATAAAATCTCTTAGGCCCATTAATCTCACGTTTACCGAATTAGAGTATCCAGCCATTAAAAATGCTTGACACTTGGCACTAGACTGGTCTTTCTCCCTTAGCTATTATCCCTATACAGGGAAAATCCATTTTTGCGCCACACGAACTGTAACTTCCCTCCCCTGGCCACTAGGTGAAAGTACCCTGTACAAATAAATGAGTGTTGCGTTCGAGTGAAAATTTAGGTTGAAGGCTGTTTTCCTAGAACAGGATTGAAACGACGCATGTTATGGACGTAGAACAAACGAAAGTGAATAGTGTCTTCATCTTAGGCAAAGTGAACTGGAAAGCGAGGTCTAACTCTTATCTTGTTTGCTCTTAGATCATTGTTATCTCGCAGTGCACTGGGACTTCGATCGATGAGGCAGTGGGTAGATAACGGCAGCGTGGATGCATGCAGCGGAAAGACGTAACGGAACAAGATGATGATCCAAGTCAACTGCGTCTCTTCCACAACATACTGCTGCATATCGACCGCAGCGAAGCCGTGGCAGAATGCTGCGCACGTTTGAGAAGGGTTATTGGTATGCATAAGAGGCTAGTGAGTTCGCGAAATTCATGTTATTCCTGGAATGTACTCTTCGAATTCAGATTTAAGCGTTCTCTCTTTTCTGCATGATGAACCAAGTATCACCATGAATAATAATGGGACGATATTACGTTACATATGGCACGAAATTAGTCATTCTCTTTGTGTAAACGTGTGTGTGGGAAAGACAATGCTGCTTCGATCCCGTAGGCCATACATTTAACTAATAGAGTGTAGGATCTTCTTCTGCAACTAGCGCAACATTTAACTATCAAAGAAACTCTCGTGCTATTCTGATACTGTGAAAGTGAAATTTCTTTCAATTCTCCTGACGCAAGATGAATACTTCGTTATTTCCTGGTTCTGGACGAACACATCCTACGCGAATCAGCAATGGGGAGCTGAGGCTCTGAGGAGGTTAACAACTAGTGCATCTGTTTTTCTAAGGACTAGGATTCAAGCGTCCTCTGTGAAAGAAACGTTACCGTACTAACATAAAAAAGGCTCGATTCCCAACTTTTGTGCAGTGGAAAAGTCATATTACTGTCTAATGTTCTATCATTTAACACGTGTATTCGTCTTCTCGTCACCCTCAGTAGCTGAGTGGTCAACAACGCCACAGACCCTCGTGCGGGGGGGGGGGTGTCGGTTTGTGGTAGGGCCAGGTATTTTTCCTTGGTGGTTCAAACTGTCTCTGAGCACTATGGGACTTAACATCTATGGTTATTAGTCCCCTAGAACTTAGAACTACTTAAACCTAACTAACCTAAGGACATCACACAACATCCAGTCATCACGAGGCAGAGAAAATCCCTGACCCCGCCGGGAATCGAACCCGGGATTCCTTGGAGGGAGGACTGAGTTAACTGAGCAGGGATGAGGATGACACGGCGGTTGGTGGACTATCGGACGGTCTTCAGGACCTGACAACTGTCTTTTAGTTCATTTTTCCAGCAACCATACTAATGATCTGAACCTAAACTACGAGAAACAGTTCCTTACAAGGCACTTCCAATCAGATTCCGTGCCTGTGGAGCATCGCTTCAGCTGTGCGACTGGATTCGTGGTTTCCTCTCAGAAACGTCACAATACGTAGTAATCGATGTAAAATCGCCGAGAAAAAAAGAAGTGACATCCGGCGTTCTCCAAGGAAGTGTTACAGGCCCTCTGCTGTTCTGATCTATACAAACGATTTAGGAGACAATCTGAACAGACCTCTTGATCGCTTGCAGATGATGCTGCGATTTACAGACTAGCAAGACCGTAGGAAGATCAAAACCAATTGCAAAATGACTTAGACAAGATATCATTTTGGTGTGAAAAGACGCAATTTTCTCTGAATAAGGAAAAGTGTGAGGTTATCCATAAGCGTACAAAAAGAATTCTGTTAAATTTCGGATACACGGTAAATCACAGAAATTGGAACCCTCAAGTGGATATGATGTGGGGAAGACAAATTTAAGACCACAA
The DNA here is from genome assembly GCF_021461385.2 of Schistocerca piceifrons. Taxonomy (NCBI): domain Eukaryota; kingdom Metazoa; phylum Arthropoda; class Insecta; order Orthoptera; family Acrididae; genus Schistocerca; species Schistocerca piceifrons. Next base: position 336,125,500 of record NC_060149.1, read on the forward strand.
TTGATTCACAGAACGCTTAGAAGATGCAACCGGTCAATTACAGAGGCTGCCTACACTAGGCTTCTTCGTCCTCTACTACTTTGCTGTACGTAATCTTTACCAGATACGATTGACACAGGACATCGAAAATTTTCAACGAAGGGCAGCTTGTTCAGCATTATCGCGAAATAGAGGAGAGAGTGAAACGAATGTGAAAAGAGATGTGCGATGGCAATCATTAAAATGAAAGCATTTTTCGTTGCGACGAGATCTTTTCACGAAATTTCCGTCCCCTACATTCTTTTCTGAATGTGAAAATACTTTATTCTCGCCAACCGACATAAGAAGAAATTATCATCATAATAAATTAAGAGAAATCAGAGTTCGTGCAGAAACATTTAAGTGTTCCTTTTCCCTACGCACTGTTAGAGAGTGGTACGGTAGAGGAATAGTCTGCAGATGGTTCGAAGAACCCACTGTCAGGCACTTAAGTATGAATTGCAGAGTAGTCATGTAGATGTAGATATATTACAACACCGCCACCATCAAATTTCACTGTAGTCAAAACACGCTTAATCAGATACATGATACAGCCGCACTAGTGTGACCACCGCCTATGTTCGAAGTCAACATGCAACAACCACTCACAAACGGCAAGTTATCTAAATCGTGTCGGAGAAAGTGGAAAACTGGGCAGCCGTTCTCTGTGAAAAACATGACCACACCATAACACCACCGCATCCGAATTTTACTGTTGGCAATACACACGATGGCAGATGATGTTCACAGAGCATTTGCCATACCCACACCCTGCCATCAGATCCCCACATTGTGTACCATGATTTGTCACTCCACACAATGTTTTTCCACTTTCAATCGCCCAATGTTTATGCTCCTTACACCAAGCAAGGCATTGTTTGGCATTTACCAGCACGGTGTGTGGCTTATGAGCAGCCGCTCAATCATGAAATCCAAGTTTTCTCACCTCCTGCTTAACTGTCATAGTACTTGCAGTGGATCATGATGCAGTTTGGAATTCCTGTGTGATGGTCTGGATAGATGTCTGCCTATTACACACTACGACCCTCTTCAACTGTCAGCAGTCTCTGTCAGTCAACAGATGAGGTCAGCCACTACACGTTTGTGCTGTACGAGCCCTTCAGTTCAGTATATTAGTTGATTAATAAGCTTCCACAGAGAGTTGCTGTTATGCTGGTGCACAATCAGTGAGTTTCATTTGAGCTCAGCACAATGTAGCTAAGCTTAATACAGTTAGAAATGGAAGTTCACTATTTATCTGAACAAACTGAGAGGATGAAGGCAGCCACCACAATTCACAGCAACAACATACTTGCTCCTCCACACATGACCTCCAGGACAGCAACAACATGCTATGTTCTCCTGTGCAACCGCATATCCATTTCTCACCAGTTTCAGATTGCTAGCCTTGCTGTCTTTCCATACCCATCTATATTAATATGGGTATGCAGCATTCACGTGGCCATGGCTGCTCTTAGACTTCTTTCCAGTTATCCTCCAAGAGTCCACTCCTGTGACCTCGCCGTTTAGTCCCCACCCTCGAATCAACCAACCAATCACTCACATTACTGTGACCACCTGTCAAAAGCCTGAACAATAAACTTTTGCTGCGCGAACTGCTGCGAGACTTGCAAGAAGCGAGTCAATGATATTCTGAAGGGTACCGACAGGGATGTGGAGCCATGCCGACTCCAGTGCTGTGACTAGCTGCAATTTATCTGACGCCCAAAAGGGCATGATCATTGGCTTTCGGAACAAGGGTAGAAGCATTTCCAAAATGACTAAGTTTGTAAACTGTTTGTGAGCAGTCACTTTTGAAGTACACCGTGCGTGACAAAATGATGTGTACGGGTGAACCGACTTGCAACTGACTGCCCAGACGAAGCAAGGGGATACCAACAGCGTCTCCTCAAAGACTGTTCAGCGAACGTTGCTGCGTATGGGCCTTCGCAGCAGGCAGATGGTTCATGCACTCGTGTTGACTGTTGTTCATCGGTGACGAAATCTGGAATTTGTACACCAGTACCGCAACTGTACGTCCACATCGTGGTGACAGATGGCCTTTTCAGATAAAGCACGTTGTGCTCCATCGGACAGATGGCCTTTTGCGCGTGAGGCCCTGCAAATATCGTCGGAAGGGTCCAGAACGGAGGAGAAAACTTTTCGGTCTGGGGAATGTTTTCGTGTTATTACGTGAGTGATCTCATCTTTCTGAAAGGCATAGTTTTGATGATGATGTTTGGTTTGTGGGGAGCTCAACTGCGCGGTTATCAGCGCCCGTACAAAGCCCCAATTTTTTCACAGCCCAATCCAGCCACTGTCACGAATGACGATGATGATGAAATGATGAGGACAGAGGCAGAGAAAATCCCCAACCCAGCTGGGAATCGAACCCAGGACCCCGTGATCCATGGAAGGCACAGCGGATCACCACATGTATGTATGTATCCTTGGGATTCATTTCCGTCCCTGCATGCAGTTTGTTTTTCCTCAGGACGATGGTATCTAGCAGCAGGACAATGCAACGTGTCACACAGCTCGCAATGTACATGTGTGGTTCGAAGAGCACCAGGATGAGTTTACAATACTCCCCTAGCCACCAAACTCCCTGGATTTAAACCTAATCGATAATATGTGGGACCATCTCCATCGAGCTGTTCATGCCATGGATCCTCAACCGTGAGACTTACGGCAGCTACTCACGGCACTGGAGTCGGCATGGCTCCACATCCCTGTCGGTACCCTTCAGAACGTCCCTGACCCTCTTCTTGAAAGTCTCCCAGCAGTTCGCGCAGCAAAAGTTTGTTATTCAGGCTTGTGACAGGTGTGACTAGGGCCTGCCGTCGGGTAGACCGTTCGCCGAGTGCAAGTCTTTCGACTGGACGCCACTTCGACGATTTGCGCGTCGCTGGGGATGAAATGATGAAGATTAGGACAACACAACACCCAGTCCCTGAGCGGAGAAAATCTCCGACCCAGCCAGGAATACAGCCCGGGACGTTAGCATTGACATTCTGTCGCGCTGACCACTCAGCTACAGGGGGTGGACTTTTGACAGGTGGTCCCATTAATGGGAGTGACTGGTTGGTTGATTCGGGGGAGGAGGCCAAACAGCGAGGTCACAGGTCCCACCGGATTAGGGAAAGATGGGGAAGGTAGTCATCCCTCTCCTTTCAAAGGAACCTTCCTAGCATTTTCCTAAAGCGATTTAGCGAAATCACGGAAAATCTAAATCAGGATGGCCGGACGTATGTTTGAATCATCGTCGTCCCGAATGCGAGTCCAGTGTGCTAACCACTGCGCCACCTCGCCAGGCTTCCACTGGGTCCAAACGTGCATTCTGAGTATCACATGACTCACCATTGCTCACGAAACATTCTGGAACTTCTCTACGAACCAATAACGGCGTTTTCTCTTCCACTGTATGTGACATCACGTAGTCGGTCTTGTGATAAGCGGTTTCTGAGCAGCAGCATGCTCGTAGAAATCGACTCCTATCGCTTCTTGACGAATGGTGCCGTCGTTGACTTATTTTATCGCAGTCTCCGAAGTTGTAAAGAAGAAGCCTGTTTGAAACAAAAGGAGATGGGCTTTACCCATTTTCCATGAATGCATTTCATGATTCATGAACGACTCGTGTCTGTTGTTCATTGTTTAATTGCCGGAGTGGCCGTGCGGTTCTAGGCGCTACAGTCTGGAGCCGAGCGTCCACTACGGTCGCAGGTTCGAATCCTGCCTCGGACATGGATGTGTGTGATGTCCTTAGGTTAGTTAGGTTTAATTAGTTCTAAGTTCTAGGCGACTGATAACCTCAGAAGTTAAGTCGCATAGTGCTCAGAGCCATTTGAACCACTGTTTTATTATTTTGACGCATATTATCGCCGTTTGTTTAAGAGTTTTCCTTGTTGCTATAATGTCATTCGTAGTTTTCGACACGAATAAATAAAACACGCTGAATGCAAGCTCTCGCAGTCATTTTCGGTACGTCATTCGCATGTTGTGTTTTTGATGTGTGCCTATGTTTGCTGCACATTTTCATGTTTATATCCCGTCTTTCGTGAAGAGCGTTGCTCGTAACTACTACTACAATGCTTCGAATACACGCATTTAAGAAATTAGCAGCCTCAAATAAATAATACGGAAGCAAGAATGAGAACTTCGTTGCGAATAGCTCAGACTTCACATATAGTATCCAACATGCATAACGTCTTTTCAGGAAGATAGAGGAACCTAGTATTTTCAGATAACGTCATATCTGTTTCATACTCGGAATGAGGCACTAGATAATGCGATAGTTACTAAATGTGCCCCTGGGGCTATTGACACCAACATAAGACTGATGCGGAATTGACCCTCGTTAATGAGCATCACAGAAGATGTATTTCGCGCCATTTTGCCACTAATTTTTGGACAGTAGACTCTCCTGGAGGTTTTGCCAAAATATTTCCACTCTTAAACCCTTACTCAAACTTTCCTGTGACCGCCGAAGCTCTCCCTCTAGGCACGGACCCTAAGCCACAGTGCTTCAGGTGCCAAGCTGAAGGGCATGTGGCTAAATACTGCCGTAACTCGCCGCGTTGCGTAGAGTGCGCCGGCGCGCACGACACCCGCGCCTGTGAGAGACGACGAGAAGAGGCGCCAACTTTTGCTCGCTGCGGAGGGCCACATGTGACAAACCGGCGTTGCTGCCCGGCTTTCGCCAGCGACGGCTGCGCTGGAGACAAGGCGCAGACCGAGCGGACGCGACGACGGCGCCGTAAGCGCCGCCGAACAAAGACACAACTGAAAGGCGAGAAGACAGCTCCTACTGCCCACAGTCGGCCGGAATCCCGCGCCAGTGAGAGTGGCGCGGGGGACCGGACGCCGGCGCCAGCACAGCAGGCGCCGCAAGTACGGGAGATGCACGCCATGCTGGCGGCCGCGCCGGAGGAGGCGATTGCGGCCTTTAAAGCCGCCATGGACGAAGATAGGGCAGCTTTTAAGGCCACCCTGTCTGCAGATACGGAGGAGGCGTGCAGCCAACTGCGGCAATTGCGCTCGCCACAGGTGAAGGGAAGACACCTGCCGCCGCTCCTCTTCTGGAGCAGCTGGCGGAAAAAGACAGCGCGACGGACACCCCGAGGAAGAACACGCGTGCCGCCGCAAGAACGCCGAAGCCCACCGGTTCCGAGCAGCTCTGCTCCGACGTGTGGCCTACCAGAGCGATCACGATGCTCCAGGGCTCGGGCTACGTCGTCCGCAACACAGGGAAGACTCAACCGTGGCCCTCACTGAGCCTGTCAGCGCAGCCAACGAGTGAGGAGTGGTGCCGCTACACTACCACACATCTCCGAGTGCTTGGCTTCGACTCTCGTCCACCAGACACCGATTGGCGACCTGGGCCTTCACACGCGCCAAGTCACCACTGACGCAGCTCGGCGGGGGGCTCTCACAGCCGTGCCGGCCGGTGTGGCCGTGCGGTTCAAGGCGCTTCAGTCTGGAACCGCGTGACCGCTACGGTCGCAGGTTCGAATCCTGCCTCGGGCATGGATGTGTGTGATGTCCTTAGGTTAGTTAGGTTTAATTAGTTCTAAGTTCTAGGCGACTGATGACCTCAGAAGTTAAGTCGCATAGTGCTCAGAGCCATTTGAACCATTTCTCACAGCCGTGCTGCAGCACCGTCACGGACTGATCTCTTATGACGAACATATGGCTTGACATGGTATCCGCTTACATGATACCACGTCTAACTTAACCCATCCTTGCATGACCTGTCGCAGTCAGCAAGATTCCGCTACTGCTCTAGTTACCCGACCTAACTATCGCAAAGGTTTCTCTCCCTTGGCGCTTGCCTTGGTACTTTTTCCCCTCTGCCCTTCAAACCGCTACCCTTCGTTCAACTTTCGACCCAATCTATCTCCAGATGAGTGCGTATTAATGGTTAACCTTAACCAGACGTACGCAAACATCGCAGTACCCACATCCTGCGAGACCTCACTTTAGTGAAAACTAACCCTTATACAGAGATGCAGCAGACCTTTTGTGTTGGCTATCATACCGGTGTGGGCGTGGAGAAGCTCAAACTTAAAAAAAAAATGCTCAAACAATTCCGCCCAAGTATTCCACTAATTGTGCTTCGCATAAAACTCGACAATGAACACGCTCTCTTTTATTGTGAACACCATTTTCTGGTGCATTCAACTCGATATTAAAATCGCCTACTCCTCTCACTCACTCTAAAGTAATGACACAACGAAGTACTTGGAACAGAGAACATGCGACAGATCACATACGTAGACACCTGACACAAACCGATTGGTGCATCTAAATCATGGTTTCCAGTATTTCCTACAGTTCTCTTGTTCATTAACAGTGTCAGTTCTGCGTCAGTCATACACACATTTCCTGGACTAGTTTTATTTTGCCATCCCTAATACGCCTGCGCCAGACTTCATTACTAGCATCCAAGGAAAATTTCTATCACGAATAACTTATTGTGCGAATACTTGACACCGAACAGTTTTATGTTGTTTCTTTACCCAGTACTCCGTAAAGCTTAAATAATACTGCCGATGAGTTATGTCTTGTGGTGTGAGATCAACCCTTTGTAATCCAGCTTCACAACTTTCCGTGCTTTCATCAGTCCACACCCGACATGGTGCTTGACCACAAACTCCAATAAGCCTCTGGTCATCATTCCTTTGTTTTCCAGTTTACTTGCCTCACTGAAACGCTCTATGCAGAACAGTAAACATAGGTTTTGAATCGCTCGGTATAAGTAATGGTACTCTGAATCTCTCGCAAATACTAAGTTCAGTGAAGATCCTAAGCACTCATATGTTGGTGGTAAGTGCTTATGGGTCCATACTGCTGAGGTCGTCGGCCCCAGGCTTACACACTACTTAATATAACTGAAACTAACTTACGCTATGGACAACACACACACCCATGCCCGAGGGAGGACTCGAAACTCCGGCGTGGGGAGCCGTACGAACCGTGGCAAGGCGCCCAAGACCACGCGGCTGCCATTCTTATGCACCATGTATTTATAATTAATGCAGTAGACTATTAAATGAGAAATATGTAAAGTCAGCTTTAACAGTGTCACGTAGACAACGTAATGAAAATTAAAGAAACATCCTTAACAAGCGACAAAATGTTACATTCATTTCTCATAGAGCGTGTTTCCGTATACCAAACGCTAGCCGATTCCGTTCCTTTAGTATTTCGTGTAAGTACAGTTAAGAACACCTGTGAATTTCCAGTGAGTAATGTCTTTCTCCAGGAGAACATGTCGTATTGACGAAGTGTTTGTACTGAAGCACAATGTCAGCCTATCGCTACGCATATCTGAATTTCTTCGTCATCCACTCTCTCTCTCTCTCTCTTTATGCACATAATTCAGAGAAACGCGCTCACATTTAAATTCACTATTCATTTTGCCACAAAGTAAGGTATTTTTTCTTTGTTACTTCATCATTTATGAAGTGGTCCTTTTGTGAAATGCCAGGCTTTAAATGGAGGATAAATTCGACTGCTAGCTCCCGTGGCAACAAAGGATTATATCGAATCTCTGTATCTTTGTTAACGGAGAGTTACAACTTTTCTTCTCCTGTAGTAGCACTGTAACATTTGTAAAGCCTTCGGGTTATATCGATAACATGATTCCGTCGTGAGGTAGCTTGTCTTCCATTACATACTGTAGTATCTTACATATGCATAAGCAGGCTACTGCCTCAATTTTTCATCAAGGAAGACAGCAATGTCACAGCTACATTAAATCTTCTGGGCACAGAATTCTTGTATGTACATGAATTAACATCCTACACAGACTTCATCTTCCTGGGAACGGACATGTCAGTATATGCAGTAGGCACCTAAATAAATAAATAGCTCTCATCATGTCTATGGTATTTTACTTCTTCATCCAACGTAAATAAGAGGTTCCAATTATTTGAGATGGTTTAGAAGAACGTACAACTGCTGCTGGGAATAATGCAACAGGCACTGAACAAACGTAGTCACCCAAAACATCTTCATAAATCTTAGCAGTTATTCCTTGGTGTTCATCATACGTTAACATATTTCTCAGTAGGGCAGCGTATAAAAAAAGGATCATCAGACGAAAACACTTCTTCCCATTTCTCAATACTTCATTTTCTGCGGCCCTTGAACAGTAAAGCATGTATTTTTTATTCACATTGGAGCAGTATCTTCGGTAACAGTATTATTGGTTTCTTTTCACTCCGTTCGTGTAGCATTATTTCATTGACACGGTACTGCGTAGACGATTTTTAAGTCCAGCAGTCACTTTCGTGTCAGTGGTCATCCTATCAGACCTGATAATATTCTTTAATGCCATGTTGTTTCTACTAGCTAGTTTAAGTCATCTCCCACTATCGGGTTTAGCCTTCCCATGAGCTCTAATGGTGAAATAACATTAACTACAATATCTCGTGGTATACGTACTAATTTTGTGACTACTGTCACGGATATAATAACCAAAGTAGCACCGGCAATTTCGTCTCAGTAGAAATCTGTAGGATCGGACACGAATGTAGTCAAAACAGTATGACAACGGTAACAGCTCTACAGGCGGTTAAGAATACTTGTGTAGAGACGTTAAAGTACAAAATATGAAACAGCCCACATCATTGTGTTATCAACTAGTCAAAATATAGGCTCATGCAATGAGGTATTTGTATCATAGCGTTCACATTGTTTTGTGCAACGTACCTATTTTGGTTGTATTTTTTAAAATAAACTTAGTTCGGCAATGCACTTTAAATCTGCATGCTTACATGGATGCAGCAATCAGTATAATAAGAACAACTTGCGAAGTTGAAATAAAGAGAACATTCACGAGGCTAGTTTGTGTCCCTCCGAGGAACTCAAGTCACTACTCACAACCACAACGTTCACACACTCGTTTATCACTTCCGGCCGAGTGACAGATAAATATGTTTCCTTTGAAATTATATCGGCAGGAAACATACGTGATATATACGTGAAAGACCATTACTTGGATATAGTAAACTTGGAATGTGACAAGGTGCACATTTCACAATATACATCGTAACGTCCTGCGAACCGGTCCACAGAGCACTTACGAAACAAGTAACCAAAATTCAAAGGCCAGTATTCGTTGTCATTCTTTATCTGTTCCCCCTCCTCTCTAATGGCACAGGTGTATATTTTCATAGATTTAAAGCCATCATTGTTCACCGCAATCTGTCTGACTACTTACACTGAACGAAACATTCCTGTATGCTCAACATTCGCTTTCTTATCAGAAATGTCTTCTTCCATATTAAGCTTCTAAGATACGAAGTAATAGTACTCAAGTATGCGTCGTGTTAATTATATCTCGCAGAAGTGATTTTATGCCCCTCCGAATAGTGAGACTCATGACAGCAGATACGTTTGTAGCAGCTATCAACTTTTTAGAGATGGAATTAAACCTCATTGACCCTATTAAATTGCTGCGGTATGTTATACTGTAGAAATTATTACGTTATTTTGTTTATTTTAGAGTCGGGAGATGATGCATAACTACTAAATACATTGTACCTAAATAAATAGCACAGGTCGATCCCTCTCACAGGCGTACTATAGGCAGCCATTGACTGTTTCCGTGAGCCGTGGATAGCCTCAAATGCTATTGTACATAAAAACATTGTGCTAGGAATCCGTATGACCATTGTCAGATCAGTAAGTCCATACAACTTTTATCTCTCGTAACGACTAAAAATGTGAAATTGCTGGCCGCGGTGGCCAAGCGGTTCTAGGCGCTTCTGTCCGGAACCGCGCGACTGCTACGGTCACAGGTTCGAATCCTGCCTCGAGCATGGATGTGCGTGATGTCCTTAGGTTAGTTAGGTTTAAGTATTTCTAAGTTCTAGGGGACTGATGACCTCATATGTTAAGTCCCATAGTGCTCAGAGCCATTTCAATGTGAAATTACAGAAAACAACGTGTATACAGAAAGCATGACAGTCTTCCATTCTGTTGCATGCATCAGATGTACTTGATAGCAAACTTATAAATGTGGCAGGAAGAGAACCCTCTACCACCGAAAGTAATTGCTGTTTTGAAGTGACTTGCAGTAACTTTGCAGCCTCGCCACAGGGCCAGAAATGATGGCAACACACATTAACAACAATTTAAAATAACTTAGGAGGGCATGCTGAAAAGTAATGCCTAGTAATTTTTATGTGAAACGTCTTAAAGCCTTTTAAATGAAACATACGTTATTAACATTATACATCTCTATTCCTCATGTCTACACAATTGCAGCCCGCTACCGCTATAGGTCTCCTAATTGCGGCGTGTAACATGGCGGTGTGTAACGTAACTATGTTGGTGAATGGGAAACAGCGTGCTGTAATCCGGTTTCACGAGTTCGGAGAGTTCGTCCACACATGCAGCACCCTCTAATTCAGGTCGACAATGCCACACCACGTACGAGTGCTGTGACATCTGCAACAAGCCGACGCCTTGGATTCACTGTAATCAATAATCCTCCTTACAATCTCGACCTGGCCCCATCTGATTTTCATCTCTTTCCAAAACTTAAAGAACATTTGCGAGGACTTCACGTTGACACAGATGAAGTGGTGCAAGCAGAGGTGAGACTATGGCTCTGTCAACAAAGTCAAATATTCTACAGTGGCGGTATGAATAAACTGGTCTTTCGTTGAAGAAGTGTGTTCGTCGCCAGAGTGACTATGCTGCGAAGTAAATATGTAGACATGAGAAACAAAGATGTAGAATGTTAATTACGTTTGCTTAATTGCCTTAATTTCCTACCTTTCTGCAATTTCTTTAGCTTTCATACACTCATAAATTGAGGTTAGAGTCCTCTTCTGCCCCTGGCAATATCTTACAGTTTATACTCTTCTGCCCCTGGAAATATCTTACAGTTTATACTCTGGTACTGGAATCTCTTAAATTATCCTCTCTCTTACCTATCGAAATAATTTCTTCTATCTCATCATACATTTTTTGACTCTCGTTACCACCTGCCTAGCTCCTGGCATATTAACTTGTACTATTGTTCACAAGTTCTCAGTAATATAAATGAGATTCTTGTAAGGGAATCTATTCAAAGATTTTTTGTCAGTTTACAAAACAAGCTTTCGAGAGTTAAAAAAAATTACTGTCCTCAGTACACTGTATCAGTGACCACCAGAGACGAAAGGTTGAAGATTAGAAATAGCTTTAGTAGAGAACGGGATGAGTGTTGTGGCTTGCAGAGAAATACGTATCCGTAGAGGCCTATTCGCACAGTTACGCCCGCTAAAATTGCACAGTAGTCGCAACACAAAATGGAATTTTTAGCCAATTCATAAACGTAACGCGAGTTAGAAACCTTTGTGGAACCTGTCTTGAATTTTCTAGAATGTAATGAATTGCAGGTCAGTTTGTGTCCACCACTACATGGACCAGCACGAGAGGTAGATCAGGTCATCCATTTTAATAAGGGTTGTAACAAGTACGCTGCGGTGTCAGCTGGCGGCATACATTTTAACACGCGTCTAACGAGCAGTGAGTTAGCTTCCTTTTGGGTGCTGTACGATACAGAATCATGTCACAGCGCCTACTGAAACTCCCTTAATAATAACACGGCCACGGCGCAGGTGCCCTGCACGCAACGAACTCGTGGCACATAATGTAGTGTCGTGATACAATTCTGTTGAAATCTCCGCTCTTTTATTCTATCTAAGATCTACCCCAAACACTCAATCTACACGTAATCTTATGCTTCCGATGGAAGACATTTTGTTCGTCGTCACCTAAATTTTCACGAAATAATATTGGGTTTTAATGTAACATTACAAATTTCGGTCAAAACGTAAAATTGCTTCTAACTATGCCTTTCTTTTCATATCAATCTTTTTACTTATATTTACTTAATCAACTATTATTGTGTAATTGAAGTTTCACTTTTGGTATTCTTTCCGGGAATTATATGCAACTTTGCTAACATTTATTGGAAGTAAGGACCACCTGTTATTCTCAGTAAGATAATAGTTTTTGTGGGAGCTTATTTTCCACGAACTGATTCCATCAACACCAGAGCATTGTGAACCTATTATTTGATTCTTTCTTTAAAAAGCATTTTGAAGCAATGAAAGTATCTGAGTCCAAGCACGAGGCAAAATACCTCTTCCTCCTTTTTTTATCCGTGATTTGCATGGGGTCGGAATGTTGATTTTGGATTTGGCATTGTTAGTGGTGCTTCTTCACCATTTCACTTTCAGCTTCTGCAGTATGTACTTGTGATTGGAGAATTAGATACTGCGTCTGTTTCAGTAGTTTTTCAGTCTGCAATCTCTCCAATATCTCCTCTTGTGCATCCAATATCAATCATCTCTACGAAAATATAATATCGGGTCTGATATGTTTGGTGTACTAAATGTAGTTGTTCATGAAACAAGGACATCTAAAAGTTCAAATAAGGTCAGCTCTTTTTCGCGAAACAGAGTAGAGGATGTCATGAATATGATACGCGAGTTGGGGAGGCAATTATTAAAACAAAGCCTTTTTTCGTTGCGGCGAGATCTTTTCACAAACATTCAGTTAACATCTTTCTCCTCCGAATTCGAAAATATTTTGTTGACTCCCTGCTGCACAGGGAGAACTGACCAGGGAAAAAAATAAAAGTAATCAGAGCTCGCACAGTGTGTCTTTGGTATTCATTTTTCCCAGGTGCTATTCGAGAGTGGAACTGCCGAGAAACACTCTGAAAGTTGTTCTGTGAACCCTCTGCCAAGCAACTGGATTTGAATTGCAGAGTAGCAATGAAAATGTAGTTGTCGACCCAGTTCTCCACTGGATATCCACATTTAGAATCCCCTCCTCCCCCTTGGTTGTTTACGTTTATAGACTGAATAAAGTAAGTTTGTGATTAACAGATGACAGTAGAAGCGACGGAGTTACCAGGGTAGTACGCGGCACGTCACATGCTCATGCAACAATAAAAATTTCGCGGTGCCTCTCGTGACGAGGTTCTGCATCTACCTGCAAACCAGTCAAAAGATCGAGTACGTGCCTCGCTAGAAACAGATGATGCCTGTCTCTTACCACTCGACTCGCTGAAATGTCAATCACAAAGTTAATTTAATTTAATAATATTACGGGTGTAGAAAAATATCCGCTACCAGTCACAATAAAACGTTATTTATTGGACACACGACCGGTTTCGGGCTTGCGCCCATCCTTAGGTGTTTATACAGGGTGTCCAGAAAAGGGCTCCCTGATTTCAAAATTAAATATCTCGAAAACAAAGATCGATAGAGGAATGCAGTAAACGGTATGTTTATTGTGAAAGCTGTAAGAAGTTAATACAGCAGTTTGAAATAATAGTTACAAAAGCTGCTAACAGATGGCGCTCTACGCTGTACAGCTCATATCAGCATACATAAGTGAAATAATCGTATGAAAACAATCTTTGCGAACAATCACATCACAATGTTTTCAAAATGTTCACCATTGGCACTACAGAGGTGGCGCAAACGAAGAATGAAATACGCCATCATATTTCGTAGTGTCTCAACCGAAATGTATTCACATGCCACAGAGATCGCCGATTCAAGCTCGTCCAGCGTGGCGGGATGCTTCGGGTAGACCATGTCTTTCACTGTGCCCCACAAAAAAAGTCACAGGGAGTCAAATCCGGCGAATATGGAGGCCAATCCATGCCTGCACCAGTAAATTTGGGATATTCCAAAGCAATGACTCGATTCCCGAAGTATTTCTCAAGAAAGCGAAACACTTGTTCGGTCCGATGTGGTCAGACTCCATCTTGCATAAACCACTCAGTACCTGGTCGATCCTCTAACGCTTGCTGTCTGGTGACAAATTGTTCCAAAACGTAACGTGCACCAGTGACCGTTTCTCGAATGAAAAAAGGGCCAATAATGCCTCTGCTGCATACTGCAGCCCACACAGTAACTTTAGGAGAATACAGGGGTTTCGCTTCACACCAATATGGCTTTTCGGAACCCCAAAATCGCCAGTTCTGCTTATTCACGTATCCATTCAGGTGGAAATGTGCTTCATCTGTAAACCAGATGCAACCAACATCAAATCCTTCACTATCAATAATTGTGAGCATCTGATTAGCAAAGGCAACCCTTTGTTGCACAGCTCATACGGGTATGTCCTGGTGCGTTTGAATTTTGAATGGAAACATGTGTAGGCTCTTTCTCAGTATTTTCTGCGTGCTGGAACGCTTCAAACCAGTCTCAGATGCAATTCTACGGACGGATGACATTGGATTTCGCTGAATAATTCCAGAAACTGTGGCGATATTTTCAGGCGTAACTGCGGTTTGCTTGCGGCCAACATGCCCCACTAGATCATCAGTTACGCTGCCTGTTCGTTGAAATTTTGCGAAGAGCGTACGAATGGTTTTCGCATCGGGTCCTTTTGGAACATTAAATCGTGCTTGAAAACTTCGCCTTGTTGCCGTAGGACTCTCTTCTAACCTGTGCTACTCTAGCACCAGAAAAACGCGTTGTTCAATGGAGTACATGGTTCTCATCTCTTCCTTCGGTACGCTAACCTCCTTTCACGTTTCAATAGCGGAATTGATCGCTGTGGGCTTCGGATCAATATTTATACTAGGCATTACGTACGGAGATTACAGCGCCATCTGTTAGCAGCTTTTGTAAATATTATTTCAAACTGCTGTATAAACTTCTTACAGCTTTCACAATAAACGTACCGTTTACTGCATTCCTCTATCGATCTTTGTTTTCGAGATATTTAATTTTGAAATCAGGGAGTCCTTTTCTGGACACCCTGTACATTCATTTACATGTTTATACTGTTGGAGATCACTGTATAAATACAAAAGATTATTTTCTGGAGACTACACAGATACAAGTAGGACAATTGGAAGTGGTCAAGCAGCATTTGACGAAAATATATCTGTACTTACATAAAGATGAAGCACCATTATTACAGTTATGCTGTGATGACAGTTTTGCCACTTAGTTACACACTTATTGTCATTTTCACGCGCATATTTCAGTTTTACCAAGTATAGCTTCATATTTCACTATTATGAGGTACACTCGTGAAATACACTTTGTTTGCATACAAACATGTGGGCTGTGGTCAAAGAACTTAGATGTGGCAGATGTAAAGATGTTGCTCATACAGAAACTTGTAGGTTATGGCCAGAGAACTTAGCCACAGGAAGTGCAAGGGTGTTGCATATACAGAAATTTAAAAAACTATAATAGACTGCGACGTTTTTTGGTATACATTTTGAAATTTTTTGATTCACATTTTTGTCGGCGAACTTAGATCTAGGAAGTGCAATGATGTTATACATATGAAATTACTCAAAGCTATTACATATTAAAAATGAGAGCTAGAACTGTTTTGAGCCACATTGTTGTCAGAGAACTTAGATCTAGGAGGTACAATAATGTAACACACATGAAATTTTGAAAGCTATTACACATTATACAATGACAGTTACAGCTTGTGTTTACAATATGACAATTATAAATTTCGATAATGACACTTGGACTGTTGTATGACTGCTACATCGAATTTCCATAGAATATTACTTTGTTATTACATCAGAGTATAATTAGTTTCTGTTTTTGAATATTTCATGAAATATGTGAAGATAGGATTTGTTTGCACGTGAAAATGACAATAAGTGTGTAACTAAGTGGCAAAACTGTCACCACAGCATAACTGTAATAATGGTGCTTCATCTTTATGTAAGTACCGACACTCCATCCAAAACTAATCCAAAACTAATTAATATAATACAGTTCACACGAACTAACACCAAATCAAAAGTGAAGTTTAGAGGAGAAATTTCGGAACCATTCCTCATAAAAACAGGCTTAAGACAAGGTGACTGCCTATCACCATTACTGTTCAACTGTGCACTGGAATACATAATGAGAGAATTGTACAAGGACAATCCAAAGATGATAAGAATTGGAAGTGCAAAAGATGATATTAGCTTAAACTGGCTGGGATTCGCTGATGATCTTGCTCTCCTAGCCAACACCGTTCAAGAAGCCAGGCAACAAGTGAAATCAGTACAAGAAATAGCAGAGAAAGTAGGCCTTAGAATATCATTTGAAAAAAATGGAGATTATGCTAGCCGATCCACTACTTGCAAACAAAATTACAATAGGAGAACAGGAAATCAAAATTGTTGATAAATTTAAATATTTAGGCGAAATAATAACATACAATCTAAATGAGAAGCCATCATGGCAGAATAGAATAAAAAAACTGAACTACGCAAATTACATTACCAAAACTACATACAACAAAAAAAGACTATCTATAGATGCAAAATTAAAACACTATAAAACAGTTTCACAACCAGAAATAACGTATTCAGCTGAAACTATCTTCAAAACAACTAATACAGCAGAAATTGACAGAATACTAAAAATAGAAAGAAGAATAATTAGGACATGTATAAATAAACAGTATAAAATAAATGGACATTGGAGAATAGCGTCAAATGAAACAGTATATAAGAAAATAGAACCAGTCATGAGCACGATCAGGAAGAAATGCATCTCATTCTTTGGACATCTGATGAGAACTCCAGAAAACTGGATTAGTAAAAAAATAATACAAAAATTGTGGAATAGCAAGAGTGACATTAAATGGATCACAGAAATTAAGGAATATATAAAAGAACTCCAAAGTACAGTAGATGACCTAAAAAACAAGACAGAGAAAACCAGAATACTACAAGACCCGCAAACCAGACTACAAATGAAAATCAATAAAAGGAGTACGGGAAGAGTGGTCTCAGATGAAGAAAGAAAGAAAATATCTGAAAGAATGAAGAAATATTGGGCAGACGGAAGAGCAAAACACCTTTTATATAAGAATAGACTCTAATAATTATACTCTCCTGGAAATTGAAATAAGAACACCGTGAATTCATTGTCCCAGGAAGGGGAAACTTTATTGACACATTCCTGGGGTCAGATACATCACATGATCACACTGACAGAACCACAGGCACATAGACACAGGCAACAGAGCATGCACAATGTCGGCACTAGTACAGTGTATATCCACCTTTCGCAGCAATGCAGGCTGCTATTCTCCCATGGAGACGATCGTAGAGATGCTGGATGTAGTCCTGTGGAACGGCTTGCCATGCCATTTCCACCTGGCGCCTCAGTTGGACCAGCGTTCGTGCTGGACGTGCAGACCGCGTGAGACGACGCTTCATTCAGTCCCAAACATGCTCAATGGGGGACAGATCCGGAGATCTTGCTGGCCAGGGTAGTTGACTTACACCTTCTAGAGCACGTTGGGTTGCACGGGATACATGCGGACGTGCATTGTCCTGTTGGAACAGCAAGTTCCCTTGCCGGTCTAGGAATGGTAGAACGATGGGTTCGATGACGGTTTGGATGTACCGTGCTCTATTCAGTGTCCCCTCGACGATCACCAGTGGTGTACGGCCAGTGTAGGAGATCGCTCCCCACACCATGATGCCGGGTGTTGGCCCTGTGTGCCTCGGTCGTATACAGTCCTGATTGTGGCGCTCACCTGCACGGCGCCAAACACGCATACGACCATCATTGGCACCAAGGCAGAAGCGACTCTCATCGCTGAAGACGACACGTCTCCATTCGTCCCTCCATTCACGCCTGTCGCGACACCACTGGAGGCGGGCTGCACGATGTTGGGGCGTGAGCGGAAGACGGCCTAACGGTGTGCGGGACCGTAGCCCAGCTTCATGGAGACGGTTGCGAATGGTCCTCGCCGTTACCCCAGGAGCAACAGTGTCCCTAATTTGCTGGGAAGTGGCGGTGCGGTCCCCTACGGCACTGCGTAGGATCCTACGGTCTTGGCGTGCATCCGTGCGTCGCTGCGGTCCGGTCCCAGGTCAAAGGGCACGTGCACCTTCCGCCGACCACTGGCGACAACATCGATGTACTGTGGAGACCTCACGCCCCACGTGTTGAGCAATTCGGCGGTACGTCCACCAGGCCTCCCGCATGCCCACTATACGCCCTCGCTCAAAGTCCGTCAACTGAACATACGGTTCACGTCCACGCTGTCGCGGCATGCTACCAGTGTTAAAGACTGCGATGGAGCTCCGTATGCCACGGCAAACTGGCTGACACTGACGGCGGCGGTGCACAAATGCTGCGCAGCTAGCGCCATTCGACGGCCAACACCGCGGATCCTGGTGTGTCCGCTGTGCCGTGCGTGTGATCATTGCTTGTACAGCCCTCTCGCAGTGTCCGGAGCAAGTATGGTGGGTCTGACACACCGGTGTCAATGTGTTCTTTTTTCCATTTCCAGGAGTGTATTACCTAAATAACATATTAAGTTATTGTTGAGCCAAATTGTATCCCTGTGTAACAACTTGTTTACAACATTGTATTTTTGACTAGAGTGGTCCAATGAAGGCCATAAAATAAATAATAATAATAATAGATATATTTTCGTCAAGTGCTGACATACTACCTACAATTGTCCCACTTGTATCTGTGTAGTCACCAGCAAATAATTTTTTGTTTTTATACAATGATCTCCAACAGTATAAACACTTGAGGATGGGCGCAAGCCCGAAGCCGGTCGTGTGACAAATAAATAATCTTTTATTGTGACTGGTAGCGGATATTTTTCTACACCCGATAAAGGAACACTCACGGAACTCGACAGCATCCACTATGGATAAAATTCATTTAATAATATTACATTTAAGAAAAAAGATGCTGCACTCTCTGCTGTCACCACAGTAAACTGAAAAAGAACTTTACCCACAGTTCCTCGGTTATCCTGTCATCACTTTTTTTTTATTTTCCCATGCTTTAAAGTGAGCCCGCCAGGTTAGTTGTGTTAACACGCCGTTGGAATTCCGGGATGCGCGCCACCTCCGCGTCGTATCCACCTGGCGGATTAAAAACGAAGGCCAGTGTGTTGACCAGCCTGGATGTAGCTTTAGGGGATTTCCTACATCTGACTAAGTTAATACTGGGCTCGTACCCACTTTCCTCCTCAGTTCGACGATTCGCAGACATTTCGAAAACTTTTTCACACTTCCACATGGATAACACTAGACGCAAAGAGATGTGCTATGCAATTTCCGTGCTGGGTGGTAGGGAATAGTTGGTGACAGGAATGCCATCTGTCGGCTCTGCACCGGTAATATAATCAAATCTAGATTAACATACCGATACAGTGTAGATGCGGGTTAAGGGCCAGTAGAAAGAAGATACTTTCAAAGTGAGTCGTCATATTTTATCTGCTTTTATTCTTGTATCATTTCTTGTATTCTCCAGACTCGCCAATCTCTTCTGCCTTCTCAACGCCCAGTGCTTTAATATCCCCCCTCTCTTCTTCTTCTTCTCCCATTACTGCCTCCAGGACGACCACCACCATCACTACCACCAACACTACTACTACTACTAATTATTATTATTATTATTATTATATCTGTTACTACTGTTATCACTATTCTCATTCTTATAGCTCTCACCGTTATTATTATTATATAATTATCTGAATAATCTCATTTACCTCACACACTTTTTAACTTCTTCATTATCTGCTGAGCTGTTGGCATATAAACGTATACTACTGTGGTGAGTCTTGGCTTAGTGTCTGTCTTGGCTGTGATAATGCGTTCACTATGCTGTTCGTAGTAGACCTATACCTGCTTTACTCCTATTTGATTTTGGATTTATAGCCACATTATAACAACTAATCGATACATTTAATTAGCACTGTCAAGACAACACATGTAACAGATTTAACCATGCACGCAGAATGATTAAAGGGAAGAACTGTCACATCATATCTAAATCAAACTGCCATCTCTTATTTCTTCCATTAAACACACTTTTAATTTTAATTTAAAATACACCCACAACCTATTAGGTATCTTATTTATTATCATTATCTAAGTTAGTAACAAGTTTAAACAAAATTGTGTATACACATTGGTACTTATTATATATCTTTTTATTTGTTTTTTATTTTATCCTTTTGTAAAATTTTCAATAAAAAATGTAATGGTAATAAAACTGAGTTTGTATTATATAACATGTAAAAAAATTACGACCAGCTATATAATTACAGGCAGCAGGTCTTTGCTCGAGAAATAAATAAATTTGCCGGCAGCGATGGTCTCGCGGTTCTAGGCGCGCAGTCCGGAACCGCGCGACTGCTACGGTCGCAGGTTCGAATCCTGCCTCGGGCATGGATGTGTGTGATGTCCTTAGATTGGTTATGTTTAAGTAGTTCTGAGTTCTAGGGGACTGATGACCACAGCTGTTAAGTCCCATAGTGCTCAGAGCCATTTGAACCATTTTTGAAATAAATAAATTTATAATCCTATAACGACCTGACCAAAAGTCCTTCACGTCCTGTGACCGAACTTCGCTGATACCCACTACGTCTAACTTCAGCCTAGCCATTTGCGTTTTTAAATTTACAACCTGCACCTGCCCGATCAGGGGATCTAACATTCCACGCTCCGACCCTTAAATTGTCGGTTTAGTTTCTCCTATAGACGACATCTTCCTGAGTAGTTTCCGCCCAGAGATCCGAGTGGGGGACCATTTTATCTCTAGAATATTTTACTCATCATCATCATTTAACCATAGTAGAGCTCACTACCCTCAGGTAAATAACGTCTGTCGTTTCCCTTTGCTTTCAGCCGTTCGTAGTATGAGCAAAGCAAGCCAGGTCAGTCTGTCATCCAGACTGCTGTCGCTACACCTACAAAAAAAAAAAAAGCTGCTGCCCCTCTTCCGGAACCATACGTTTGTTTGACCTCTCAGCAAATAACCCTCCGTTGTGGATGCGCCTAAGACACAGCTATCTGCATCGTTGAGGCACGCAAGACACACCCCCACGGCAAGGTCCATAGTTAATGGGGGTAGAGGTGAACGGGTAAAGAAGAGAAGAAACACAGTGCAACAGTTCTAACTACAATTAACATAACATTAAGAGTAATTACTGAAAACCCAACTGATAATGACACAATAGGTGCGAAACATGCGTGGCTGTAGAAATAAGGATGGACTTTATTTTAAACGTGACGGATTAAATTTTACAAAACAAGTAAAAGTACAGGAAGGATAAATCGACATCTAATATACAGCGATTTTGCTACCCCATTGTACATTGAGAGCTTCATTAAACGTGTACATCCATGGATATTTCTTTTATTTAAAACCCAATGCAAGGCATTGACGAATGACACCAGGGGAAGGTGTCGAGAAGACCATGGTGTGTCCAGCAAGCGTGTCGCAGCATTTAGCAGATATACGGATACAAGTATTTTTAAATTACGACACCGAATTTTAAATGCATCGAAAACCATTAAAAATAGTAACTAAATGATACAAAAATTATAATAAAGTCCATAAAACGTTTTACAAAAGCTGTCAGAACGGTATTAGCTACAACGATGAAGGGAATTAACAACAGTCAGTAATTAATCTGCAGCGTTACACGTTGCCTACAAGGCAGACAAGCTAGACGTAGCGTCTTCTGGTAGCTTTCACTCTCTGATTTAATACAGTTAGCTTTTGTTCTTCTCGATAGTTTCATTACAAAAGCCAGTAAATGTTGTATATTGAATTCCTGTTTCAACGATAATTTTAATATTTTTCGAATTACGTACCTTATGTAAATTAGGTGAGTCACGAAATTTATTAAAAATTAAGGATGAAAAGAATAGGAGAAATTAAAGATGCAACATTATTCAGCATTGACATGATGCATACACTGATGAGCCAGAGCAATACGTCCGCTGCACACCACGAGATTTCATGCTACCTCGTGGCGTTACGGGAACGTGATGCAGTAACGAAAGTATATAGGAAGAATAGAGACGAATGTGGAATCATTTCTAGTGACGATACATGCTTTTTCAAAGGGCAAATTATTAAAACCCGGTGTAAAGAAACGAGCATCTCGGAAACGGCGAAGATGGTCGGCTTTTTACGTACTACTGACGTGAGGATCTATGGAAAGTGGTGGACGACGGTGCAGACACGAGTAGGCGACAAGATGTTGGACGTCCAGGCCTCATAACAGAACGTGGAAGTCCGAGGTTTGTCCTCTCCGTATAGCAGGAAACGCGGGCGATCAGTGACAGATCGTCAGCCAGAGTGAATTCATCAGCAAGGACAAGGGTTTCAGAGTACACTGTCCAGTGCATATGGTTGAGAATGGGACTCCGCAGCAGACTGTCTCTAGGTTTTCCCATGTTGATCAAATAACATAGTCGATGACGACTGTAGTGAGCACAGGGTCATCGAGATTGGACAGTGGAGCAATGGGAATGTCTCGCTTGGTCGGATGGATCACGTTTCTTCTGACACCTGGTCGATGGTAGTGACCGAATACGCCGTCATCCAGGCTAACGGCTGCGCTCCATAGCCGGTGAGGGAAGTATTCTGTTAGGGAGGACATTTATCCGGGCTTCCATGGAACCGGTGGCAGCAGTCGAAGGCACCATGACAGTGGTGGGTTACGTGAACGGACATTTAACTTGATGTCTTCCCCTTCGGCGATCGTATCCTCCAGCGAGATAACGGTACTTGTCACGATCGTGCTACAATGGTCTGAGGAGCACGATAGTTAACTCTTGTTGATGTCTTGGCCACAGTATTCACCTGATCTGAATCGGATCTAACACATCTAGGACGATTTCTGGCACCAGCTCCTCACTCACAACCCACTGGCTCGTAATTTTCGAGAATTCCGTGACATGTGCGTAGACGTCTGGTACCACATCCTCCGGAAAGCTACAAAGGACTTGTTGAACACATACCACACAGAATCGTTGCTGTACTGTGTCCACAGGTAGACCAGTACGGTGTTTTCGTAGCGTTTTGTTCATCAGTATCTCTTCCACATTAATAGCCAATAGTCCAGTGTACGATACCAACCTGCACATCCATGAATAAATTAAGAAATAACTAGCAAAAAATTACAGACTTGTTTCCAGTCATTCAAAGAATTAGACGACGTAGAAGTCCTTCCATAGGCTTCACAAGGTACATGAAAACCTGTAAAAATGAAATCTCGTGGTGTCATTGGACTGTCGTGCCCATAATGCTTCAAACGTGATCAATTGGTTTGAGATCCGGTGACCTTGCTGGCCAAGGTAGGGTTTGGGAAACACGAAAACAAGCAGTAAAAACTCTTGGCGTATGCATTATCTTGGCCGGCCGCGGTGGTCTAGCGGTTCTAGGCGCTCAGTCCGGAGCCGCGCGAATGCTACGGTCGCAGGTTCGAATCCTGCCTCGGGCATGGATGTGTGTGATGTCCTTAGGTTAGTTAGCTTTAAGTAGTTCTAATTCCTAGGGGACTGATGACCACAGATGTTAAGTCCCATAGTGCTCAGAGCCATTTGAACCATTTTTTTGCATTATCTTACTGAAATGTAAGCCCAGGATGGCTCGCCATTAAAAGCAACAAAACGAGGCGTGCACTGTCGTTGATGTACCGCTGTGCTGTAAGGGTGCCGCGGGTGACAACTAAAGGGATCCTGCCATGAGAAGAAATGGCACCCCAGACCACCACTCCTAATTGTCAGGCCGCATGGCGGGTGACAGACAGATTGGTATCCCACCGCTGTCTGAGGGGTCTCCAGGCACATCTTGGCTCATTACTGGAGACAGTTCTACTCCACTGAAAGAGATTCCACGCCAAATGTGGCAGATACCACTGCAAACGTGCTTCCTACTCTGTAGGAATCAGCATGGGTTTCGAAAAAGACCATCGTGTGAAACCCAGCTCGCGCTGTTCGTCCACGAGACTCAGAGGGCCATAGACACGGGTTTCCAGGTAGATGCCGTGTTTCTTGACTTCCGCAAGGCGTTAGATACAGTTCCCCACAGTCGTGTAAGGAACAAAGAAAGAGCATATGGACTATCAGACCAATTGTGTGATTGGATTGAAGAGTTCCTAGATAACAGAACGCAGCATGTCATTCTCAATGGAGAGAAGTCTTCCGGAGTAAGAGTGATTTCAGGTGTGCCGCAGGGGAGTGTCGTAGGACCGTTGCTATTCACAATATTCATAACTGACCTTGTGGATGACATCGGAAGTTCACTGAGGCTTTATGCAGATGATGCTGTGGTGTATCGAGAGGTTGTAACAATGGAAAATTGTACTGAAATGAAGGAGGATCTGCAGCGAATTGACGCATGGTGCAGGGAATGGCAATTGAATCTCAATGTAGACAAGTGTAATGTGCTGCGAATACATAGAAAGAAAGATCCCTTATCATTTAGCTACAATATAGCAGGTCAGCAACTGGAAGCAGTTAATTCCATAAATTATCTGGTAGTAGGCATTAGGAGTGATTTAAAATGGAATGATCATATAAAATTGATCGTCGGTAAGGCAGATGCCAGACTGAGATTCATTGGAAGAATCCTAAGGAAATGCAGTCCGAAAACAAAGGAAGTAGGTTACAGTACGCTTGTTCGCCCACTGCTTGAATACTGCTCAGCAGTGTGGCATCCGTACTAGATGGGGTTGATAGAAGAGATAGAGAAGATCCAACGGAGAGCAGCGCGCTTCGTTACAGGATCATTTAGTAATTGCGAAAGCGTTACGGAGATGATAGATAAACTAAAGTGGAAGACTCTGCAGGAGAGACGCTCAGTAGCTCGGTACGGGCTTTTGTTGAAGTTTCGAGAACATACCTTCACCGAGCAGTCAGGCAGTATATTGCTCCCTCCTACGTATATCTCGCGAAGAGACCATGCGGATAAAATCAGAGAGATTAGAGCCCACACAAAGGCAAACTGACAACCCTTCTTTCCACGAACAGTACGAGACTGGAATAGAAGGGAGAACCGACAGAGGTTTCAAGGTACCCTCCGCCACACACTGTCAGTTGGCTTGCGGAGTATGGATGTAGATGTAGATGTAGACGTAGAGGTTTCTGACCATTGATTGCTCGGTCCTCACGTTCTGTCGTCCCTCTAGGTTGACCGCTTCCTTCTTGACGCTGTGTTCGGCCGTGGTTCATCCATACCTGCCATCCATCGTCGAAAAATGGCATCGCTCCTAGTCAGATGTCGAGTGATTCGCCGATTGCTCCAACCGGATTTTTTGAGCCCAGCTTCACGTCCGCTAAAATGTTGACACCTGTGTATATTGTTCAGGCGCCTGTCTGCAAGGCACAGTTACTGTCTAACTGAGTACACGGGATGAAATCCGCAAAGATTTATGGCCTGATATCCTCATGTCCCCTGCTTACTATATTTGCATTTCGTGGTGAAATTGTGCTGTAGCGGTAAACATTTAACCATCGGTCGCCAAAGTTTACAATTTTGCATTTTGCGTCAACACCTGTGTGAATATCGATTTTTTTCTTTTTTTAGTTACCATCGATATTCATACTTCTGCGAATCTAAGAATGATATGCTTTTATTTCAACGTCGACATTCTCAGTGACTGTGTCGCTATGTACCACAACGTCTTGAACCCTTTGGCTGTACTCCAAGTCTGCACACTACCGTTATCCTGCAGTAAACTAATTTACAATAACAGCAGTATTAGATTTATATTTTTAACATCTCCAGGCTGTTTAAATGTCCATTGTATTGCCAGTGTTGATAGCATATCCTTGGAACAAAATTTCGACCTATAGTTCATCTGCTTCTCAAAAATTGTTTTTTACATCTCCTCGGCGCCAAGTTAAATTTTTTTTCATGCGTTAGTGGATTGGCACCTTTCAGTTGGTTGCTGCTTATTGTAAAGATTGTGAAGATCTACCAAAGTGAAAGGTGACATTCATAGTGCATCACACACAATCGCTTATACGATCAGTCACAATACGTTCTTTGTCCATGGTAGGATTTCGATTTAATAGTGCTATTTCGAATTCATTGTATTAAATAATATCACTTGTTGGAGACGTTTTTCAGCCGTTTATAACTTATTATTCTCTCCACGTGTCATGGAAGCATCTTAAGAGCAACGAATAGAAAATCAGGACATTTACTGGGTGCTTAAACGATGACTTTTCCCGTTCTCCTCCGTCCGCGAGTAGACCAGGAAAGTGAATGACGAGGTGTATCTCCGCCACCCAAAGTGTACAGTGATGTGTCGCGTATTTACGAAGAATCAGATAAAAATAAACAAGAAAACGTCATTTTACGCGTCGTCTAGAGCCAGTTTCTTCTCATCTAATTACGGATTCAGTATTGATTTAGGCCGGAACTACTTTTAAACTTGTTTCAACATCCTGCTTCTAGTAAAACGCGCAACAATATTTTGTAATATTCCTTAAAGAAAATAATTCTAGTCAACAATACCACTGTTTCGCTTCATCTTAAAAGAAAATAAAGTTAGTTTTCTCACTAGGCTAGACATTGAACGTCAGTCTGCAGCGCTGAGCAGTTCATTTTGTGGCAGAGCTTTGTGTCCCGGTAATACGGGCTTATCTTATCACACTCATCGCTGTTTACTGTGCTCGTTCACACACTCGCCGGATGTTGCAGCCAACGAAATGAGAGCCAAACTTTCAATCCGAAAATCTTATTACAAGCATGGTGACCTGATCTGTCAATACTGACTTTGGAATCCAATTCTTCTAGTATAAATGCCAACAGGCATACCTGACTACGTATTACGCCTAATAGCTTGGATAAGTGCTTGTACGATGCTGTGAACACAAACTAATGCACTATAATGAATTCACACAGTCCTTTTTTGGTAGAATAATTTCATAATTTTAGTAAGTTAGAAGTCGCTTGACCTAATGAAATTAGTGCATGGAAGCAGAAAGGTCCGTTAGAAAACTTCAGTATCACTAGAACATCTTTGTTTCGTATACATTTTATTCTTTTCCCAGAAAGGAGACCAGTGATACAAAACTTTGTACTTAGGAATCTATTTTATTTATTTCCTCTGCTTATGTGCTTCACTCCAAAACACGCCCCAGTGCTGCACACATCTCCGCTTTGGCACTTCGTTTGGTCGTGTTACATTTTTAAGCATCCATCTCCTGGCAACAAAGAACCATACTCATTAAAGAAGACAACTTGGAGAAAAATACCAAAACAAATTTTGTTCCAGTAGTAATTTCGTTGTAAATTGTTATTTATTTGCTATATTTTTTATATATATTGTAGTTACTGATCCCAAGAGCGCCCTAGTTCTACTTCTATACAGTTCTTCAATGTGTAAGACTGAATATCTCTGACCTCTTACGTGGTTTAAAATTAGCTTCATTGTGGGCCTATCTTTTTTACAACAGTGTTACTAGCACAATGCAGGCTAAATTTATAATTAAAAGAGTGGATTAATTCCATTAAGTGCGTTAAATTTTATTAAGTCCTCCTCGTCGCTATAATCTGAGTCGTATCATCAATTGATATTTTCTCATTGCTTAACATTCTTTTGTGCTGAGTCATGAGTATTACCATCGTGCTAACATGAAACTGAATGATAACAATACATTCTTTATATATATTAGTAGCTAAAACTTGAAACACGAAGAGGAAGCACCGCACATGCGCACACGAGCACGCCCGTGCTCAAACCCACGGGAGAGACAGAAATTCCGTCTGCAAGTACACTCGAAGCTACAGTCCCAGCCCACCTGGAGCGTTCACCATATAGTTACGAGAACCGATCTGTCTTTCAAGCGCGAGCGAGCAAGAGGAGCAATATGTATAAAGTCCCTAGAAGCGAAAAAAATAAATGTCAGAAATTTTGTACA
The DNA here is from genome assembly GCF_021461385.2 of Schistocerca piceifrons. Taxonomy (NCBI): domain Eukaryota; kingdom Metazoa; phylum Arthropoda; class Insecta; order Orthoptera; family Acrididae; genus Schistocerca; species Schistocerca piceifrons. Next base: position 336,153,227 of record NC_060149.1, read on the forward strand.
TGCGTACGGGCGAATCTAAAATACACACCGTTCGATGCATAAATGGGAATCTCATGTGACATGGCGATGTGTACACATTCTTCCTCACTCAAGTACTCAGGCCAGTCTGAAACAATTATACATTCATTAATTATAAACATATAACAAATTACATTTTTGCATCATATTAAATACTTAGGTGTCTCAGATTTCGTATTACATGCAGTGCTTCAGGTATAGGCCCTAACTGCCTATGCTTCAGAAGATGCGAATTTGTACAATAAATTTCGTTCTGTTTTGAGACACTTTGGAATAAAACGGAAAGCTCTATTTGAAATCTGTTACAGGTAAAAAATCACCCTTCCATCAGCGCTATCGTCAGAAATTTTGTAATTTGTAATTGTTCACTAGAGACCTGTTTTCGGATGTTGGGCCATTGTCAAGTGATATCTAAAACATAATAAATGTATATCTAATGTACTTAGGTTTAGACTGACATGTAAATTGCATTGCCACAGCCACAAAAATTTTCGGGACGTAATGTGCAATAAATCTTAGACTATGTAATAAAACCTTTTGCACATTGAACGCCAAAGGCATTTCAGTACAAGTCACTGTGCGTATAAATGCCCTGGTAGATACCGTCGCTAGTTTTCTGAGACTCTCAGAGAATATAATCACCAAAAATACACTAACTTTAGAAGAACTGCAGCACTCAGGATTAGTTGTAGAAGCAGGCCAGCCAGAGAAATCTTTTGTGTGACCAGAAATTTCGATGATATGCTAATTTCATACAGTAAAGATTGTCAAACGAAGTGCAAACGTGTAGGCAAGTTCCAGTATGCCTCGTCAGTATCATAGAACGCAGTTTCAGCATATCAGTGAGTCTGAAAGGGGTGGAAAGGTTAGTCTCTGGAATTTCGATCTGTGCAGAGGTAAGTTGATAAGACACTGTTTCTCTCGCGTGCGTGAGTGAATGTGTGTGTGTGTGTGTGTGTGTGTGTGTGTGTGCGTGTGTGTGTGTGTGTGTGTGTGTGTGTGTGTAAATAGTGGATAGCACGACGCAGCGACCTAGCTGTACAAAATAAGGTACATTCAGGACATAAGATATTTTATGCTATTTAGCTGAAGAACGCATTCTGATGACTTCACAGAAGAAGCGAGAGGTGCTGGTCAGCCGGAGAGGTGAGACTGGAAGTCGTAGTGATAGAGTAGCGAGGGCGATTCTTGCTGACACCAAGCCAGGTTGCAACAGGAGCGGGGAACGCTAGATGCGTGAGAGGACGAGGCTATGACAAAAGTAGAGCCCCGATTACGTAAGTAAATAAAAATCGACAGATGAAGTATAAATCGCATGTCTTACACGTTGATCTCTAATGTACACGTAAGTACATTAATTTAATTGCCGGACCAGTAACAATTAAAGAGATAATAATTTAAAGATAGTTTAGTGTGGGAAATGGACCCTGCTGACTCGTCAGTATTGCCGCTTTTCTTAGAAGACGGAAAAGGACATTTTCGAGTGGCAAGAACGATCACTTGGCTGGCTAATCCTCGAAGATAATTCTGTGTTCCAGATTGAGAAGAGCGTGAAGTATAGGCTCTGACTTAGTCACTTTGGTAGATAAAAAAGATGGCTTTGCACATTCACCTGTAGCTGAATTGAGACACTTAATATATCAGTAGTCCTAATAGTTAATATTGGCTGAACACGTCAATCACCAAGTTTAAGAGCATGCTGTGCTCCACTCATGACTATTTGTTCCATTGTGGCTTATTGCATTCAATGGTTGTTTGATGAGCATCGATGTGATAAATGTAATATTGTTATCAAATGATGTTATTATTCCGGGACGTATCCCAGAGGTAACCTTGCAAAGAATCTAATATTATAATTTTAACTGTTTCAGCAGCACTTCCCACACTTGCACCGTAAAGGCCGACTGCTTTATAACTGGATCACGAAATGCTATCGCAGAACAAGATGACTGCAGTCTTGTCCACATGGCCGTTAAGAACCGTAATGTTTCGTCTACATCGTACATTCGGCGTTAGAGCTCTGAAGTTGGTGTGGACCTGTTCGTGTCAACGGTACGACGCCACCTGCCAAGGTCTGCACTCGACTTCCATTGTCCTGAAACCACAAACGCCTCAGACTGTAACGGACACTTAAACGGTGTTAGTACTGTGTTGAATGGAACCAAGTAATGTTTTTGGTCGTGTCCCGTTTCTACGTGTTTCACGAGGTAGACACAATGTGTGTCACGCTAATTTGGTTACGCAGTATGGGAGCCTGCACAGTTTGCCAGCATAGCGGTCAAACGACAAGTGTGAAGGTTTGAGGGATGATTGGATAAAGACTACCCGATTGGCTGCTACATACTGAAGATAACATATTAGTGAATTTTTAGTGCCTTGCGTGCTGTCTCTTCTCGAGGTAACTGAAATTTCGTATTTCTGCAGGATAGGCCCATCCAAATGTGGCAGGGAATGTAACAGCCTCCTTCAGTAAACGATGTGCATTACTGTTTCCTTATCCTCCACGTTCGTCACACACGAGAGTCATCGAACATCTCTGGGAGATGATTAGCTGTCACATCTTACAAGGGAGGCCACGACGTAGGCATCACGGATTTACTTCAAACTTTGTACGCTTTTAGCAGGCCATTAAAACAACATAATGTGCGAGTAGTAAGGTACAGTACTCTGGCAGTTCCGAGAAAATCGCAAGAGAAGTTTTACGCGTGTATTATGTACCTGATGAGTCTGTACATAGGTGCTGGATGACAGTGCTCATGGTGGTCAAGTGGTTAGCGTTCGAGCTTGCGAAGAGGAACGTGTGTATGGCGACGGTTTTTTCATCACTGGTCATATTACTTAATCTATACGACATTTGAGAGGTAATATAATTCAAAAACGTGTGTATTTGAATGAAGTTCTAGCGGATTTCATGTTATTTGACTATTTACTATTTTTAATTATATTTAATTATTAGAACAAACATATCTATAACCATCGACAAGTAAATAAAGAAACGCATAGAGTTTTCCTGAAAATGTAGGCCTGTCGTGGTTTGGGAAATCCTTTACACATGCAATGTGGTATGATACCCGGAACTACTTTGCACCTCGACGCTTCGAGCTGCAGACACAGAGGCAAGTCCCATTTGGCACTAAACTTGCTTAGTGGTAAGACGTTACTGATGTAGCAAAAACGAATAGTGTACGTGCGAATTTTGTGATTATCACAGAATTTACATTCGTTCTGCAAAAATGAAGGTTGAACCGTCGCCTCGTACACATTCGTCTTCGGAAGCTAATCACGTTTTTTTTTTTTTGTATTTGGTCGTAGCATCCGTTGAAGAGTTCAAAAAAATTGTTCAAATGGCTCTAAGCACTATGTGGCTTAACATCTGAGGTCATCAGTCCCCTAGACTTAGAACTACTTAAACCTAACTAACCTAAGGACATCACGCAGATCCATGCCCGAGGCAGGATTCGAACCTGCAGTTGTAGCAGCAGCACCGTTCAGGACTGAAGCGCCTAGAACCACTCGGCCACAGTTGAAGAGTTCGTTGTTGATCCCCTCACTCAGTTTTTTATTACAGAGACCAGCTTGCTCTCTGAGTAAACACGCTGAGCTACCGTGTCGGCATCACTTGACCACCATGAGCTGTGTCATCCGGCACCTATGCACAGATACATAAGTTACATAACAGAATCCTAAAACTTCTCTCGCGATGCTCTCGGAATTGTCAGAGTAGTGCGCCTTACTGTTTACACATTGTTGTTTTAATGGCCTACTAAAGGTGTAAAATGTTAGAAGTAAATCCGTGATCATAACGTGGTGGCCTCCCCTTGTTAGTCACGATGTTCCAGTGGCCACGTTTAATGTTTCATGAAGTCACATGCGCATCCTGTCGAGGGAGATTCCCTAGTAAAATATCGAAGGCCTCTTTGAAACCAAGGCAGGACAAGGCGTTTAGATACAGAATTCCGGAATTTGAAGATGAGTACAATTGTACAATGAAAATTGTTAAGGCTTTCGTGGCCACCTGTTGACAAATTTCATGTTGCTTTTGTCTCGCGTTCTTCGGCCGAGGTTTGTTTGATGATTTTGCTGACGTTCCGCTAGCACGAGTGGCTGGCATCGTCAAAACTTCACCTTCTATTGCTAGTGGCGGACTGGCGTCGAGCCCTCTGCGGTATGCCGTATGCAGCTGTCGAGTCAACGTCCCAAGGCTTTTTCCCAATCATTCCCGCCGTGGTTCTCCTCTTGTTGCCTGCAGTGGTCGCTCGCTGCAGCACGGGAATCCAGGATCCGTTCGCCTTGACCCTATCGTTTCATGATAGGACTGTTGTCATGTTTGTGGATTTTCTAACGCTTCCCGGAACAAGTGGGCGTGGGTGCTCTTTTCCACAGCTAGAACATTCGTGTCGGCGAGTTGTATTACTTCCTCGGCCTACCACAGCGCGTGCTCCGCCACGGCTGATTTCTCCACCTGTCCTACCACCTGCAATGCCGTTTCGTTTGTCTAGTCGTTTCAACATAAACTTTTCCACATGTAGAAGGAATGCAAGTTGCTCCCTTTTGTTGTTTGCCAATCTGAGACATTCTTTGTGTTTATTTGTCATTTTAAAAATAGTGTTTACGCTGTGTTTGCCTAACATATGGCCGCTTATCTCCGCCATCCTTGGGAATTATGACAGAAATGCTGTACTCGATATTTCTTCTTCCCTTGTGTCACTTTACCTAATGATAGTTGTGGTCGAGCGGTTCTAGGCACTACAGTCTGGAACCGCGAGACCGCTACGGTCGCAGGTTCGAATCCTGCCTCAGGCATGGATGTGTGTGATGTTCTTACGTTAGTTAGGTTTAAGTAGTTCTAAGTTCTAGGGTACAGATTATCTCAGCTGTAAGTCCCATAGTGCTCAGAGCCATTTGAACCATTTGAACCTAGTGTTAAATTTCGTGACACTTCTGGTGTATATTTTACCTAAAGTTCAGTCTTGATCACAACACTTACGTCTCAATAACATAGGTGACCGATTTCGGTTATATTTATATAACCATCTTCAGATAGACCCATGGCTTCCTTGGAGGATGGTAGGCGGAGCTCTCCTCAGCTGCTACGAAGTCAACTGATCAGCAGCTGAGGAGAGCTCCGCCTACCATCCTCCAAGGAAGCCATGGGTCTATCTGAAGATGGTTATATAAATATAACCGAAATCGGTCACCTATGTTATTGAGACATAAGTGTTGTGATCAAGACTGAACTTTAGTTTAAATATAATAATCTATTGATCAATGTATTCCAAAAATGTTTACCAAAATTGTACATCTTTTGTAACTGGTGGTGTACTCATTTCCCCTCAGAGTGCTTTCGAGGTGTTGCATATCACTTCCGAGGTGCTGCAGCTCATATATTCGTCTTGCGCAAATTACAAGCACATTAGTCATACCTGTTTTCTGACTTGGATGGTGATTTGACAGTGCAGGTATCGCTCTGTGTGTGTCGGTTTTCGATACACACTGTGCCCAGGTTCTCACCATCCGTCGTAGCAAGCACAACTAAAAAGTTAGGTTTTGCTGCTCTTCTAGCTCCATAATAAATATTATGTCGGGATTGAGACTGTTCAAATGTCTTAGGACGATGCCGAGATAAGTGGACTACCCATAGCGACGCCTTCCAGCTCACTGAGTGGTACTATAGTAAACAAAGAAACGACATCAACGTTCACCATGATGTCATTTGACCAGTTTTAGTTTCTTCAGTTTCTCAGCCAAATGTCCCGAGTCCTTTACATACGTGTTAGTCTTTCCCACGTTCGGTTGAAGCAGAGGGGCCAAGTATATCGTCAGTTCATACGTCGGCGAGCTAGCAACGCTTATGAGCGGTCCTTGTGGTACAGCATCCTTATGAATTTTTGGTACTAAGATTATGAGCAGAAAATCTGGGACCCATTCTGTCCGACGATGTATTGAAAACTAAATGCTGATCCGATACAGTGGATCACACAGAAAACGAATCGGTTAAGCAGGGCATCTTCTCTCTCAGTGGCTGTACACAGAAACCTGCGCAATAAGGAAGCCCTACCACCTCGGCTGTACGAATTACTAAAACGGATGATGTCCCACTAAGACTAATTTAAGTGCTGCTGGCTCACCGATGTATAAACTGGAGAACACTTGGCTTCTCTGCTTCAGCTACATGTGCTCAAGACTGACACATACATAAGGTATTCGGGACATATCATTGAGGAGCTGAAGAAACTAAAACTAGGACCAAACGACGTCCTGGTCAACTAATGTTGTTTCTTTGTTTACTAAAGTTCCAGTCAGTGATTCTCTAAAGTATATCGGCTCCGTTTTCCCGCATGTCATTACTATGCCCTTTCATCCGCGTCTTGCCACTAGCTGTTTCACGTGGCATGGCGACTTCTACGAGTAGCTGGAAGGCAACGCCACTGATAGTCCACTTAGTCCAGTCTTCACCAAACATTTCGAAACACAGGCACCGGATATGGCACCTTGTACAGTTAAAGTGTGGTGCAGGTTCGTCGACAACAACTTAATGTTGTGGAGCCATGGTTATGAATAGCTCGGCGACTTCCTAAGGCATCTGAACAGTCTTCATATTACTATAAAATTTATTACGAAGGTAGAAAAGAACCAACAGCTAAACTTTCTGGGTTTGCTGATTATGAAGGATGGTTAGAACCTAAGGCACAGTTTGTATCGAAAACTGACACAAATGGACCGATTCCTGCACAAACTGTTAAATTACCGCCGGAGCGGGATGATTAATACGCCCATAACGCGCACAATACGAATATGTAAATGATTAATACGCTCATAACGCGTACAAGCTGCAGCACCTCAGAAGCGATATGCAACATCTGGAAGGCGTTCTGAGGAGCAATGGGCACATCACCAGTTACATAAAAAGTGTCATGAGAATCAACAATCGGCGAAGTGATACATCAAATGAAGAAGTGTCGGGTACGGCCTTTCTGTCGTACATCCCCAGGATGACGGAGACAATCGGCCGTATGGTGCGCGAACACGGAGTAAATACTATTTTTAAATCAACAAATAAAATCAGAAGATGTCTCAGATCGTCAAAGAACATAAGGGACCAACTTGCAATGTCGGGAGTATACCACATTGCCTGTAAATGTGAAAAAGTCGATATTGGAATGACTAGACGATCCATCAACAGCAGGATTGCCGAACATAAAGGGTACTGCTGGTTGGGACAGGTGGAAAAATCAGCTATGGAGGAGCACGCGCTGTGTGAGGCCGACCAAGTACTCGTAATAAAATTCGCCGAAACTGAAGTTGTTTCTGTAGAAAAGATCTACCACTTCCGCTTGTTGAGGGAAGCCTTAGGAAACCACAGACTTACAATATCAACAACAAGAAAACGCAAAGACCAGAGGTGAATGAACCTGAATTTTCGAGCTGCAGCAAACGACTGTTGCTGGTAGCAAGGGAAGAATCACAGCAGTAATAATCAGAGAAAAGCTCTCGGACGTTGGCATGACAGGCACATATAATTAATCTGTGCCCATGTGCTCGATTCAGTCTGCCACGAGCAATGGAGGGTGAAGCCTTGACAATGCCAGCCAGCCATTCGTGCTGGCTAAACATCAGCAAAATCATCAAACGTACGCAGGCCGAAGAACCCGAGACAGAAGCCAGCAGGCTGTTTGTCAACTGTGTTATCCTAATCATTTGTGCACCTTTATATTCTTAAGTGTTTAAAGGACCGCTGTATCCATCTTGAAAATTCAGTTTACAAAAATCTTAGTGTAGCTCAGATACGCAGAAAAATCTGGACGTGATAAATGCTTGGTGCAAAACCAAGTAGCTGTTCCTCGACGTAAACAAATTTAGTATAAAGTGGGAAAAAAGGAGAAAAAGTCGATACTTTTTGATTACATCAACGCTGAGAAATCAGTGAGCAAAGTCATTACCGTCAAGTATTTAGCCCTCTGCGCCTACAGCATTTTTAGGAGGATCGATTACAGAAATTTAGATTTGAGGGAGGCCCGTTCCAGCAAGAAAGTAACTCATAAAATTCTCGTTTACGAAGGAAGGATGGAATGTCCCATCGAAAATGAGGTCAATAAAGGCAGAGCACAGGGTCGGACTGGGGAAGGATGGATAAGAAAATCGACCGTGTCCTAATTAAAGAAACCATTCCAACAATTATTTCAATCGATTTAGGGGATGCACGGAAAACCCTAATCTGAATGGCTGTCTAACGTTTGAAAAGCCGTTCTCCGAAAGGTGAGTGCAGCTTACAGAGCAACTCGCCACCTAGCTCAGTGAAGCCCTCGTTCAATTGATTACTTAATGTTGTTCGTATGTGTTGGATTCTAATTAATTTGAAATAAGGGAAGAGAGAGAAAAATTCCACAGTGAAGCGTTGCACTAATCGCGACGAATACGTTTAGTCACTACAAGAAAGGCATCGCATTGGAGACATAGCAGGAAAGACATATATCCTGTACAAGTTCGCCTTTAAAATTACGAGAACGTCTGGTCCAAGATGAGTAAAGCAGCTTATTGCTTCTGCCCACGTATAATAATCATAACGACAAGACTTGGTTCCTTCTGGTTTATGAGGGGGGGGGGGGGGGGGAGGAATTACAGCCGTTCTTCCTGGTCCAGTAATGGAACTAGAAAGCAAACAAGAGAGAGAATAATACAGTTACTCTTTAAACTATTTACAGGGACAAGGGAAAAACTAAATCTGGATGGCCAGAGTCAATAAATTAGTACTGATGGCGAGTCAGTTTTATTAATCAGCCTTCCGCCTCATCACTCACCTCTGTGTACAGGATGTAACAAAATATGCGGCGAAGCTTTCAGGGCACGTTCTCATAATAAAACAAGGAAATGTATTTTGTGGATATGGGTCCTGATACGCTTTATTTCTCTCTCAGAACTATTTTTTCAGGCGTAAAGGGAGTTCTATGGCTTTAGCCCACATAAATCACGATTAAGAGTAGGTACATCAGTCAAGGGCGCAATAAACAAAGATTTCCAGATAATAGAACACACCCCACGTAAATATGCAATAGTGATTTTAATTAACATTGCAATCTTCGACAATCTTTGGTGGTCTGTGTTGTTTGCGCGACATCGTGAACTTCCGGTACCCACAGTCCTGTACAATAGTATTCTCGAATATTGTAAAAGCAGATTGCCAAGTATGTACCCACAGAGTAAACAAAAGGATTACAAAGGGATGTCCCCAAGACTCGATTTGCGGTCCCATCTTCTGGGATATCACATTCGAACTCCTCTTACATCTGACAAGGGCACTGACGGAGTCGCACGCTATACTCACGACCTGCTGGTAGTGGTAATAGGACGCACAAGACCGGCATTAGAGAGCAAATCCAGTTCTATCCTGAACACCATTACAAAATTAGTGCAGTACAAACAAGGTCTCCGGAATATTTAGCTCTGTATTGTGAGCGGTACAACCACTTACATAGAAACATACGGGAAGTTACCATAGAGGTACTACAAGAAACACGCCGAGACGTAGGCAAGTGGGAACTACTGAACAAACACACAGATCAAATCTCAAAAATTGAACACACTATCTATAAAGAAATGAGACCTTATCGATGTCGAGTTGAACGACAGCGAGACGAATGGGTTAGTTCTTATGAAGACTCTATCGTAATGGATTTCTCTGACATTAACACCAAAGACGAAACAAATGGACAACAACATTTACATTACATAAACACGACACTGAATGAGAAAATGGTAACACAAAGAAATATTAGAATAGAAACCTATTTATCTATTAAGTAGGACAGTTCGTGGCCTGCTATTGTATCAGGTGCCACGTAAAACATGCGATTGACTACATTAACATAGAAAAACTGTAACACTAGTTATCTAGCTAATTAAAACACAAATAATAATGACGAGTCGAAAATAACACTCGACACATACAATAAACGACACTAAATGTAGAGATAGTAAAACACAGATGAAGTAGAATAGAAACTTGTCAATACATAAAGTATTATAGAGCGTGATCAGTTACTGTACCAGGTGCCACGTTAAACCTGTAACTAGATTACGGTAACATAGAAAAGCTGTAACACAAGTAATCTTCCATTTCTTGATAGAGAAACACATTCATGATAGAGGCAGGCACCCATTCAGATTTGCCTCAACTATGAAATAAAGAAAGGTCTTGATCGCACAGATCTTTATTAAGAATTACGCGTTTCAAAATTTCAGTGTCGGGCTAAAACTGTGGAATGAAGCGTACAAAGGAATTAACGATGGTAGATATGTACATATCAATTTAAGTATGCATCTTAGTAACTCATGTACAGAATTTTGATTTAACATATAATTTATATCAAACTTTAGTAAAAAGTTCACGAAAGTGAGCGCATTCACTGAATATAATATAGATCTCATCTCGTATAAATATGTTTGACAGTGTTGTTGGCTATTCGAAGAGAATCAGTGGCAAACTGTGGCGATTATGCTACGCAAGAAGTAAAGGAAGACCGAGATGCCGAGTTAAATAGTAACTTTACAAAGAACTATACATTGCGATGCACTATACGTCAGAACATCGTGAAAAACTTGACAAAGATACAGTTATGCTTTTTTTTTTTGGTGAAGGAGAAAATGATATATTTATTGTAGGTAAAATTTACATGTCATGAAATGTGCATCATTAGGTAACATCGTGAATGACACACCAGAGATAGTTGTTAGTCAATAACCAAAACAGAAGACACGTTTGCAGCCATTAAATGATTTAAAACAATGTAAGCACTAAATCAGTACAGATCACAAAGAAAAATTCGTGAAAGAATGAGTTTGTAGCCGTCACAAAATGAAATTTTACATCACTATCAACAAATGTTGTCTTATTACAATAGTCAAACACATAATAATAAATATATGACAGAATCATTTAGGTACGCCAGATTAGTGGCAACAGCTTGAATAAAAAGGAAGCTAATATTACTATGAAAATGATTTTTTATTTTTTAAAAAACAGTTAATGGTGTAGCATTTGTTCGTAATAACAGTTCAGCTGTTATCCGTTTATAACCATCAAAAACTAAAATTTTACAAGAGTATGATCAACTGTAGTCATATTAGAATAGTTGAACATATAATAGCTGATATACAATAGAACCATTTAGGTAATCCTAGATAGTGGCAACAATTTGAGATAAAATAGTAGCTACTATTACAATTTAAATTTTTCTTTCTCTTTTTTCCTTATTTTATACTGAGAAGCGTAATTTTTCAAAGGTAACGGAGATCCCTTTGAAGATTTTATGTAAGAAATATTTTCATTTGGCATGCTAATTTCCTGTTCCTGTGTGTTTCCCATGATTAACATACAATCAAGAGCGTCAGAAGATTAGTACTACTATGAAAATAAAATATTTTCGGATCCATGTCCATGTCAGTGTGTAGAAGATTGGCGATTGTTTTCACGCTGTTTACGTAGTGGTCAGATGTAAATGCTTCTCAGGAAATGAAGCGTGGATTTTCATTGGAACACCAATCTTGGTTACGAAATTTTCCATGTCAAGATCATGTAGCTATGGACATCTAGCTATATGAAAGTATGTAATACCATCACGTATGCAGACATACTTGTAGAGCACACTGTGGATAGTACGGGAGTCATTCAGTACTGGACATTTCTTTGTTGCCGAAAACGATTTTCTCAGAAAAGTAGCCGATTTTTACATCATAAAAAGCCTTGTAACGTTGTTCTTGGAAATAACAGCGGTCGTAAAGCACTATTAAAAATTTTGATTAAAAAACAGTCTTGGCCGAATAAATTGACTTATTTTTATTATACAAGGAGATCGATTTCGATCAGTATAAGACACTCTTCGCACCAGTTACTCCGTGATGACTCTTGGACACATTGGCAAGGAGTAGAAACCGCTCGGGGAAGGCATAAAGAGCAATTGATCTGCACGGCTTCCCAGAGAAGTTCCCGCTCCGTGCCACTGTCTTCAACAGTTATTATTGAGCAACTGGTCTGAAGATCGAAACCGGTCATCTATTAAAATGAAAATAAATCATTTTATGTGGCAGGGACTGTTTTTGAATTCAATTTTTTCAATTTTCCGTCATAGATATTTGTTACAAACATCATGTACCTTTATTAGATCTACATCTTCCTGCTACAAGACTGAAGGAACGGCACTTAATTCAAGCTGGATTTATCCGTTCAACGATGCGCCAAACAAGAGAATCTGATAGCGATTTAATGTTACTGTGCCCCAAAAAAAGAAGAGCTTCGCGCTTTCTTCGATCTGGTCAGAATGCCTGATCATTCCAGTAACTAAAATAAATGGCGTCTAAAAGTGTGCTACTGTGTGATGTATACAGCATAACAGGAAGTCCATCAGGTCTTCTGGCTTTACGGCTATTTATTGACTGTTTCCTGCATTGGTGACTTTAACTTTGTCATGTATTACAGTACCTGGAGGACATTAACTGACAGCATCCTCCTAGAGAAGACCATCTGAAAAGAGTCTCAGGATTTGGAGCCTCAGTTCGTATATCAATCGTCTTTGTTAGCGATATAATCAGTAACGGAACAAATAATTTCGAGACACCAACTCTTTTTCTTTAATTGTTTTGTAAATCTGAGTGAGAAGTTTGCTCCGCAAACATTAAGAGATTCGTGTGCAGCTTTGTTTGAATCCCGTCTGCTTTTAACTGGTACACAAGACTTCTTCAGTAGCTTCCAACACGTAAAACGAATATCACCTGTCTATTATTATTCTTATCACTGTGTACTCATCCCGCTCTCATGTCTCATACTGCGCCAAGGTTTCTCCGCTTCGGGATTCTGAAATTAAAATATTTGTAATCGTGTAATATAAAATTTCCTTAGAATTTTTTTAGCAAGCAGTAAGCGAGCTGTGATTGTGAATAAAACAAGGGGCCTATTAGCAATGTCCTCCATTAACCTGTCAGATATGATGCTTCTCCTGTGTCGGGCAAAAACGGCCGTCTGACTCAGCTGCGAGTATTAGCGATACTGAGGAAGGTTTATAAACTAAGCTCTGGGTGTATAAAGAGCGTTTGTGCGTTCTTCTGTAGGAGGAGCTAAATATATTACGGAGACGACTCAAAGCGCTGGCAGTTGCGATGCTGTGCTGTTTGCTTTCCTGTGGGTCGCGAAGCAGTCGGGACACCTATATCGATTTTACGACGAGCGCTACCTCGACTCCGGCGTCTTTTATGCAGAAAGAAGTCTCGCAGTATTCTCTGTGTCAGTGTCGCTGGAGAAGTAAAGCGGGCAAGCGCCTCGTGAGCTTCCAATTGAAGAGGTCCTCGCACTCGTCAGCTTCCCTAGCGCTGCGTCCCATGCACGGACTGCTCCCTTTAGACTGCCAGAGAGTAACTTCACTAGGTGCACAATAAAAGTATTGCAGAAAACATGAGAAAATAAAAATATACTTTTTTAAAAATGTGAATGTAGATTCCCCTATGTATACTGTTGACGAAGTCATTCGGGAGTTCATCCAGGTGGCTGCGTTTAAATTCCGCGATGTTTCGTTGAGTGTCACTCTCATCATTTTGTGACAAAGTGTCGAGACTAGGCTGGCTATTTACACGTAAGCGGCAGCTTCTCCGTACCCGTTCCCCCTTTAAAGGCGTTGGTGTCCCGTGGAGGGGATGAGGCGGTAAGAGGGGCGAACGGCCTTCGACTATCGGCGTGTCCAGTCTTCCTCAGACTCGCAAAGAGTCAACTGCTGAGGGAATTCCCGGTGTATAGCTGCTCATGTAGGGTTCCATGTCGAAGTTAAATGTTCAAATGTCTGTGAAATCTTATGGGACTTAACTGCTAAGGTCATCAGTCCCTAAGCTTACACACTACTTAACCTAAATTATCTTAAGGACAAACACACACACCCATGCCGGAGGGTGGACTCGAACCTCCGCCGGGACCAGCCGCACAGTCCGTGACTGCAGCGCCTAAGACCGCTCGGCTAATCCCGCGCGGCTGTCGAAGTGAGGTGGTAGCCATCGACCCTGTTGATGATACTGTCATGGAGCCTTATCTCAATTGATTCTTTACTAACGCTCTCCCGACAGCTAAAATCTGAACGAACGTCCTCGTTGAGGCTGTGTTCTGACACTGCTGACTTATCTTTATGCCCTAGACGTACGCATCTAATGTGTTCCACGCAGAGTTATGAGATACAGCGCTGTGTTTGCACTGCGTACTCGAGGCCACACCTAGTTGAAGTTTGTCCTTTGCCGCGCCAAGCATATTCCGTTTTCTGTCGTAGAGGGCTATCAGCTAAGTTAAAAAAATGGTTCAAATGGCTCTGAGCACTATGGGACTTTTACATCTGAGGTCATCAATGCCCTAGAACTTAGAACTACTTAAACCTAACTAACCTAAGGACATCACACACATCCATGCCCGAGGCAGGATTCGAACCTGCGATCGTAGCGGTCGCGCGGTTCCAGACTGAAGCGCCAAGAACCGCTCGACCACACCGGCCAGCCAGCTAAGTTCGGCGCGAAGCACTACACTTGGAGCTACATTCCGAAGTTGTGTCCAGTAGTTGACAATTCGCAAGGTTGGGCAAGCCCCCCTGCCCAAAGTGGAAGCCGACCCCCACGCCAAGGGCAAGTGGTGGGGAGAAGCGGATATATATATATATATATATATATACGATGCCCGCGTAATCTCGACATTTCGCCAAGTTCCGTACCTGAGACGGTACGAACGGAACCCTTATAGGATCACCTTCTTGTCCACCTGTCTGTCAGTCTGTTAAAACCCCTTTCTTTTTAGGAACAAATAGAGGTATCAAGTTGAAATTTATGTCAAATATTAAGTACCACGGTTCGTTGGTGATGTAAATAATTTAAGCTTCTAAACCAATGCAGTCAAAGGCGGCTGTCATTTATGTCACGTATTTTGATAGTCGCCAACTCGCTCATCAAAAACCTGTAGATGAACTATCTATGTATACATAGTGAAGTTTGTACGGTACCCCCAGAGCGCGAGTTTTACACGCACATTTTCGTTTTTTTTTTTTTTTTTTGATGTGTTTGTTGGTTTAGCACTATTCATACATGAGGAGACTTTAATCATTGTAGAGAGAGAGCTGTTTTTTTAGTGACCTTCCTGAAATAAATACGAAAGCCTAATCTAAGAGAAAGACTGATGTGTACGCCATCTGCGTGAAGCAAGAACGATTAGGGGTAACGTCACATAGACAACGCGGTCATTAGAGGCGGCGCCTAAGCTCCGTTAAGACAAGTATGCGGAAGGAAACCAGACGTGTGCTTTTCAAATGAACCATCCCGTCATTCGCCTTAGTCGATTTAGGGGAACCATGGAAAACCTAAATCTGGATACCTGACTCAGATTTGAACTCCGTTCCACACGACTGTGGATCACTGCGTCACCTGGCATGGTGTCACCTTTCTTGGAAAAGTGTAAACTATCCTATATACTTTCGTGTTTTACCTCTTTGCGTTTTTGAGTCAGAGATGGGAAGTAACTTAAATTGATTCGGTACTCCCTTACATATCTCCCAAACTAAAACTAAAACTAAACTTCTCTCGAACAGGCCATGAAGGCCCAACGGTACCGACCGGCCGCCGTGTCATCCTCACCCCATAGGCGTCACTGGATGCGGATATGGAGGGGGCATGTGGTCAGCACACCGCTCTCCCAGCCGTATGTCAGTTTCCGAGACCGGAGCCGTTCCTTCTCAATCAAGTAGCTCCTCAGTTTGCCTCACAAGGGCTGAGTGCACCCCGCTTGCCAACAGCGCCCGGCTGACCGGATGGTCACCCATCATATCTCCCAAACTAGTGTTCGTATATATGTTACGCTTATAAGTGTGGATCACAATACCAGTACCTTGCCAACACATTACAGAGCTAACGCAGTCTTGACAGAATATGACTCACGAACATTTTCGAAGCAGGGAGTACCCCTTTTCTATTTTGCGTATAATTTAATAGTCATTTAGATTACTTCTTACCTTTTATCTTTCCATTTTCATCGTTGTCTGAACACGCATAACTTTTGTACTCTTTTGTAACACATATCCCATGCCATAAATGTGAACATATGACAAGAAACATAAAATACGAAATACCACTATGACACTGTAAATTTGGTGAAAAGAAGTGCTGTTACTGGACGAAGAAAGTGTAACAGTATTTGAAGGGAACAAAATAAATGAAACTAAAGAAAAATATATGAAAACATTGACAGAGCCGTCAGTTTAACATTCACCAATTAATACTCGGTACCAGTTTGCCGTCTTGGTTTGTGTCAGCTTCAGAGCTGCTCGAGTCTCAGATTATCAGCAGGTTTCCTAGATTAGTACTAATCTTGGCGGTACCTCTAGTTATATGATGTATTTCAGAAACAATATAGGCCCGTCCATTACCAGTCAATTTCTATTAATACTAATGGCATAACACCAGGCTAATTAAGTAATTGGCAAATAAATATATATTACTAAATAAATGATGTTCAATTACTGTTTGGTGATTCTCTGAAACTATTGTTAGTGAATTATGAATGACAAAACACACAAGACTGGTGTAACGTTCTGTAATATTTATTATCTTACAAACCGGTTTTAGGTTGTTATGCCATAGTCAGGTACAAATATAAACAGTGATGTTTTTACCAGACTACGGCGTAACAGTCGAAAACTGGTTTGTAAAATAATAAATACTTAACACTATTACATCTTTTCATTAATAACAGAAAAAATATTTTACAAAGAACCGACAGAACAGTGAATTAATGTTAACGCGGGCGCCTCAGTCTGATTCTACCTGCAGCTCGATATATTCGAGCAGCCCGTAGTTCCTCGCTTTCCACGCATATTTCTTTAATATTGTGACTAAAGCTTTTTCGCTTAGTAATTATTTTATGCTTGACGTGTAAGTACTGCTTCTTTTTGTACTGTTAATCAGTTTTCAGTTATCAAACTGTATTTCTATGCTTTTACATAAGCAAAAAGTTACTATGTCTGCTGTTGCCATATAAAACTTTGCCTTTGAGTTCATGTACTAAATACTGTTCATTCTAACATTTAGCTGTCTATATTCTAAATTTTAAGCAGCCTACTTATATTCACGGCTACTAGATGGCACTCTTGGTGTATTGTTCACCTGCCCGCACTTGCAAACGCGGGCGCCGCACTCTGTTGTTACCTGTGGCTTTATAGGTATGAGTAGTCCACAGTGGCTGCTAGCCTTTCATGTATTCTTTTTAAAATTTTTGTGACTTAAGTCCTTCTGGCTTGTTATTTACTTTATACGTGACATGTAAGTACTGTCCCTTTCTTGTACTGTTAGTCAGTACTTACACTTTTATATAAAATTTTCTTTTCCCATAAATTTGTAATTATGTTATAGGCCACTTTAAATATTTAAATTCTGATGAAGACACTCTTAGAAATCTTTAAACCTGGTCAAAAAGACTAAGAATTGTGCCCGATGGCTTATTTAGTTCAACTTTGAATTAATGCAGTTGATGGAGTTTCTGGGTTCCAACAAGTGCTTTCTATCTTGTCCTTAAAGCATGTAAGACAGGATATTCTCCGATGAATTGCCTGCTACACGTCTCTATGAAGTGACCAATACTAGCCTCGCATCACATATGTACTGCAGCTGCACTGATACGTTCTTTCCACCTCTTTTACATCTTGACGCAAGAGTTCATGTTGTTCCCAAATAAAATCACACAAAATTTAAGGGAAAAATCAAAGTGACGGTTCGAAAAGTGACTCTGTAGGCTCATGTAACAGCCTGATTTCCTGAACTTTTTCAGCATGTTGACCACAACAGAGATACAATGCGGGTCGTTTTTGGCTTAAGAACGTAACAACTATCTTCCTGAATGACGATACCCAAGCCTGCCTTTCACCAGCAGTCTTTTTTTAATCAAAATTGGAACTGAACATCATTAATAAAACTTAAGATGCAACAACCACGCCTTCTTTCAGTTTCGTTTCCGCTAGATTAGGAAACTTCTCTCAGACGTACTTGAAACAGTCACCACATCTGAGTAAGGATTTCTCAAACTGTTTCATTACGTCCAGCTAAATGTGTAAAGCAGGCAATTTTTTTTTCACAGATCCACGAGATTCTCGCTCAAAAAGAAGAGCCAAAGAGCAGGTCTTGGTAGTTACGGTATGAACTGACCTGTGCAACCACTTCCGTCGAAATTTCAACTTCGTATCATAATTAATGGAAATGGTATATGAAATATATATCATTAAAATTGCTGAAAACATATTTTTCGAATGACGCCGTGTTAATCGTAACAAAATGATGGGTAATACTGCTTTTTTGTCATCATATCAAGATTCAGAACGCTAAAAACCACTTTCATTAAAATAGTTAATTCATCTTTTGCTGCGTAATATTTTTATAAATACCTCCACTTGTCCTCTGGGTGCTGAAGTCGATGGTTTAAGGTGTGTAACTTCCAGTCATCAATTTATTTGCCGCCGCCATTTAACTACAGTTTGACAGTGAAACATGTGACGAGAGGTCACAAATTAATATTTCATTCTGTGACAATAGAGCACCCAGGAGAGGACCCTAAGCCTTGCCCTCGACGTAAATCGTAGTTCGCGCCTGCTAAATTCCCACTGTCGACAAGTCTACCAGCACTTAATCCCACACTGGACTCACATTCGGGAGGACGACGGTTCAATCCCGTCTCCGGCCGTCCTGATTTAGTTTTTCCGTGATTTCCCTAAATCGTTTCAGGCAAATGCCGGGATGGTTCCTTTGAAAGGGCACGGCCGATTTCCTTCCCAATCCTTCCCTAACCCGAGCTTGCGCTCCGTCTCTAATGACCTCGTTGTCGACGGGATGTTAAACACTAACCACCACCACCACCACTTAATCCCACAGTCTAGCCCTGTTGCTTAACATTTATGTCGGGAAAGTTTCTCCTGTTTCCTCGCAGCACGAGGGTGTCGAATTAGTATGTCGAGAAACCAGAGAAGGTTTAAACTCCAAATCAAGAAACCGCAGTAAAATAATGCCAACACATTCTCTTACCTGATACGTAGCGAGCGCGAGTAAACAACAAATGGTACTGACACGCCGAATTGCTAGGTTAATGCAGGGCATGACGTGTAGCGGGAAATGTGAGAAGCGCAACATCACAAAAAGAGGCACCGACTGGCAGTAGCGAATATTTCTCAACCTCGATCACAGGAGCTGCATGAAATCATATTCCGCATCATGAGCGGCTAAACGCGGAATATGCTTGACATTTGAGACTAGCAAAGGTCAGAGGTTTCCGTGTCATGTTTGAGTGTAGAGAAGCGTGCTCTGACGACAGACGTTGGTGGAGCTATGCTGGATGAGGCGTGGACACGCTGGGCGCGAGTCGTCGGCCGGCCACACGGCTCTCCCCCACAAGCAAAATGTCACCAGCCAGCGATGTCAATATTTGCAAATCTTCACTTACCGCAGGATTTTTTTTCATCCTCCGATAAAGCCTGGAAGTAGAACAGTAGTAAATAGCAGAAAGGGTTTATGTACAGATGGTAAATACCGGTATTTACTGATTTTCAACACAGTCACCATGCATTTGTTACAAAATCTGGGGTCCAACTGTTTGAACATTTAACTGTAGAGTGGAAAAGCTAAGTGATCTGAGTACCATAACCGGTATTACTCCACGACCTGCTCTGGACCACCTAAATGCTTATCGCCTACGCAGCAAAACGACGTCATTGGAAGCGAGGTGCTGTCATTAGGGTAACCACCCCCTATCAAGTAAGAAGAGATATTCACAGTGTAAGAGTACTTATTCAGAATGCCCACACATCAAAATACGCCTCCGCCGCTTCTGAAAAGCGAAGCTGAGGCACTTCAGCTATGACAGGGCATTCAGAAAAACTAACCAGACGAGCAAAGCAGGCCAAATGAAGTCATTGTTCATTCACATTGAAAGCGAGGATGCTGACTTGTTTCGGTTTCTGAGCTAAAGTGTTGGCGACGGGAAAACACAAGTCAGCCTGGTTTGCATAAATAGTACTTGAATCGCACCCTCTTCCCTAGTGTGTGCTCAGATGTTCTGAGACAGTATCCAGGTGCGTATGTGATTCCAAGCTACGTCGTCAACACTAGCCCCTAACTTACATAGTGATGCAGCCAGTCACTTCCTCTGGGCTTCAGAAGCCACAGGTATTCGTCTGAGCTGATGGCTGTATCCTGGATACCTGGTGCATTCACAGCGACGAGTCACCTACTGGGTGAATACCTCCTGAGGGCATTCACCACCCTGGTGGGAGGTGTGTTCGATTTCGAACTGACAGCTGTCTGCCTATCCTGTCACTGCACACCACTCCTTGTGTCACTGACAGTGACCACCGTCCATGTTGACCACATACCTTCCACGTCGATCATGGAGCCTCAGCTTGAGTATCGTCCTTCCCTCTGCTGTATTGCGCAATTCGAGGCGGGCAAGCAGCCTGGACGTGGCTGCCATTCGCTATCAGATATCAGCAGGTGACGCTGCGTACGCACGCCACTGCCCAGGTGATCCTGCTGACAGCGGCTTCCTGAGCTTTTGCGGCTCACTACGTCATTCTGGAACCAATCACCTTCACTCCGCCACGACCACACCTCTCAACCTAACATGAATAAAAGTCTTCATTCATTCAGGTATGTCCTACTAGCGGTCCGCCGCTCGATTCCAGTCACCACCACCGGTCTCAACCCACGTCCAGGAGAAGGGAGCGGTGCTTCATCCCGACGTTTGTACAGCCGTTCTCTCCATCACTGTTCAGGCCACCTCCTGGTTTCAATACTAGTCAATTAGCGTTCTTCTCCCATAATAATATTTATTTATATATTTCTATTTGTTACGTCTTAGCCTCTTACATTTTTAACACAAGCTGTATCTGTTCTTACACACGATAAACATCATTTTTTCTTGCTACACTTATAACTAATGATACAATATGCATTATTACTTCCACCACAACACTATTACTAAGCAAGAGCTCATTGGAGGGTGGAGTGTAGGTCTGTTGTGTTTGTGATGATGGCCAGTTCTGTTGGTTAGAAAGAGAATAGGTGAGCGCCTGCCCCGCGGGTTTAGCCGAGCGGTCTAGGGCGCTGCAGTTATGGACTCGCTGCTGGTACCGGCGGAGGTTAGAGTCCTCCCTCGGGCATGGGTGTGTGTGTGTGTTTGTCCTTAGGGTAATTTAGGTTAAGTAGTGTGTAAGCTTAGGGGCTGATGACCTTAGCAGTTAAGTCCCATAAGATTTCACACACATTTGAACATTTGAACATTTGGTGAGCGCCTGCAACTAACCAGTCTGCGGCCTGCAAACACTGGATCTACACCTGGAGTTATCGTCTGGGGTGCGATTTCGTATGACAACAGGAGCACTATTGTGGATATCCGACGCACCCTGACTGCAAATCTATTCATCGGTTTGGTGATTCGATCTGTTGTGCTGCCATTCATAAACAACATTGCTGGTGGTGTTGCGCAACAGGATAACACTCATTCACATATCGCTGTTGTAACCCAACATGCTCTACAGAGTGTCGACATGTTGCCTTGGCCTGCACGATCACCAGATCTGTCTCTAATCAAGCACGTATGGGATTTCACTGGACGACAACTCCAGCGACATCCACAACCAGCATTAACCGTCCCTGTGTCGACCAACCAAGTGCCACAGGCATGGAACTCCATCCCACAAGTTGACGTGCGCCACCCGTACGACACAATACATGTACGTCTGCATGCTTGCATTCAACATTCTGGCCGTTACACTGGTCACTGATTTACCAGCGTTTCACATTTGCAATGGATTTTCTCGCCTTTACATTAACTTGTGATCTTGCAATGTTAATCATTTAAATATGTTATCTAGACAAACGTATTCTCGAAATTTCGTTACTCTATATTAATTATTAACTGGTGCTGCGATTTTTTTTCCGTCAGTGTATTCCCGCTATTAATGAAAACTAAACATACTTCCCAATCTAACCACGTCTACCACGGTTATTGTCCTACAACTTTTCTTCTCCTATCTGTCACTAGTATATTAGTATAGTCGGTTCCTTGAGTACTGCAGAGGATGTTGCAGCTGCATATGTGATCAAAAGTATCCGGACAGCCCAAAAACATAAGTTTTTCATATTAGGTGCATTGTGCTGCCACATACTGCCAGGTACTCCATATCAGCGACCTCATTAGTCATTAGACATCGTGAGAGAACAGAATGGGGCGCTCCGCCAAACTCACGGACTTCGAACGTGATCAGATGACTGGGTGTCACTTGTGTCATACGTCTGTACGCGAGATTTCCACACTCCTACACATCCCTAGGTCCAATGTTTCCTATGTGATAGTGAAGTGGAAACATGAAGGGACATGTGCAGCATATAAGCGTACTGAGAGAGACCACCGACAGTTGAAGAGAGTTGCAATATGTGATAGGCATACTTCTATGCAGACCATCAAACAGGAATTCCAGACTGCATGAGGTCCCACTACAAGTACTATGACAGTTAGGCAGGAGGTGTTAAAACGTGGATATCATGGTCGAGCGGCTGCTCATAAGCGACACATCAGGCCGGTAAATGCCAAACGGCGCCTCGCTTGGTGTAAGGAACATTGGACAACTGAACAGTGGAAAAACGTTACGTGGAGTGGCGAATCACGGTAAACAATGTGGCGATCCGATGGCAGGGTGTGGGTATGGTGAATGCCCGGTGAACGTCATCTGCTAGCGTGTGTAGTCCCAATAGCAAAATTCGGAGGCGGTGGTGTTATAGTGTGTTCGTGTTTTTCATGGAGGGGGCTTGCATCCTTTGTTGTTTTGCGTGACACTATCACAGCACAGGCCTACATTGATGTTTTAATCAATTCAAGAATGGAGATTGCGTCTTTCAACACGGTCGAGCACCTGTTCATAATGCACGGCCTGTGACGGAGTGGTTACACGACAATAACATCTCTGTAATGGACTGGCCTGCACGGAGTCCTGAACTGAATCCTATAGAACACCTCTGGGATGTTTTGGAACGCCGACTTCGTGCCAGGCCTCACCGACCGTCATCGATACCTCTCCTCATTGCAGCACTCCGTGAAGAATGGGCTGCCATTTCCCAAGAAACCTTCCACCGCCTGATTGAACGTGTGCCTGCGAGAGTGGAAGGTTTCATCAAGGCTAAGGGTCGGCCAACGCCGTATTGAATTCCAGCATTACCGATGGAGGGCGCCACGAACTTGTAAGTCATTTTCAGCCAGGTGTCCGGACACATTTGATCACATAGCGTACCTTTTCCGTTGTCTGACGGTTCCATGGTTTCAGGGAACTACTCCCCTGTTCCGAGGGAGCATCTTTGCTGGCGGTGAGACACGGTACACGGTGTTTTTGCGATCGCCGTGCATGTGGTGTTAGCTGTCCGTCTGACAGAACTGTTGACCTCAGCCGTCTCCGCTGCGTTGCTTCTCGATGTTTTGTCGCAGCCTCCCCTAGTGCAGTAGACGAGGATTGACAAATAAGGTAACGCGCTACTCAAGTCTTTCTTGAAATAGCGTCGGCATTTTTATCCAAGATATGTAATTCTCTCTCGCAACACAGTAACTCCTTGACATCGAGTCTCGCGTGTCGATTCAGTTGCTGTGAATCAGTATAGTAATATATTAATGGACACCAATTGAGAGCTACAAGAGTTCGACAAAAATATGGAAACACCCCCGCGAAGTGAATGCTTGGAACTAAATTCAGATGGCAGCCAAGAGTGCAGGTGGGGCTGTTGTGTTTGACCACGAACGGCAACACTGCAGCGTCCTTAAAATGTTGCTAGTCCCAGTCGTGGTCAGGGCAGTGTTCTGTGCAGTTGTGAGTGCCTTATGTTGGAGGTAAATGAATTCTAACGTGGGCCAGTTGGCTGTGCTCATGCGTTCATGGTGAGGCTGAGTGGAGGGGGGGGGGGGGGGGGGGATGTGGGCGGTCCTTTCCCAACCAAGATAGCCGAAGCGTCTGGCGTTTCAAGAGGCATCATAACGAAGATTTATACCGCACACAAGGAAAGCAGAAAAACATCATTCGGTAAGTCATAACGCGGACGAAAGTGTGTGTTGAGTGATCGTGACAGACTGACATTGAAGAGGATTGTAACGAAAAATAAGAGGACGATAACTGCAAAAGTCATTGCAGAACTGAATGTCACATCTCGAACCCAGCTTTTGGCCGAGTTGACGTCTGGCGTACGTCGCTCCAGGCCTGCTATGCAGACTGCTTGCTGCCAAGACTGACTTATGGCTGCAGTTCGGTGATGATATGACCAGCTGTATTGTGGCATTCCATGAGCCCCATGATTACTCTGAAAATTCGGATTAACGATTATGTGGCCAATTGGGCCGATTAGGTCCATCCCATGATACAATATTTACTCATCAGTGGTTCAAAATGGTTCAAATAGCTCTGAGCACTATGGGACTTAACATCTGAGGTCATCAGTCCCCTAGAACTTAGAACTACTTAAACCTAACTAACTTAAGGACATCACACACATCCATGCCCGAGGCAGGATTCGAACCTGCAACCGTAGTGGGTGCGCGGTTCCACACTGAAGCGCCTAGAACCGCTAGGCCACACCGGCTGGCACTGATCAGTGGTGGTGGTGTGTTCCAAGACGACAAGGCCCTTCTTCAAACAGCTCGCATGGTCCAGAACTGGTTTTGTGAGTACGATGATCAATTGCCTCATCCCACCTGGCCACCACAATATCCACATCTCATTATAATTGAGCCTTTGTGGTCTGCTTTGGAGAGAAGCGTGTGTGATAGCTATCCACACGTATCATCGTTATCTGAACTCGCCACTATTCTGCAGGAAGCTGGAATAAGATTCCTTTGAAACCGTAGGGAACCTGTAACTTATCCATTCCGAGACGACTGGAAGCTGTTTCGACGCCAATGGTTTTCCTTCATCCATTTAAACATAGTAAGGTGTTCTGTTTTCGGTGATTCCATATTTTTGACTACCCCCTGTATATGATCCAGGTCGAAAGGCCTAACCCCTATGGTCCTTTCTGACAGCAACACATCTTCTTCTTCCTCTTCTTCTTTGCCTGTTTCTGTTCTTTGCTGGGTGCTGGCCGTGGTGGCCGAGCGGTTCTAGGCGCTTCAGTCCAGTACCGCGCGGCTGCTACGGTCGGCCGGCCACGGTGGCCGAGCGGTTCTAGGCGCTTTAGTCCGGAACCGCGCTGCTGCTACGGTTGCAGGTTCGAATCCTGCCTAGGGCATGGATGTGTGTGATGTCCTTAGGTTAGTTAGGTTTAAGTAGTTCTAAGTCTAGGGGATTGATGACTTCAGATGTTAGATCCCATAGTGCTTAGAGCCATTTTGCTACGGGGACAGGTTCGAATCCTGGTTCGGACATGGAAGTGTGATGTCCTTAGGTTAGTTAGGTTTAAGTAGTTCTAAGTTCTAGGGGACTGGTGACCTCAGATGTTAAGTCCCATAGTTCTCAGAGCCATTTGAACCATTTGAATCTTTACTGGGTCGTCGTTGTTATGTGTGTTAAAGCATTTTTATGAGAGCTGGTGGCCGGATGCCACTCCTGACGCCAGTACTCTCCTGGGGACGGAGTCTGTGTACCCCATCTGTCTCGTACAGAGTAAATTTCATGTTTAAGTGTGACAATGTTTTCTAATTAGTTGTGTAGCGTGTATCTAAGGAGAGGCTTGTGTACCATCCCGGTATTTACATATTTGGATGTGGGAAGGCATCTAAAAACCACATCCATGCATCTCTCGTCGTTAATTCTCAACACGGTTTCACTCGAGGTCAGACTCTCCTCCTAGAATCCGGGAGGCGGAGTGTTAGTGCGCTCGACTATCCCAACGGATTTGTGGCCCAACAGATAATGCCATCAGTACGACCAGAGGTGACCGTGTACGAGGCGGAGATCCAGGGTCCAGTTCTCGGAAGAGGTGGAAGCCCTTGTATTGCTTCTGTCTCCCACTCCCACCCCCCAAATGACAAACTGCTTCTACTTCCACTTCAACGTGCTATATATCAACATACAAGGTCCAGCCACATTAATGTGACCACCATCTATGTTCGACGTCAACGTGGAATAACAACTCACAGACGGGAGGTGGCAGCACTAGCAGTGGAGGTATATAAAGGGTGTCGGGGGGAAGCGGACAACAGTGATGTAATGCGGAACGGATGTCCAAAAGGGCATGATTATTGGCTTTCGGGCTAAGGGTGGAAGCATTTCCGAAATGGCTAAGTTGTTAAACTGTTCGTGTACCAAATGGCTCTGAGCACTGTGCGACCAAACTTCTGAGGTCATCAGTCGCCTAAAACGCAGAACTAATTAAACCTAACTAACCTAAGGACATCACACACATCCATGCCCGAGGCAGGATTCGAACCTGCGACCGTAGTGATCGCTCGGTTCCAGACTGGAGCGCCTAGAACCGCACGGCCACTCCGGCCGGCCTGTTCGTGTATCGCCATGGTTAAAGTGTACCGTGCTTGGTAAAATGGCTCTATCCAAAACTGGTGTGGATGCAAATGTGATGGACTACGGGCGATAGACAACAGGCGTGAACTATGATTGCCTAGCCGTGTACGGGTGACCAGATGTGCACCTGTTGAAACTGACCGTCCAAATGAACCAAGGGGCTACATGTGTCTCGTCAACACCGTTCAGTGAACGCTACTGGGTATGGGCCTCCGCAACAGCCGCCTGGTTCATGCGTCCGTGCTGGCTACTGTTCATTGGCGACGAACAAAACTGGATATCTTTTGACTCTGGCAGGTGGCGTTTCTACATAAATTATGTTTTATGCTCCATCGGACAGATTGCGTTGGCGTGTACGGCTCTTCAACAGTTCTCGGAAGGGTCCAGGCAAGAGGAGGGTGCGTTATGGTCTGGGGAATGTTTTCGTGGCATTCCTGCGTAATCTCGTCGTTCTGGAATTCGCAGTGGATCAACACAAGTATGCATCTATCTTTGGGGAGCATGTGCACCACTTCATGCACTTTTTTTTTCCTCGGCGTGATGGCATCTACCAACAGGATAAGGCAAAGTGTCACACAACTCGCAGTGTACGTGCGTGGTTTGAAGAGCACCAGGCTGAGTTTACCGTACTCCCCTGGCCACCGAACTTCCCAGATTTAAGCTCGATCGGGCTGTTCGGACTTGGATGCTCACTGAGAAACGTAGCGCATCTGGCCACGTCACTGGAGTCTCCATGGCTCCACATCGCTGTCGGTACCTTCCAAAACCTCACTGACTTTCCTCCTGCACGTCCCGCTCTGCATAAGATGATTATTCAGGCTTTTGACGGGTAGTCACATTAACGTGACTAGACAAGCGGCACTGAGCACTATGGGACTTAACATCTGAGGTCATCAGCCCCCTAGAACTTAGAACTACTTAAACCTAACTAACATAAGGACGTCACACACATATATGCCCGAGGCAGGATTCGAACCTGCGACCGTAGCAGCAGCGAGGTTCCAGACTGAAGCGCCTAGAACC
This sequence comes from Schistocerca piceifrons, assembly GCF_021461385.2. Lineage (NCBI taxonomy): Eukaryota > Metazoa > Arthropoda > Insecta > Orthoptera > Acrididae > Schistocerca > Schistocerca piceifrons. Next base: position 336,180,802 of record NC_060149.1, read on the forward strand.
GATCGGCCACAGCGGCTAAGTATAAAAATATGACGCTTTTATCAATACGTCTCTGCACGCCAAAGAGATCTAAGTGTCGCAGGTTACCTCCAGCTTGTGAATGAAACTTGTGTCTCACTGTAATGTATTTTATGCTCATCCCATTTATTGTTTTTCATGACATGGATGTCCAAGTTTTCAGTTCGTCAAAGAAAATGAAGGATAAACGGAAAAGGAAGCTGAAGTACGATTTAGGAGTACGTGGAAAGTGATACACTGGTGACAAACTGTATGGCAGACGAGGCTTCTTCGATTTTGATACCGCCTCCAGAAAATCCATAGACACCTCGAGACTTGATATTAGCATTGTGGTTTCGAACCACAAAAGGCGACTCAGGAGTCGTTTGTAACGAGAAAAGCTATAGTGACCATCTTCAGAGAGAGTAGTAATTTATTATGAAACGACGAATCACGATCCATAGCATCAGCAGTATTTTCGCGCTTGCCTTCTGCAGTATCTTTGAGCGAATGAAAAAGGAATTTTATAACAGCAGTCTAAATGTCTAACAACGTACTTAAAAATTGTGAGTAGATGACATATGACAGTTCACCATATACGTAGACTTTTTCACACTCTTAGAAACTGTAAGAAATCGGTTTCATCTGGTTTTCTCGAAACTGTTGCTCTGACATAAAAATAAAGAGAGAATTTGTTTGAATTTTTACCATCACACTGTGTTTCTTTCCACTGGAAAATAAGTTTTTTAACGTCAAATCTGTTAACTTTTCCACCTTATACTCGTAGTTCATGCGGTATGATCCACCTCTTAACGCACGATTGATTCTGAAATCACAAATAATGTGTGGACTGGGAGCCGCTGTTGCTAAATCTACAAAATAAATTGCAATGAACGGGTATGACTTTGCAAGATGTCATTCTAATCCATGATGAAAAAAAAGCCATCCGTAATTTTCTCAAGTGATGAATTTTGGATTCTCTCTCAGAGCAAACCGAACGTCGAGACGGTGAATAGATACCGCGTGAACTGATAAAATAAATGTTTAAAGTGACACCATCCGATGCGAAAGTGTTGCTAACTGTCGTCTAGGACGACGACGGTGTGTTTTTTCAACGTACTCCGGTCTAAATGACTAAGCGTAAACGTCAGCTTCTAGCGTAACATCCTCAGGAAATGTCGAAAGTCCAAACAACAGAAGTGACTAGGAGATCTCAGCGAAGGCGTGCCGCTTTTGAGCGCGCAGACGCCGTGACGTCGTCAAAACAGTTGACACGCCCCCAAACACCCCCGTGTACCCCCGACCTTGGTGCCGTCGCAGGAATTGAAGCCACACTGACTAATACGTAATAGATGTTTTGGATGAAGTAAAGATTGGCACCGTTAAGCATCAAGAAGTTAATTTATTATTGATTAAGGTTCATCTACGCTTCCATCATATTGAAACGGTAAATGCCTCAGAAGAACGGACAAAACCGACATACTGTATATCAACGTAGTTGGCGACTTCACCGTTTACATTATATACGCTGGTGTTCAAAACTTAAGGGCGAAAGTAACATATGTCACGGCCAAGTAACACAACTCGAGTAAACTTCACCGATCATAGGAAGAACTGCGCTGGCCGCTGTGGCCGAGCCGTTTTAAGCGCTTCAGTCAGGAACCTCGCTGCTGTTACGGTCGCAGGTTCGAATCCTGCCTGGGGCATGGGTGTGTGTGATGTCCTTAGGTTGGTTAGGTTTAAGTAGTTCTAAGGGACTGATGACCTCAGATGTTAAGTCCCATAGTGTTTAGAGCCATTTGAACCATTTTTTGAAGAACTGCTATAGTATAGTACAGAAGGTAACTCAGAGATGGGCTAAGAACAACTAGTTCACGGATGGACGGCCGACGTCGTTCTCCAACGGGTACAATATTCCGGCAAGCGACCACATCATCAGGTGCGCTGGGTGAACTGAGCACTCGGGGGCCGGCGCGGCGCTTTTCCCTCGTAGCCCCTCCCTCCGATCTGCCACTGTATCCGCGCCCAGCATCGCCGCCCTCACTCCTCCCGCCGACACACTACTCCGTCCAAAGTTCGCTCCCAGGTACGCGCGCTGGCGTACTGCTGTTCCTTCACCTGTCCACGAAATCAGTTCATTGTGTAATGTCTCCTTCCTCTTCTTAATCAGACTAATAGCGGGTTCCCAGGCATTACTAAGGATGTAACGACTATCACGTTTGATCATCAGTTTCCTTACTCGAGTCTCGAGAGATTATATAATAACACATTCGCAGTAGTTAAACGGCTGCGTCAGGACTTTAGTATCGTCGCAGTCCATTCCGTGTAATACCGATAGGCAATGTTCTTCGACTACCGACTCACTGGGCTGCTGCAATCTGGTGTGTTGTTGGTATTCTACATCTACATCTACATCCATACTCCGCAAGCCACCTGACGGTGCGTGGCGGAGGGTACCTTGAGTACCTCTATCGGTTCTCCCTTCTATTCCAGTCTCGTATTGCTCGTGGAAAGAAGGATTGTCGGTATGCTTCTGTGTGGGCTCTAATCTCTCTGATTTTATCCTCATGGTCTCCCTCCTACGTATGAGGGAGCAATATAGTGCTTGACTCCTCGGTGAAGGTATGTTCTCGAAACTTCAACAAAAGCCCGTACAGAGCTACCGAGCGTCCCTCCTGCAGAGTCTTCCACTGGAGTTTATCTATCATCTCCGTAACGCTTTCGCGATTACTAAATGATCCGGTAACGAAGAGCGCTGCTCTCCGTTGGATCTTCTATATCTCTTCTATCAACCCTATCTGGTACGGATCCCACACTGCTGAGCAGTATTCAAGCAGTGGGCGAGCAAGCGTACTGTAACCTACTTCCTTTGTTTTCGGATTGCATTTCCTTAGGATTCTTCCAATGAATCTCAGTCTGGCATCTGCTTTACCGACGATCAACTTTATATGATCATTCCATTTTAAATCACTCCTAATGCGTACTCTCAGAATCTCGGAAGCAATCTTCAGCAATATGCACCGACTGGCCTATATAAACACTACTGGCCATTAAAATTGCTACACCACGAAGATGACGTGCTACAGACGCGACATTTAACCCACAGGAAGAAGATGCTGTGATATGCAAATGATTAGCTTTTTAGAGCATTCACACAAGGTTGGCGCCGGTGGCGACACCTACAATGTACCGACATAAGGGACGTTTCCAACCGATTTCTCATACACAAACAGCAGTTGACCGGCGTTGCCTGGTGAAGCATTGTTGTGATGCCTCGTGTAAGGAGGATAAATGCGTACCATCACGTTCCCGACTTTGATAAAGGTCGGATTGTAGCCTATCGCGATTGCACTTTATCGTATCGCGACATCGCTGCTCGCGTTGGTTGAGATCCAGTGACTGTTAGCAGAATATGGAATCGGTGGGTTCAGGAGGGTCATACGGAACGCCGTGCTGGATCCCAACGGCCTCGTATCACTAGCAGTGGAGATGACAGGCATCTTATCCGCATGGTTGTAACGGATCGGGCAGCCACATCTCGATCCCTGAGTCAACAGATGGCGACGTTTGCAAGGCAAGAACCGTCTGCACGAACAGTTCGACGACGTTTGCAGCAGCATGGACTATCAGCTCGGAGGCCATGGCTGCTGTTACCCTTGACGCTGCATCGCAGACAGGAGCGCTTGCGATGGTGTACTCAACGACGAACCTGGGTGCACGAATGGCAAAACGTTATTTTTTCGGATGAATGCAGGTTCTGTTTACGGCATCATGATGGTCGCATCCGTGTTTGGCGACATCGCGGTGAACGTACATTGGAAGCGTGTATTCGTCATCGCCATACTGGCGTATCACCCGGCGTGATGGTATGGGGTGCTATTGGTTACACGTCTCGGTCACCTCTTGTTCGCATTGACGGCACTTTGAACAGTGGACGTTACATTTCAGATGTGTTCCGACCCGTGGCTCTACCCTTCATTCGATCCCTGCGAAACCATACTTTTCAGGAGGATAATGCACAACTGCATGTTGCAGGTGCTGCACGGGCCTTTCTGGATACAGAAAATGTTCGACTGCTGCCCTGGCCAGCACATTCCCCAGATATCTCACCAATTGAAAACGTGTGGTCAATGGTGGCCGAGCAACTGGCTCGTCACAATACGCCAGTCACTACTCTTGATGAACTGTGGTATCGTGTTGAAGCTGCATGGGCAGCTGTACCTGTACACGCCATTCAAGCTCTGTTTGACTCAATGCCCAGGCGTATCAAGGTCGTTATTACGGCCAGAGGTAGTTGTTCTGGGTACTGATTTCTCAGGATCTATGCACCCAAATTGCGTTAAAATGTAATCACATGTCAGTTCTAGTACCAATTTTAATGGCCAGTAGTGTATCTTGTCACATTGGCAAGATATCTGATAGACCCTTTATTTCGATGGTCTGATGTCGTCATTGACACTACTATAGAGGCTGGGCTTGAGACTTCTACTGTTTTGGGTGCAGTGGTGCAAAAAGGAGGCGGCCGCGGTTCTAGGCACTCAGTCCGGAGCCGCGAGACTGCTACGGTCGCAGGTTCGAATCCTGCCTCGGCCATGGATGTTTGTGATGTCCTTAGGTTAGTTAGGTTTAAGTAGTTCTAAGTTCTAGGGGACTGATGACCACAGATGTTAAGTCCCGTAGTGCTCAGAGCCATTTTGAACCATTTGCAAAAAGGACTGAGCTGATGCCTGTTCGAGGCCCCAAATGTGCTAGTAAATAAATCACTAATAAAGTAAATATTTATTGCTCACAGATAAACAGTCTTGATTCTCGGGCCTCTCGCAGTAGCGGGTAGGAGTGGCATCCAACACACCAAGAACGCACCGATACCAGAGCGCAGCATACAGTCTCGATCTGCAATGGCAGTGGAAGCGTCCAGTGACGTCATGGAGCCACTGTCCACAATGTGCAGGCAGAATCTTCAACCCCACGGACAAGCTGGTTAGGCCACCAGAAGGCCTTCTGGATAATGGCATCCACAGCTCCCCATCACCCTTGACTCAGATGGCTGCAATAAAGTTCACAGCAACCACATCCCCCAGACAAGACTTGCTGCGTCATCAAAGGTTGTTCACGGCTACATGATCAGGGGTTAGACCGACATAGGTCCAACCTCCAGGCTCGATGGCTGCGAAAACAGTAGATATCCCCATAGGAAAAGATTATTTAACGGAATTGGTCTGTGTTCTTCCGTACTGTGAGGCGGCAGTGACATCACTTAACCTCTTTTTTTGTCCGTTCAGCTCCATTGTAGCCCTGGCGCTCTAGCGGTTGTGTTTTGTGCAGTCAGTGTACCGAATTATTATTCTTGGTTCTGACTGCCGCTATCTTACTCCACTCTGCCTGGTTATCACAATGACGGCATCCCTCTCTCTCTGCGTTGTCATTCTGCTGCATTGGCGCCTTGGGCACCCAGTTCATATGGTGTGTATCAGTTAACTTTACCTTGACCCATACTACATGCAACATCAGTGGTCTTTCCTTGTTGGCATTCCATCCGGTTGTTGTATAAGCGACTTGCTTTGCTCACCTCTTGCGCCATCAGGGGAAGGCTTCAAAATTTTGCTCTGCTACGCAAAGCCTATTATCCCGTGGCACTTCACTGACAAGTAAGGCCCGTGTTTTAGTTGGTGGGCGGAAGGTGTTTCTCGAGAATTCGTTCTACCTTTTCAGGTCATGCGCCACAATGTTTTGAACGCGCCATTCCTCTGTCCCAGTTCGTGGCAGTGATCTCCATATAAACATAGGTCGGCATGCGTCTTCTTCCGTTACACAACGTTGTCCAACGTGCCATTCACACATCATTTTACTAGGACATCCTGAAAGGGGAGCAATCCATTCAATTGGACTTGAATGGTAAAACTGCTGTTCTGGTGGAGCGAACCGAGGTGTATGAGGAAGTTATACTGCTTATCTCTTCCATGTGACCATATGAAGATGTCTACACACCGGAAGAAACTGATAGGTTTCAGTTGGGCAAATTCCGGGATATCCTCCTCGAAATGTTCCACATATGTGTTGGTGACAACTGGTGAGAGGGGGCTTCCCACGGCCATTCCATCCATTTGCTCATAGTAGCCACCACCGAAAACAGGTATGTCGACGTCAAGACATACCTAAAAAATGTTATGTTCTCTGTCTCAAATTTCTCACCAATAATTTCTAATGATTATTGTAAAGGTTCTCTGGTAAAAAGAGAGACAAGTTAAAATGTTGTTAAGGCTTCCCACAAAATCAACGGATTTGCGAATGTGATGTGACCAGAATGAAACTGCTTGCCGGACCGGGAACCGAAATCGAGACCTCTGCCTTTGGGGGCCAAATGCTCTACCAACTGAGCTACCGAAGCACGACTTATGACCCGCCCTCACAATTTTACTTCCGCCAGTAACGCGTTTCCTTTCTTCCAATCTTCACAGAAGTTCTCTTGCGAAACTTACGGGACTAGCTCTCCTGGAAGAGAGGATATGCGTACCTAGGCGTGAACCTAGGACGGAGTAGTGTGTTGGGAGGAGTGGGGGAGGAAATGCTGGGCGCGGACGCGTTATAGAACGGTAGATCGGTGGGGGGGGGGGGGGGGGAGCGGCAGATGAAAGCGTCGAACTGGCTCCCAAGTGGTCAAACTATATTGCGATCCTCAACTTCTCCGGCAGGCTTCTGACGCCACACTATTACAAAAGGTGGAAGTCATTTGATGCAGACAAAGCGAACCGGGAAAGTTCACCCTGACCTTGTCTTCCTGGATCCCTACTGGAAGCATGATAAATGCCGATCGTGCGCTTCGGGCCAGGGGTCTCCACAGCAAGCCAGGAAGAGAGCCGAATACGGACAAGAAGCAGAAGTCAAACGAGGTCGGGCAAGGATAATGCAATAGTGCACAACCAACAACGAGGTAAACCAACAGTAGCTCTAACGGGGTTTTGCAGGTTTTCCTTGGGCTGTAAGGTCAATACTGGGGCTGTCCCCAAATTTCCTGCAAATAAATTTCCAATTGGGAGACATAAGACCCTCTACCCAACCTCGTTTTAAGATCAACAAAAATAAAGTGTGTCTAAACAGCATTCCATAGTCTTAGGCCCCAATAGAGGAAGATGCTCTCCAGCGGCCCGTCCGACCCTTTAAGGATCTGGAATGATGAAAAGAAAACTGTTGTCGATACAACCATTATCGGACACAGCTTTCATTCTAATGGATAACAGTTGGAGGCACGTCTTTTTCGGTTAGAAACTCGATTGCAATACGATGTTTCCTACGCGACTACATACTTGCGGTACACACTTCCATGTTCCCCGTTAAGTTCAGAGCCCCGCAGCGGCGGAGGGTGACAACTAGTGTCAGCGACTCGGGGAAGTCGAATACGTAATACCTCAGCCGATATTGAGAACAGAATAAAAAATTTGGAGACATTACTTTTCAACATACGGTCGTATCAATTTCGCGCACAAGTATTCGTTAAATAAACACAATCATTTTGTCGTTTTAATTGGTTACGTTACACATCCTCATTAAACGACTTTCAGCGATTCGTTTCCTTCCCCTTTAAGTTCTCGAATGAAATTAAAATGCAAATGTATTTAAAACGCACGATAAACAGTAGTTAGCTGGAGAGCTCTTATGACGTGAGGAACGTTTGTCCCAGCTTTACTTCAAAATATTTAATTACTAGAAACACAAGCAAAGTACCTACTCTGACCTGAAAGTGCTACGGCTCTGTTGCCTTGAATGCTAACGACGGCCCGATGTGAGAGAGCAGGTGTAACACAACACTTGCTGCGACGTGAATGTGGATGAAACGCGCCATCGATCGGGGCGGCACTCAGCGCCTGATCTAGATAACGGGCCAAGCACATCGGCCAGCGCTGTTCCACCCACCACTTTACTTGCTTTACGAGGAAAGCCGACCTGTAATACTTAAACCGGAGAATCGTCTTCACACTCTGCCGGCTAGCGTCGCAAACCACGACGACAGAAGTCACTTTTAAACATAGAAATGAATGTTCGTGTACTTACCAAGTACCTTGTTAGCTCTGTATGCAAAACACCCACGGCGTCACGCAGCGTGCCGAAAGTGCACCTGGCACGTGGAACCCTATTTCTAACTCCGCCTCCTAGTAGTTTTTCATTAGCAACACCACAGATGGCTGATAGGATGAAATATTTCGACATTTCTGTACGGTTCAATGACAGGAATACGACCACCGCCTCTGTTCGACGTCGACGTGCAGAAATCACTTACAGACGGCACGTGGCAGCACTAGCAGTGGATGATATACAGGTTGATACAAAAAGGTACGGCCAAACTTTCAGGAAACATTCCTCACACACAAAGAAAGAAAATATGATATGTGGACATGTGTCCGGAAAGTCTTACTTTCCATGTAAGAGCTCATTTTATTACTTCTCTTCAAATCACATTAATCATGGAATGGAAACACACAGCAACAGAACGTACCAGCGTGACTTCAAACACTTTGTTACAGGAAATGTTCAAAATGTCCTCCGTTAGCGAGGATACATGCATCCACCCTCCGTCGCACGGAATCCCTGATGCGCTGATGCAGCCCTGGAGAATGGCGTATTGTATCACAGCCGTCCACAATACGAGCTCGAAGAGTCTCTACATTTGGTACCGGGGTTGCGTAGACAAGAACTTTCAAATGCCCCCATAAATGAAAGTCAAGATGGTTGAGATCAGGAGAGCGTGGAGGCCATGGAATTGGTCCGCCTCTACCAATCCATCGGTCACGACTCTGTTGTTGAGAAGCGTACGAACACTTCGACTGAAATGTGCAGGAGCTCCATCGTGCATGAACCACATGATCTGTCGTACTTGTTAAGGCATATGTTATAGCAGCACAGGTAGAGTATCCCGTATGAAATCATGATAACACGGGGCCCAATCAAGACATCACCAACAATGCCTGCCCAAACGTTCACAGAAAATCTGTGTTGATGACGTGATGGCACAATTGCGTGCGGATTCTCGTCAGCCCACACATGTTGATTGTGGAAATTTACAATTTGATCACGTTGGAATGAAGCCTCATCCGTAAAGAGAACATTTGCACTGAAATGAGGATTGACACTTTGTTGGATGAACCATTCTCAGAAGTGTACCCGTGGAGGCCAATCAGCTGCTGATAGTGCCTGCACACGCTGTACATGGTACGGAAACAACTGGTTCTCCCGTAGCACTCTCCATACAGTGACGCGGTCAACGTTACCTTGTACAGCAGCAACTTCTTTGACGCTGACATTAGGGTTATCGTCAACTGCACGAAGAATTGCCTCGTCCATTGCAGGTGTCCTCGTCGTTCTAGGTCTTTCCCAGTCGCGAGTCATATGCTGGAATGTTCCGTGCTCCCTAAGACGCCGATCAATTGCTTCGAACGTCTTCCTGTCGGGACACCTTCGTTCTGGAAATCTGTCTCGATACAAACGTACCGCGCCACGGCTATTGCCCCGTGCTAATCCATACATTAAATGGGCATCTGCCAACTCCGCATTTGGAAACATTGCACTGACTGCAAAACCACGTTCGTGATGAACACTAACCTGTCGATGCTACGTACTGATGTGCTTGATGTACTGTAGAGCAATGAGTCGCATGTCAACACAAGCACCGAAGTCAACATTACCTTCCTTCAATTGGGCCAACTGGCGGTGAATCGAGGATGTACGGTACATGCTGACGAAACTAAAACGAGCTGTAACATGGAAATTAAGCGTTTCCGGACACATGTCCTCATAACATCTTTTCTTCATTTGTGTGTGAGGAATGTTTCCTGAAAGTTTGGCCGTACCTTTTTGTAACACCCTGTACAAACCGTATCGGAGGGACGCATAAACACTGCAGTCGTCGTCGCAACGCGGAAACAGCCACTTATTTGACGTCCAAAAGGGCATAATCGTTGGCTTTCGGGCTAAGGGTGGGAGCATTTCCGAAACGGCTAAGTCTGTAAACTGTTCGCTCACGTGCCGCCGTGGTTAAAGTATATCGAGCATGCCAAAACTACGCTATCCAAAACCGTCGCCAAGACAACTGTGGTACACCACGGGCCATGGATGACAGGGGTAAAGGACGGCTGCAGAGATTTGTACGGGCAAATAGACGTGCATCTGCTGAGCAACCGACGGCCCAGATGAACCAACGGGCTACCGACAGTGTTTCCGCAACGACCGTTCAGCGAAGTTGCTGCATATGGGCGCCCGCAGCTGACACCTGGTTCGTGCACCCATGCTTACTGCTGTTTATCGGCGACAAATGCAACTGGACGGCCACAGAGTGGCAACAGGTGGCCCTTTCAGATGAATCACGATTAATGGTCCACTGAACAGATGGCAGTTGACGTGTAAGGCGTGAACCGTCTGAAAGCAAACACCCTGCGACAATTGTCAGAAGGGTGCAGGCTGGAGGAGGGAGTGTTATGGTCTGGGGAATGTTTTCGTGGCATTCCCTGGGTCATCTCATCATTCTGTAAGGCACAACGGATCAACACAAGTATGCATCTATCCCACTTGTACATTCATTTTGTTTTTCCACGGTACAACGCCGTCTACCAGCTGCCGGCCAGAGTGGCCGAGCGGTTCTAGGCGCTTCAGTCGAACCACGCGACCGCTACGGTCGCAGGATCGAATCATGCCTCGGGCATGGATGTGTGTGATGTCCTTAGGTTAGTTAGGTTTAAGTAGTTCTAAGGTCTAGGGGACTGATGACCTCAGCAGTTAAGTCCTATAGTGCTCAGAGCCATTTGAACCATTTTTGAAAAAACGACGATGATTTCTGACAGTGGCGTTTGTCCCTTCCAGAACCTCACTGAAACTTTTCCTGATTGTCTCGCAGCGGTCCGCGGCGAAAAAGGCGGTTATTCAGGCTTCTGACAGGTGATCACCTCAATGAGACTGGGCAGTGTATATTTCGGCACAGAATCTTACTCATCGAACAAGTTGTAGAACGTGCTGTAACATAACAGGTGCCATACATGTCATGCATGGCCCTCCAAGTAGTTTCGTTCGCAGCTCGTGGTCTCGCGTTCGCTTTCTGGCTTCCCGAGCACGGGGTTCCGGGTTCGATTCCCGGTGGGGTCAGGGATTTTCACCTGTCTCGAGATGAGTGGCTGTTTGTGTTGTCCTCATCATTTCATCATCATTCATTAAAGTGGTGAGATTATGCTGAACATAGGTTGGAAATTTGTACGGGAGGTGATAAACGCGCAGCTGAGCTCCCCACAAAACCAAACATCATCGTCATCATCATCCAAGTAGTTTCGAACTCCAAAGAATTTCCAAGGCATTTTCTGTCTTTGTGTTACGCTTTGTTAACGGACATGGCCGCTCGACTTTCAGTCTCTGTCCACTGAGGGTGATCTGTAAGTATGTGTTATATCCCCTTGGCGTATAGGTGTCAGACAAGTTCAGATGTCTTTCTTGTAAGCACAAGCACAAATTTAAAAACCACGCTAGACAGTTCAGTTTCTCGACGTATTGCATGCAACCATTGAATGAATGACTGTCGTGTGACTAGGGCCTCACCTCGGGTAAACCGTTCACCGGGTGCCAGTCTTTCGATCTGACGCCACTTTGGCGACTTGCGCGTCGATGGGGATCAGATGATGATGATTAGGACAACACAACACCCAGTCCTGAGCGAAGAAAATCTCCGACCCAGCCGGGAATCGAACCCGAGCCCTTAGGAGTGACAGTCTGTCGCGCTGACCACTCAGCTACCGGGGGCGGACATGAAACAATTTATATTCCACCACAAAGGCCAAGTTCCAAACTTAAGTTTCCTATATGACAGCCCATGTCTCATAACCAGGCAACCGTAAAATCCATCATAGTGTGTCGTAGCATATAAGCAGAAGTGATTAAGTGTTTCAGTGTTGTGTGTGTGTTGTGTATGTGTACACATTTTTGGAAGATGTTTTTTACTGAAGTTGATGGAATCTTGGGAATGAACGCTACAGATCAAGACGATTAGAGCCCAAAAATCTTGTCATCGTCGTAATTATTATTGTTTAATGTAAATGTAAATACTTTACAACTTCAGATGCTTTTGGTAAATTAATCCTCATTTATAATAAAATGTGCTTCTCCAAATGTTGTTTCTACCAGGATTTTAACGGAAATGTGTGAATCCAGTGGTGACTGTACTGTCACGCTCTGCGGCACAGGAAAACAATAACAAAGATACAAGTTTATTAAACAAAACGTCTGCTTCAGTGGTATGAAAATAAAGGCCAAGAATACAATAACAAGAGTGACACAATAGGTACAGCGGTACTGGCACAGATTCTGAAACAAAAATGCTTATCTCAAGGAGGTGAGACTGACACTTAGCGCCAATGTCACTTGTCAAAGACGAAGTTCACACATGAGCACTGGTGAAACGCCTCTTTCTGAACTAAACAGTGCATAGAGTCAAATCGGGAATGAGCACTTGGTGGAAGCTAAATTCGGCAATGATCACTAGGTCAGGTTCTATAAGATAGCACTTAGAATTTGGGGCCGACAGCTGGAATGTCCAATTCAGAATAACTAACGATGAACACTCTCTGATGCTGAAGAAGCCAACGTTCCTGAATATCAGCTGGCGTGAGGGTCTGGAAAAAGAAACGACGATGACTTCTGACAGTGGTGTTTGTCCCTAACAATGGGCTTCGAGTACAGTTCTGTTTGATGGGGTGAATAGCACCCATCACTTGGATCATGAGAGTCACTCGAAACCCGACTGACTCGAGATGTCCTAGCGCCCGCTTATATAGCTGTCTACAACGGAATACTATCAGAACTATTTTCCTGTCATGTATTGCACAGAGACGAGTAGGTTACTTGTTGGTGGCGCCCTCTGCAGGTGCCAGCTTCGCCTCCTGTTGGCCATTTTTGACGGCGCTGTGTTGTACTTGCGATGAGAGGCGTACAGGAACAGTAGCGGGTGTATGCACGCTGGAGCTCTCAAGAGGGTTGCCAGTCTGTTAGAGTAAATCTTCCGATATTGCAACCCCTCTCGGTGTCTACATCATTATGCTGGGCCATGGGAGGCACAATTTCCACGTCCATGGTGAAAACCTCTGGCAGCATGGTCGTGGAAACTGGGATTCAACTCTCGAGGTCGTTGTGTTCTGGTAGCAGCCTCGTCCTCAGCCCTCAATTCTTGTTAGGGCAGCGACTCTGAAACGAAAACTAGAGGAAGTCCATCGCCGGGAATGACAGGGCTATGGCGTGATCTGAGCTGGTTAATATGCTTCCGGCTTGTGTCACCGTCGGCCAAGGTGACCTCCGCCATAGCTCGAGTAAGGAGTCGGGAAACAGTGTCAGAAAGTCATTGTCGTCAGCCACGAGAGAATGCAAGTGCCCAAACAGGGTCACGAATGTTAAAACGATAGCGCTGAGGGCATCAAGAAACTCGGTGGTGGCATGAGCGTGGAGTAGAGAGAGTGGAACCGGTGGATCCTTCCATTTAGCTTCTCTGTAGTGGAGGAGCCATCCTGGGGCGCGGCTCGATAAAAGACTAGGAATAACAGGAGAGCGTCCTCCAAGGAATGGTACTTGTTGAGTTTGATCATTTGGTCTTTGAAAGTATGGACAAACCTTTCCACCATGACAATAGAAGCCTGGTGGAAAAGCGCCGTATGAATAAAATGAATGGCACTGAATTCATAAAATTGCGTGAATTTAACTGAGGTAAACTGACGGCCATTGTCGGAAACAATCGTTGTTGGAAGTCCTTCAATGGCAAAAATGTGTGATAGAGTGCGAATAAGTGTTTTCAGAGGATGTATTGGACATTTGCAAGATATGAGGGAAACCGCTCTCTGCATCAACCACAACAGTCCAGGAGGAGCCAAGCCAAGAAAAGGTCCAGCGAAATCGATTTGTAAGTGGGACCAATGTTCAGAAGCGTCAGGCCAAGGATAGTAGCAGCAAGGTGGGACGGCTCATTTATTTTGGCATCTAGGACAGCAAGAGACTAAGGTGGTAATGTCTGGACCCATGCTCCTCCAATAGACGTTCTGTGAGGCGAGACGTTTAGTCGGAATAACACCTCTGTGATGCTTGAACATTCGGATCACGGTTGACATTCTGGACCAGGGGCCATCTGTTCTGGATTATGTCGAGGACCACTCTGAATTTGGGATCCTTGCTCGCTCTCTGAATGTGGGACCCTTGCTGGTGTGTTGCACGGAGATTTTTGTGGTTGACTGGCAGGCAAATGACAGTGTCAGCTGCCACATTCTCCAGATGACAGCACACCTCCGGATCCTCATCAAGCTCAGGGTAGTTTCCCAGAGGCTGTCAGGTAAGCAGATCTGCTATGGTGTGTTACTTTGAAATGCAGTACCGGAAACCATAAGAGTAGACTGTGAAGAAAAAGGACCCAACATTGTAGGCGTCATTTGGTGTGGGTCGTAATACTTGATGTAGTGTTGAATTATGACAGAAGCAGTTTGTGGTCAGTCAAGAGTGTGAACTGGCAACACTTGACATCATTATGAAATTTCTTTACACCAAAGGTAACGGACAGGTTTCTTTTTCTCTTTGACTGCATTTGTGCTGGATCTTGGACACAAACACAATTGGCCATTTGGCGCCATTGACGCTGTGAGAGAGGACGGACCCTAGCTCATAATCTGAAGCGTCCGTCACCAGCACCAAATGGTAGTGACAGTCATAAGTCATTAGACATACAGGGCAGAGAAGCGACTTTTTGAGGGTCAGGAGTATAATGTCACATAAAGTTGTCCATGCCCAGTAGACATTATTTCGTAGTAATCGCTGAAGTGGCTCTGCGATGGCTGCTGTGTAGGAGGGAGTAAACACTGGATGAAATCGATACAGTCTAGCGTAGGTCGAATCTCCAGGTACATGAACATGTATCCTAAGTATGTGCCTTGGGAGATGACAAATGTACATTTGTCCTTGTAACATTCGAGGTTGGCTTCTTGGAGCACTGTGAAAACAGACTCCAAACTATCCACCAGCTCCTTGGCATCCTTGCTGATGACGAGTACGACATCTAGATATTTGTTATCACTGGGAGTGGTTGGATTAGTTGCTCCAGATACCTTTGAAAGATGGTAGGGGTGCCAGCGATACCAAAAGGAAGGCTATTGTTCTGAACAGCCCAAAAGCGGTGTTAATTACCTGTATATGTTCGGAAGCCTCATCCATAGGAAGTTGGAAATAGGTACGTTTAAGGTCGATTTTCGCGAAAATTTTGCCCCCAGCCAACTGGACCTACTTCATCAACCTTAGAAATTGAGTACACATACACAATGGATTGTGAATTGACCATCAACTTGAAATTCATTATACACCATTGGGTTTTTCAACCAAGACTATGGGCGTGACCTGTTGACTGTTCGCAACAGGGGTGGTAACGCCCTAGTCCTGAAGACAGCTCGATTTATCCCACAGTTTGACTTTCAGGGTGAATGGGACATTGCGTGCTTTGCAGAAAAGAGAGTGAGCTATAGGCTTAAAGTCAATATGAACCTCGGAGTTCTCAGCTCTGGAGGTGGGGGGATAAAATAGAAGAAAATTTTCCAACAACCGTGTCATATAAGAATTTATTGACCATAGAGTGGATGGCGGGTTCTCCATTTTGAATGTCGAGCTCCTGAACGTTGAATAAGGACATCAGCAGAAAGCTGACATGATGGGGTTCAGCTACCACAAAAATACGATTCTGAATGGTGCGAGAGCCATAGGAGACTGTAGCGCGAAACTGCCCCTTGATTTGAATGATATAATTCGTATCTCTTTGTAGAAGCTGTCGAAATGGCTGAAGGAGAGTCGCTTCAAGTGGAGTACGTCGCCCGATCGTTTATGGTAAAGGAGGACCCACAATAATCTTAAGAGTGACAGGGTGTCTGTTGACATGTAGGAAAAGGTTCACGGAATCGGTGGCATTAGACAGCGTAACACGGATAAATCTCATAGCCAGGTAGGATATGTCATCGCCATCTGTTTCCTGACCAGCATCATCCCACGGCCATTTTGAGAGACGACTGTCAGGCCTGCACTCAATGCCCCATCTTGCCACATTCTCTGAACTTCTTCTGTTGTATCGGCACTGTTACCGCCTATGGATTATGAAATATTAAATCAGTGAAAAAACAGTCTAGATCGCGATGGGTAGTTTATTAAAATGACCGGTTTCGGCATAGGCTTAGGGCATCATCAGACAGTACCATCAGCTGAAGTTGACTATGCGTAGAACAGTTAGTTGACCTCAGTCGCTGAAACTGATAAGCAGTTTCTGTTGCCTTGTGAACAATTCTTTTACATACAGCTGGACTGCAGCGGGAAGGGGGGGGCGGAGGTGGGGGGGGGGGAGGGGGTTGCACCTTGAGCAGTGGCAGATCAGAATGAATCGAGCCAACCCCAATGGCGCCTTGCAGGGAGAATCAACTACGCATAGTGGTATGCTAACGCTACTAAAAAGTTACGGGCTCATTTTCCAGAAGTGCTTTAGTGCACAAAAAATGTTTTACACAAACATGGAAGTTTGTCCTGGGTGTCTACTGTTTCGCAGAAGCCTTCAGAACTCATTTCTCTTTACAGAATTTTGTATGTGACAGTACAGTAATACATTCCTTTGGGATGATAACTAAACTTCGTATCTCTATTTTCTTAACTTTGCTCTTGGGAAATACATTCTAATACAAAAAAGACGCACCACGAAGGAATTATCCGAATGGGATGGAGGTCGGTACGTGCGATGTACATGTACAGACAAACAAATGACTACAATTAAAGAGAAAATGGATGATTTATTCAGTAGAAAGAGATTCACAAAGTGGGCAAGTCAATAACGTGTTGGCCCACCTCAGTCCCTTATGCATGTAGTTGTTCAGCATTCACTGATGTAGTTGTTGGATGTAGTCTTGAGGGATATTGTGTCGAATCCTGTTCAATTGGAGCGCTTGATCGTTAAAATCCCAAGCTGGTTCGAGGACCCTGCACATAATGCTGCAAACGTTCTCACTTGGGGAGAGATCCGGCGACCTTGGTGGCCAAGGTAGAATTTGGAAATCATGAAGACAAAGTTTGCCATGAAGGGCAACGAAAGGGGCGTTGAATATCGCAGATGTACCGTTGTGATAACAGCTAAAAGGATCGTGCTGTGAAAAGAAATTACATCCCAGATTATCATTCCAGGTTTCAGAGGCGTATGGCGGGCGATAATTAGGCTGGTATCGCATCACTGTCAGCGGTTTTTAAAGACAATTCTACTCCAGCCAGTGAGATTCCTGGCCGAAGTATTGTTGAGACATCTGACCTCAGGAGTCGTAACGTGTCAGGATGGCCGAGAGACATGGTTTGGGAGAGAGGTGTTAATCACATTAGGGTGTGGAGAGATACAAACAGAAGTTTGGCATTGGCTGAAGAATGCACAGTGACTGCTGATTCAAGTGACGGTGGCGTCGCGTGTTTAGGTGTGTCAACCCAAGCGCCAGTAGCAGAATCTGCTGCTATGGCACCCGGCCGCTACGTCCTCGTGCCGTAACGGCTGTCTTGGCCCAGGCGGCGTGGTTGGCAGGCTTTATCTGTAGAGCCGGAAACAGCACTCCTGTCATCCGGAGCGAAACTGGCTCTATGCCCTGAAGCACTTCTAGTGGTCACCGTGTAGAGTGCAGAAGGGTAGCAGCCAAAAGCCGTCGTTGTAATAAAGCCTCAGCAACTCCAGCAAAAAGACAGCCTCAGAACCAGGAGGACGCGAGATGGCTTCCTGGCTCCGCCCTTGCATGCGGCAGCTTGCAGTCCATCAGACGATTTCACCCATAGAGCGGAGACTGGCCACCACTCTGCTGCGTACACTCGTGCAGCGTCAAGTTTCGGATCTGCCTCGCCATGGTTGTGGGGTGTCTCTACAGCAGAGATTGGCGGCTGATTCAGCATGTCAGTTGGCGGCCAAAATTCATCACCAGATGGTCGTCGTGACTGGCCTGCAATCGCCATACTCTCTGGTTCCAGACGTGGACAAAACAGCAACACAACTGCCCCCGTTGTCCCTCTGGGCCCCCTTATTTACAATGATGAGCCCAAAAATCATGACCACATGCTTCATAGTTAGTTTGTCCGTCTTTGGAACGAGATACACCACTGATTCTGAGTATCAGGGATCCGACAGTTCGTTGATAGGTTTGTGAGGGTATGTGACGTTAGATGTCTATGCATAGGTCATGAAAGTCGCGAAAACAATGAGTCTCTGATGTGCGTATGCAGTGACAGCGTCCGATGGCAACCCACATGGGTTCCATAGGATTTACATCAGGCGAACTTGGTAGCCGAGATATGTTGTTGTTATTCTCCAATGAGCCACCGGAGATGGTTCAAATGGCTCTGAGCACTATGGGACTTAACATCTATGCTCATCAGTCCTCTAGAACTTAGAACTTCAAAAATGGTTCAAATGGCTCTGAGCACTATGGGACTTAACATCTGTGGTCATCAGTCCCCTAGAACTTAGAACTACTTAAACCTAACCAACCTAAGGACATCACACACATCGATGCCCAAGGCAGGATTCGAACCTGCGACCGTAGCAGTCGCGCGGTTCCGGACTGAGCGCCTAGAACCGCTAGACCACCGCGGCCGGCCGAACTCAGAACTACTTAAACCTAACTAGCCTAAGGACATCACACAACACCCAGTCATCACGAGGCAGAGAAAATCCCTGACCCCGCCGGGAATCGAACCCGGGAACCCGGGCGTGGGAAGCGAGAACGCTACTGCACGACCACGAGCTGCGGACGGTAGCCGAGACGTCAACGTGAGTTCACTATAACGACCCTCAAACCACTGTAGCACGTTTTTGGCTCCGAGACACGAATGATTATACTGCTGAAAGATGACATCGCCGTCGGGGAAAACATCAAGCATCAATAGATGCAAGTGGTTCGCCGCTGTCAACTTGTCTTCGACTGCTCCCACCGGCCTGCGTCCGTGGTATGCTGCACGTTTGGTACCACTGCTAAAAATCGAAAACAATGATCCATGATCGTGAGAGCATACCTATTCCCTGCAGGTGTTTTATTCAGTATCCTGTAGACATCCAGCCCCAACACAGAGTGTTCCATACAACTTTGTACACAACTGTAATGGGAGGTGGGCTAAAGAGTGGTGCAGCATCTGTAGTCTTAAGAAATCTGGACAGGAAAAGACATGATTAGCGAACAAGTTAACAAAGTAAACAGAAGTGTATGAAGACTCATTAAAAATAATGCAGCAAGAAGTAGAGTCCAGCTCTCAGTGTCACCAAGGAATGGGCTTCCTGCACTAGAGCATGAACGATGGTGTCAGAGCTGTGACAATGGGCGTGTGAATAGCATCATGTATCGAAGAGGCTCCAAGCACAGTTGGGGCTGCCTGGCTGCCACCGGTTTTCTTCTATCATGGCGGCAAAGGGTGCTAATAGTCCAGAGCCGATGGAGCTCTGACTCAGCCAGCGTGCACCATTGGGTCTGCAGGATACCACACTACCGTTATTGATGTCTATGCCAACTGTGTTACGTCCGGAGGTGGTATCGATAAGTGATAGCTCATCCGCCCCCCCCCCCCCCCCCCCCCCCCCCCCCCCCCACAAACTTCCTCACTGACATGACAAGGAGGAGGGCTGGATGCAATGAGGAAATGGGAGCTGAAACTAAGGTCGGTGCCAAGCTCCCACCCATACCCTGGCATATGCCCTTAGCCCTCTGGGAAAGACCAGCTGAAAAAGCGGTCACAGGTCGTGGACCCACATCCAGAGATGGAGCAGCAAAGGTAGATGGAGGCATCTCGACGACTGCAGAGGGACCTGAGACGGCACATGGGACAGCCGCTGGGAAGATGGGCCCGTCCCCAGACGACGGTTCTGCCGAAACGGCGACGACCGTAAAAATATGTCGACTTTCAGAGGCTGCGGGACCAGCGCCGAGACACAGGGTCCAGGGGACACGGATGCAGTGAGGGCTGCTGCGTCCAGGCAGGCATGGAATCTAAAAGCACAAAGCCTGTGGCAGGATTATGGAATTCACATGGATGAATTTGATTCTGGTGGCGTCTCATCAGTCCTCTTGGTCCCTGCAGGAGAAACATAGAACGTCCAAGAAATCGTACAATGATGTCCCCTTCAGGATAAACATAGAACATTCGAGAAATCGTACAATGGTGCCACACTCCCAGCACCTCCGTCCGCCATACAATCTGTATAAGACCGAATCGTCTATACCTGACCTGTCAGGACAGAGTGGGTGCCACCCACTGTGGAGTGTGCAGCGACTCAAGCAAAGTATGGTGGCGCCGTCCATGTAAAATCTCTATTGTTGATGATCCGTCGCGTGGCTGGGAGCGTTAGGAATACAAGAATAGTAACAGAGGTTGATCCAGTATGTGGGAGGCACGAATTTTGTCCATCTCATGCGTAAATATTTTTACAAATTGTTCAGCTTTGCCATTGAATTGCAGGTGGAATGGTGCTCTCATGATGTGGTTGATTCCGGAGGTTCTACAAACCTCTTCAAAAAGACTGCAAGAAATTGAGGTTTGTTGTCAGTCACAATCACTTCAGGCCATTCTTCGAGGAAAAAGATCGACACGAGCCTTGGATTGTGGAACAACCCACAATGGAGTTTATAAGTATCACGAAGGAAAATTTGCTGAAAGCGTCAGTGACAGAACGGCAGTGAGCCAACGTGTTTTCCAGTAAGGATCCGAGAAATTCAAGTGCAAATGTTGCCAGGGTGCCTGAGGTTTGGACCATTCAAACAACTCCTGAGGTGGGGCTGACTAATGTTCAGGACAGGGTTGACACTGAGAAGTCAACTGTGCAATGACGTCGCACCAACTGCTTGGTGCGAATGACGCCCCAGTGACCCTAGTGTAGCAAATGAAGCAAGTCAGTCTGGAGAGCATGGGGAACCATAACAAGCGCCTGGTCATTATCGGTCGAAGCAAAATGACGCGTTGATGATAAGCAAGGGTGAACCGGCGGGCAAAATATCGGCGAACCACAGAGCTACGAATATGTCTTACTGAAAGCGGCAAGCCAGTGCGGATGTAGTGCATCAGAATCTTCAAATCAGGATCTGTTGCTGTGGCCTGGGCAATTCCGCTGATTGAGAGAAAAAGCTATGCAAAGCACCTCTGTCTTGTGCATCTTTGTAGCAATAATAAGCAGAGGACTCGTCGAATGTTGAATCTGAGCCAACAAGGAGGCTACAAAGAGCATCTGCATGGGTTAGAAATAGGTCGATACGCAATCTCGTATTGGTAATTTGAGAAAAGAAGAGCCCTCCATTGCGGCTTCTGCCCTGTGCGAGTTGGGACAGACTGACAAGGGCTATACGAAGATTATACATGTTTATGGTGAGTCGCCAAGTAAAAATTTCTGCCAAAAAGATACTGGTGAAACTTAATGACACCATACACAATGGTAAAAGCCTTCTTTTCAGTCTGCGAATAATTACATTGAGCAATGTTCAATAACTTCGAAGAAGAGGCAGTCAGCCTGTCAACAGAAACTAATTTACATGACATAATTATACCGATACCGTAACGGGAAGCATCCACAGCCAAAACCACAGGTTTGGTTGGATCACAGTGACAAGGCATCGATCGCTGAGCAAAGCATCTTCCGACTTCTTGAAAGCAGACCGACACTATTGCAACCAAACAAAAGGAACATTTTTCCTGCGCAAGCGATGCAAGGAAGTCGCGATTTGAGCGGTGTTAGAAATAGATCGGATGCAATGTGCGAGCGTCCCCGACACAGACCGCAATTTCCATACATTGCGTGGCCGTGGAAGCTCAGAGATAGCAAGCAAATGTGACTGCAACAGTTGAACACTTTGGCTATTAATGACATGTCATAAGTACTCAAGTTCAGACTGAAAAAACGCGTTTGTCTCTGTTACATTTGAGACCACCTGCAGACGACACGTGAAACAGAGGGCGAAGGTTGCTGATCTGTTCCTCAGGAGTGCGCCCTGAAACGACTATGTCATATAAACAATTTGAGCAAAAAGGAACTTCTGCAGTCAGCTGCTCCAGAAAGCGCTGGAATATGGCGGGTGCGGAAACACTGCCGTATGGCAATCTCAAAAATTTGAAGAGATTCAGATGAGTGTTAATGACAAAGACTTCTTGCGACTTCTCATCCAGAAGGATTGCAAGTTAGCGTAGCGAAAATCAGTTTTACTAGTATAAAAGTAACGTGACTACCCAATTTATCCATCAGTTCATTCGGGCGCGGCAAGGGATAAATGTCAATGACTGTTTGAGGATTTAGTTTTCGTAAAATCAGAGCACAACCGGATTCTGCCGGACAGCTTCTTTAGTATAAAAAGAGGGAGACGCTCACTGACTGGCACTAAAGAGTGCTACGGCCCCACGATCTTGCAAAGCGGTAAGTTCCTGAGCCACCTGTTCTCGAAAAGCGCGAGGAACAGAAAGAGCTCTAACAAAACGTGGCTGTGCAGTGTCCTTCATTATATGATAGGCAACATAATTACTAGCTTTGCCTAAAACTTCAGAAAACAAATCCTGAAGTTCTGCACATAACATAGCAACATTGTCCCGAGGATCAAAGGAAGAAACAAAATACATTGTCCTGAATGCTTAACCCCAACAGATGAAAAGAGCCAAGACCAAAAATATTAGCATTGTCTTTCTCAAATTTTGGAAAGTTGCAGGAAGGGTATAAGTGCCTAAGACAGGAATGTCACGGTCGTTATATGCCGTCAGTGTATGTCGCAATGTGCAGAAATTAAGTTTCCCAAGCAATTAATAAGTGCTACGATTAAGCAAAGTCACCAGTGTCAAATCGTAAACGGACTGATTGTCCAGCAACAGTAAGAGACTCAAAACGTTGTTGTCTTCACGTAACGCTAGAGCTAGCCGAGCGGTCTAAGGCGCTGCGGCTGGTCCCGGCGGAGGTTCGAGTGTGTGTGTGTTTGTCAAATGGTTCAAATGGCTCTGAGCACTATGGGACTCAACT
Source organism: Schistocerca piceifrons (assembly GCF_021461385.2). Classification (NCBI taxonomy): domain Eukaryota; kingdom Metazoa; phylum Arthropoda; class Insecta; order Orthoptera; family Acrididae; genus Schistocerca; species Schistocerca piceifrons. The sequence continues at coordinate 336,203,822 of NC_060149.1, forward strand.
GCTGAGGTCATTAGTCCCCTAGAACTTAGAACTAGTTAAACCTAACTAACCTAAGGACATCACACACACCCATGCCCGAGGCAGGATTCGAACCTGCGACCGTAGCGGTCTCGCGGTTCCAGACTGCAGCGCCAGAACCGCGCGGCCACTTTGGCCGGCCGTGTGTTTGTCCTTAGGATAATTTAGGTTAAGTAGTGTGTAAGCTTAGGGACTGATGACCTTAGCAGTTAAGTCCCATAAGATTTCACACACATTTGAACATTTTTTGAACGCTACAGCTGAGTTGTGAGCCTTTCCTGAATGACTATTACCTTGTTCTCTTGCACTAACGACACCGTGGGACTTTGAAAACACACTACACATAGTTTCTGACTTGGACTTGCATGAAGGTGTAGCAGAAAAGGTGCTTTATGCTTCTGTAAGCACACACATTCTACATGTCCTCGTTTGCCGCAAAAGAAGCAATTCGCTTCAAGTGAAGTGCAAGAATGGCAATCACGTGCCGTGTTACAGCCAGGGCACAACTTCTTACCGTGTTCCGGACCGACACATGTTTACGTGAGCGCTGTGGCTGTGGCCGGCCAGGCTGCTGTTTGCGAGCCGGCTGCGAGGCCTGTTTGTCACGGCTGTCTACAGAACAAACAGGCGCTACCTCAAAACTGTCTCCTCCGCTTTCGCAGGAATCTTGATAGACTGGAATACACAGAACCTTTTGTAAGGAGGGTTCAGGTATTCAAGAATCTGTTCCCGAATTCGAGAGTCAACTGTGTGCATGACATCACGAACCATTGTATCACTGTAATATTTGCCGCAGTGGCATTTGAATGTACACTGTCTAGTAAGGCCTTGAAATTCAGTCACCCACTGACGGTATGTCTGTCCTTGTTGTGTATGCAGCCTAAAGAATTTGTGATGGGCAGCCGCCACTGGAACACTTTCCTCATAATACTTTGTAAGCAACTGCAGTAGGTCCTCATATTGTACTAGTTCTGGGCAGGACGTGGGAAAAGCTTCAGGCACAAGCGGTAAATAGCCACTTCCACGGCGGCCAAGAAATAAGAATGTGTGGTAGCACCTTGTATGCCACATGCGCGTGGAACTGTGTGAGGTACTCTGTCCAGTCTTCCTTCGCTATCTCAAACTCACGAAATAACGGCATATACGAAGGCAGTGCGAGCAGTGGCCGTGCCATAGGGTGTGGCACCTTGTGTGAAGTCATCTGCGCAGTCATAAAGCGATTCATCACTTCAAGGCCGGCCGGGGAGGCCGAGCGGTTCTAGGCGCTACAGTCTGGAACCGCGCGACCGCTACGGTCGCAGGTTCGAATCCTTCCTCGGGCATGGATGTGTGTGATGTCCTTAGGTTAGTTAGGTTTAAGTAGTTCTAAGTTCTAGGGTACTGATGACCTGAGAAGTTAAGTCCCATAGTGCTCAGAGCCATTTTGCTGATAATACTCGAAATTTTGCCACCTCCAGTGTGGGAAAATTTCAGAATCTTACATTCCGTATTTTGCCAGCCAGGCAGCTGGATCAGTGGCATAGGCGCTGAGACGCGAATGTCTGAGTCAACGAGTGGTGATACAGCAAAGACAGTATTCCAACCTCTAGTTGGTTATTTGACATACAGTAAGTATGGTGGAAGAGTTTTAGCACACTTCCCCTGCGTTTTGGTGAATTCAGGGAAATTCTTGCTCGTCACTGTGGCAAAAGTCGTAAATCCCCTCCTCCAAGTTTCAGGGGTTTTTTGGAGCGGAGACGAACGAAGAGAAGACGTGAAGACAGTGTGGATACACGTGGCTGTGAGGTCATATTGAGAGAGAGGCGCCCAGGCACAGCCTAGCGTTCTTTACTGAGTGTTAAGTAAGTACTGTTTTTAGCATTAGCGCTGCCTTTGCTCTGTGCAGCACACTGCGTGCGAGGTTTGTTCCGCAACTTGGGTTGCTTGTTCAGTGAGTTCACTTATTAGAATCTTCGATCCGCTCTCAACTCGAGTTTGCGAGCTACATAGATTCGGAAAGCCAATCGCGGTTCTATAGCACCCCTCCATTCAGTATGAGGTACCTACCAGTTGTTAACAGTACAGTCTTTATTAATTTAGCTTTGTGCATATCAACGCGTATTACGTTGTGCAATTGACTTTGTTAAGCTCATTTTGAGATACATAAATAGTTTTTCAAGTAGATAATCATGTTTGTCATAATTAGATGAATTGATATACATCTTTTGGTTCAAATAAGTAATTGTAAATCATTTAATAGTAATATAAGCATGAGTTAATAAATTCATAGATTAAATCTTAGGACTGTATTCTCTTTCGTCGTAAAACATTTCTGGTCAGGCCACCCTACTCGTGATTAAGATATAAATATGACTGGCTTCCTTTGCACAGCCAAACTGTGCTCTCAGTTTGGCGGCGCTCCATTATAAAACAGGTGCACCTACATTTAATGTGTGAGGTATGAAATTTACATCATTTACATCGCTAATGTTTAATAAGAATTGCTTTCATTTTTATTTACTATAGTGTTGAGATCATAGAGAGTTTCACTTAGTGTAATTAGTAGTTTGTTGGTTTGATGTTGCACAGGGCATACACTAGTTTATATAACGGTTTTGTGTTGATTATGCAAGTGTGGTAGACAGTTTTTACACTCCACTGCCGAAGCCCAGTATATGAGCTCAAATAAAAACAAGAAGCATAAACGTTTCAAGCCGATATGACTCGGTTTCCGTGTAGGCCACAAGCTCCTGGCCACTTTATTGAGTATAGTTATCCAAACAATGTCGTTATTTCACTGTTTTTATTCTCTCTCGTAATTAGATTCATGTTAGGTTTGATAGGCGACTAGTTGCCACCACAATGTTCTTTTTTCAAACCGTTATTTAAGTCAAAGAAGCAAATCATTATAATCACAATATAAAATAGTAACCAGCAAAAAAGTACGCAAAATTACAATGTAATTCACTGTGATTATTACGAACGTATACGAGTCCTAATCATGTAAATCGTTATGAAGTAAATTAATAATGATTGAATTAATTAAATAATTAACTAAGAAGATCTGATAATTGTTGAACCCTGGAATCATGGAGGGCATAAAGCAATCGATAAATTTTCTGCGGCTATTCAAGAGCTCTGGGAAAGCGAGAAACTGCCAAGTGGATGGAGATCTTCTGCAATTCAACCAGTATATGAGAAACGGGACATCTCTTTCCTGCTAACAACTTACAAGATCCTCTCAAAAGCTCTACAGAAAAGGAGCAACAAATCAATCCATAATTTGAGAAATACCAAGGGGGTTTCAGGAAGGGATGATCATGTGCTGAGCAGATTAAGACTCTGAATTCCATCCTTTTACACCTGAAACTGAGGAACAGGAAATTTGACGTGAGCTTGTCGACTTTAGGAAGGCGTCCAGTCCAGTGGAACCATTCTTCTGCAGATCATTGAAGAGTTTGTCGTAGATAACAACACAAAGTTTGTCCAGTAAACCCTGACCAACACCTCTTCTGTTGTGAATTTCAGAGCAGTGACGTCTGATGCTTTTGGAATCAGAACAGGAGTAAGACAACACAACGAGGTGGAATATCACCTCTCCTCTTCAACTGTTTTAGAAAAGATTAGACGAAAATTAAAATTCACTTGCAGAAAGTGGGGCATGATTAGGCTACAACTATATGAATATTGCAATGGACTGTGTAGCATTTTTAGATGATCTGGTGATCTTTCCAGATTCCAAAGATACGGCATCAAAACTATTTAACCAACTGAAGACACAGGTAGAGATGGATGGGCTTCAAATCTCCTTTGAAAAAGAAGCACTTTACGAGAAACTTAAAAACAGTGCCAAGACAGCTGGAGGTTAGATAAGGAAAAGTCGAGCAGACAGAAATGTTTAAATACCTTGGTGAATGGGTAAAGTCTAACCTGTCACCTGTGACCCCATGAAACATGTACCATTTCTCCTGACTCGTCCTGCATATGCGGCAGAGACTCTTACAATAAACAATAAACCTGACGCCAAGGAGAGAAAAAATCTGAGGAAAAATTTTTGTCCCGTCTAGGAAAACCACGACCTATACAGGGTGGTCCATTGATAGTGACCGGGCCAAATATTTCACTAAATAAACGTCAAGCGAAAAAACTACAAAGAACGAAACTTGTCTAGCTTGAAGGGGGAAACCAGATGGCGCTATGGTTGGCCCGCTAGATGGCGTTGCCATACGTCAAATGGATATCAGCTGAATTTTTTTAAATAGGACCCTCATTTTTATTACATATTAGTGTAGTACGTAAAGAAATATGAATGTTTTAATTGGACCACTTTTTTCGATTTGTGATAGATGGCGCTGTAATAGTCACAAACGTATAAGTTCGTGGTATCACGCAACATTCCGCCAGTACGGACAGTATAAGCTTCGTGATACATTACCCGTGTAAAAATGGACCGTTTACCAATTCCGGAAAAAGTCGATATCGTGTTGATGTATGGCTATTGTGATCAAAATGCCCAACGGGCGTATGCTATGTATGCTGCTCGATATCCTGGACATCATCCAAGTGTCCGGACCGGTCGCCGAATAGTTACGTTAGTTAAGGAAACAGGATGTGTTCAGCCACATGTGAAACGTCAACCACGAAGTGCAACAAATGATGATGCCCAAGTAAGTGTTTTAGCTGCTGTCGCGGATAATCCGCACATCAATAGCAGAGAAATTGTGCGAGAATCGGGAATCTCAAAAAAGTCGGTGTTGAGAATGCTACATCAACATCGATTGCACCCGTACCATATTTCTATGCACCAGGAATTGCATGGTGACGACTTTGAACGTCTGGTACAGTTCTGTCACTGGGCACAAGAGAAATTACGGGACGATGACAGATTTTTTGTGCGCGTTCTATTTAGCGACGAAGCGTCATTCATCAACAGCGGTAACGTAAACCGGCATAATTTGCACTATTGGGCAACGGAAAATCTACGATGGCTGCGACAAGTGGAACATCAGCGACCTTGGTGGGTCAATGTATGGTGCGGCATTATGAGAGGAAGGATAAATGGCCCCTATTTTATCGATGGCAATCTAAATGGTGCAATGTATGCTGAATTCCTACGTAATGTTCTACCGATGTTACTACAAGTTGTTTCACTGCATGACAGAATGGCGATGTACTTCCAACATGATGGATGTCCGGCACATAGCTCGCGTGCGGTTGAAGCGGTATTGAATAGCATATTTCATGACAGGTGGATTGGTCGTCGAAGCACCATACCATGGCCCGCAGGTTCACCGGATCTGATGTCCCCGTATTTCTTTCTGTGGGGAAAGTTGAAGGATATTTGCTATCCTGATCCACCGACAACGCCTGACAACTTGCGTCAGCGCATTGTCAATTCATGTGCGAACATTACGGAAGGCGAACTGCTCGCTGCTGAGAGGAATGTCGTTACACGTATTGCCAAATGCACTCAGGTTGACGGACATAATTTTGAGCATTTATTGCATTAATGTGGTATTTACAGGTAATCACGCAGTAACAGCATGCGTTCTCAGAAATGATAAGTTCACAAAGGTACATGTATCACATTGGAACAACCGAAATAAAATGTTCAAATGTACCTACGTTCTGTATTTTAATTTAAAAAACCTGCCTGTTACCAAGTGTTCGTCTAAAATTGTGAGCCATATGTTTGTGACTATTACAGCGCCATCTATCACAAAGCGAAAAAAGTGGTGCAACTAAAACATTCATATTCCCTTACGTACTACACGAGTATGTCATAAAAAATGGGGGTTCCTATTTTTAAAAAACGCAGTCGATATCCGTTTGAACTATGGCAGCGCCATCTAGCGGGCCAACCATAGCGCCATCTGGTTTCCCCCTTCAAGCTAGACAAGTTCCGTTCTTTGTAGTTTTTTCGTTTGACACTTATTTTGTGAGATATTTGGCCCGGTCACGATCAATGGACCACCCTGTATATGCACGTGGAGATCGTAAATGAGACGATTTGGAAAAAGATGACTGTCTGTTATGATCACGTGACACAAATGAGCCCATGAAGGTTACTTAAAATGATATTACCCTAATTTAAAGATAAGGAAAATAAAGGGCCATGTTTCACAGAAACGTATCCTAATGATATCCAGGAGCGTGATACGCTGAAGAACGAACTACGAACAAACAAAGGTTTTCAGGAAGCAGTAGGCATGGAGAGGCTGAAAGTAATAAAGAAAAGAACAACACCAGAAACGGCTGCAGGACACCTGGGCGGCATTTAAAGTGTCGAAAGAGAAACAGTTGAGTTGACGTGTTATCTAATTGGCCGAAACGACAAAAAAAAAGAATTAAAATCAATTCAAATTTATCCAGTTCGTATATTTAGTAAAATAATTTTATATACGCATGCAGTTTATAAGGTTTTTTTTTTGTATTTTGACTGTAATGATGTAGTTCTTATTTATAAGTCGAAGTTGAAAATAAACAACGTTTTCTAAACCAGTTATAAATTAATTGGGGTACGAATTCCACCACGACAGAAAATAAAAGGACAAGAAGTAAGAAGGGCGTCGTGCAGTGTGGGTCTCGCGAGCGAACTGTCGAAGACCACTATTGAGACGGGCCGGGTTGCCGCTGGCCGGCGCGTCTCGCCGCAGCCGAAGCGCTCGTTGTCGCACCTACTGATGGCGTGGCGCAGGGGGCGCGCGTAATTGGATCGGCCGGGCCCCGCGCGACTGCTATGGGCATCTGTCGGTAACATGTGTTCTCGTTGCGAACTGTGAGGCACCGGTGAGGGTGGTATCGATACTATAAGAAGTGATTAAGGATTGCAGAGAGATTGCGTGTATGTAGGCCAACGGTGCCCTGTCTGACCGGGCATATCTACGTTATGCCACGCTCAGTTGGTGCAGAGCCGTCAAACGAAGTGGAAACGTACAAGCACGTACCAGTATGCGTTATTCATTCAGAGAAGGCAATATAAGAATGTTAGTGAGTTCGAACGGGGCAGAATGATTGGCTGAGCCGTGATATTGCAGCTCATATTTGGGAACTGCTTCGACAATGATGTGTGTGTGGAACCAGTGGACAGAACTGGATTGTACATAGTGAATAGCGGACAGTGGACCACACTATGTGGCTACAGCGTATAATAATCGAACTCTTATCACATGGTCATAACTGACAGAACAGTATCGCACACATTGTTGGCTCGATGTTAGAGCACTGCATCGGGTGAGGACAGTGTGTATCGACGGTTCGATGCCATCTGCTGATGACTGGAAGGGGTATGCTATAATGTCAACCTTCATTCGCAAGTAACCACAAACAGCTCAGACCGTAACGGACACTTAGACTCCGTCAGCCGGCTGCTGCGGCCGAGCGGTTCTAGGCGCTTCGATCCGGAATCGCGCTGCTGCTACGGTCGCAGGTTCGAAACCTGCCTCGGGCATGGGTGTGTGTGATGTCCTTATGTTAGTTAGGTTTAAGTAGTTGTAAGTCTAGGGGACTGCTGACGCCAGCCGCGGTGGCCGTGCGGTTCTAAGCACTTCAGTCCGGAACCGCGTGACTGCTACGGTCGCAGGTTCGAATCCTGCCGCGGGCATGGATGTGTGTGATGTCCTTAGGTTAGTTAGGTTTAAGTAGTTCTAAGTTCTAGGGGACTGATGACCTCAGATGTTGAGTCCCATAGTGCTCAGAGCCATTTTTTGGACTGCTAACCTCAGATGTTAAGTCCCATAGTGCTTAGAGCCATTTGAACCATTTGATTTGACTCCGTCACTGGCGTTCTGAGTGGCAAAATATAGTGTTCCCTGACGAGTCTCACTTTAACTTGTCCTACAGTGATGACCACTTACGTGTAAGACACTACTCTGGTAAACGCGATCGGGCTGACTGCCTTGTTGAGCAACACATCGGACAAACGTCAAGTGTGATGCTTTTGCGCGCCATTAGCTGTAACGTGATATCTCGCCTCCTACGTACTGAAGGCAAACTGAATAGCAGTCTATACATCAGGGAGGTTTTAGAGCCTAAGGCACTGCGCCCTCTCCATGCTGCTCTACATGCCATACTTCCGCGGGACCGTGCCCGGATGGCGAGGGGCCGCGCGGGAGTAACCGAGCGGTCTGAGGCGCTGCAGTCATAGACTGTGCGGCTGGCCCCGGCGGAGGTTCGAGTCCTCCCTCGGGCATGGGTGTGTGTGTTTGTCCTTAAGATAATTTAGGTTAAGTAGTGTGTAAGCTTAGGGCCTGATGACCTTAGCAGTTAAGTCCCATAAGATTCCACACACATTTGAACTTTTTTTTTATGGCAAGGGATGTGCAACTCTGCTTCAGAGGTTACCATTGCTTCCCTGGCCTGCACTTTCGCCTGACATGTCGCCCATTGGACATGACTGGGATATGGTCGGCCGGTAACTTTTTCGTTCTAGTCCGCCTGAAACTACGTCCTGTTCTTTGTGGAAGCGCCTCCAAACTGTGTGACAGTGTGTTCCCTTGCTGTATACTAGGTCCTCTTTGATTACGTGTGACAACGACTACAGGCTCAGATAGCAGCACCTGGCAGCTTCATACCATATTGAATTGTCACCATCGAAGTGGATTTACAGTTCTATAATTATGTTAATTTGTATATTTCCGTGTCTCTGCTCTGTGAAATAAATTTCATTGTAATCATATTGTATCTCTCTATGAGTTGCAATACACAAATAGTGGTGTATTTATGTAGAACATTCTAGACGATAGTATGTTCCCTGCAATGTGGCAACAGTTTAGAATCGAACCTTTTCTGTATCAGCATAAAAATAATCCTAAACTGCCAAAGCCTCAATTTGAATCCAATCTGGTATCTGCTGAATGAGCTAGTGGGTCCATTACATAGAGGTCATTTCACGCAAGACGCCAGCTGCAGCAACTGACCATAGTTCAGATAGAGGGAAAAACTGAATCTTATGATTATCAATCTTGAAGGAAAACCTTGCCCGAAAGTTTATCGTCGTAAAACCCGCAGAAGATGATCTCACGCGCTCGCGACTCGAACGAACAGCGATGGATGTCCGAATACTCTTGGCTACGTAGTGTAGGTGCGGTATTGTTGTTGTTGCACTTACGTGAAAGCTGTTTGCCACACCTTATACTTACGATCAGAGTGGTAACTCACGTAGGTCGTACTGAAGGTCTTAGCAAATTTCTGTACCAGACATTGCGTCAATGTAGGCACAGAGGTAGACGTTCTCTCTGAGCCTCCTGCTACGAGCCGATAAGGCTCTCGTTAGAGACCGTGCGTAGAATGCTGTTATCGTACCACTGCAAAGGGCTATTGTATATACTTAAGAGGGCCAGCAAAGGCTCGGGACGCGGATGGCATCGGCGGGACAGCGCAGCGCGAGCGGGGCCAGCGACTGCAGTCCGGATCGATGCGGCTGCCTGACCCGCACGGAGCCAAGGCTGCACCCCGCCATCTCTGTGTGCCACCATCCGGCCTCCGATTTCTCTCGGGCACGCTTTCTCAAGCGCTGCGGAAGGCCTCCAGCTTCTCATTAATAAGCTGCGAGGCTCCAGAAGCCAGACAGGAGGAAAGGGAGAGTTTAGCATCCCAGAGGCATCAAGGTCACCAGGGAACAAGCGCCTACTTAGTTGAAGAAGAAAGGGGGGGAGATCTTGACTGAAGTTATTTAACTAAGTCGGACCTCAACAGATCTCGTAACCCAGAACTGATTTAGTGCGTGTGGCCTTCAAAAAGTAAGTTCCACATCACTATGGCAGGACAAGTATTTTTTATTGAATGTTGCAATATACTTCAGTGTGACACAGATACGTGACACTGTTTTTCATCATAGACAAGAAGTCTCTATAAACAACGATTGGAACGTTCTGTCACTCGTTCAGTTCCACAACGATAGAAATCTGCTCCTCGGTCACGTGGCCATTCGAGTACCGCTGTGTGAACGTCCGGCCGGCCGAAGTGGCCGAGCGGTTCTAGGCGCTACAGTCAGGAATCGCGCGACCGCTACAGTCGCAGGATCGAATCATGCCTCGGGCATGGACGTGTGTGATGTCCTTAGGTTAGTTAGGTTTAAGTAGTTCTAAGTTCTAGGGGACTGATGACCTCAGAAGTTAAGTCCCATAGTGCTCAGAGCCATTTGAACCATTTTTTGCGAACGTCTTCTTCACTGACAAAAAATCAGGACAGTAATCGTACCTATCTATACCTACATCTACACTCCGTAGATCACAGAGAATTGAACGGCAGAGGGTACGTCCCACTGTACCAGTTATTAGGGCTTTCTCGCGTTCATTTCACGTATGGATCGTGGGAAGAACTGATTGCATCAGTGCCTCTATGCATGCTGTAATTAGCGTAGTCTTGTCGCCGCGATCCCTTTGGGACCAATGCAATAAATTCCTTGATTCATCATTTAAAGATCACAGTCAGGCCGTGTCCGCTGCCGCGCGGCCCCTCTCAGCTTGCACGGTGATTGCCGCTCCCATCATTTAAAAATTTTTAAAAAAGATTTTTAAATTTTAACTACAGCTTTCACCAGATGACGGTATATTTGACGTGAGTGGTAGGTAGTGGCTATAGGTCAAGTTTCAACGTTACTATCTTACAAATAGCGTATATTGCCTGAATATGCATCGATAAGTGGTGTGAAACCGGTCGCAGATTTAATAAAAATCATTCATACAGCCAGTGTGGAATTCTCTTTGAAAATATTTAAAGATGGTTCTAGAAACATTCTAAGTACGTTTCCAAGGTACAGTTTGCGTCTGTCTTCAAGCACCTATCAGTTCAGTTCTTTCAGCACCTTCGTGGTACCCTCCAATGGGTCAAACAAACCTGTGACTATTCGTGATGCCTTTTTGTATGTGTTCAATATCCCGTGATAGTCCTATTTGGTAAGGGTTCTACTTACTTTAGCAGTATTCTAGGATAGATCGCACGAGTGTGTCAGTATGGTGAAAAGATCTGGACTGTAAGGTGGATCAGCATCACTGACATCTGTGAGGCCCTAATCAATAATAAGTTTATTTGCGTGGCCATCATCCGTAGCAAGTGCAGAAATATACGTATTGTACATAAAAACCGCATTTTCTTGCTACGATGTATTTTATTTGTTCAAGATGCGTTTCGCCTTCTACTTTAAAGCATCTTCAGTAGAATCTACAATGATACAGCTTTGTTTTGATGTTCGATATTTACAGGTTATGAAACAGTTCACGTCCTTATTTTTTTAAGTGAATAAGAAATTACTTACAGTTATTCGAGTTTTTGGCTGACACCTGTGTGAACTGTTTTATAATCTCCCGTTACGGGGGAGGTGGGCTCGCCAATGCCGGTAAAGGTGGTGCGAAGAGATGGGGGGAGAGGTTACAGGTTAGTCCAAAGCCCGTACGTAGGGAAGAGCGGAGGCCCTCCACCCACTCTTTGGCGGCCAAGTGCGGCACAGTCTTTGACTGGATTAGTAGCTCTGTCGGCAAACGGCGCCGGAGAGGCCGTGAGTTCCCTGGCAGCCCTCAGACCTCGCTGTGGGCAGCGAAATGAATACAGAGTTACTCCGAAGCACCCTTAACAACCCGTGTGGTAGGTGAAGACTTCCGGTGGCCGGGACATGAGTGTTACCTTTTCAAGCACCTAGAGCCTGTAAGACCTCTCCATAGCGTGGGGTAAACAGAATCCTCAGTTAGTCTGGTCTCTGTTACGTGCCTCCAGTCCTCAGCGACGTGATCGTAAACGTGCTTACGAAGAATTTTAGGGAATTTTAGGTAGGACCATATTTGGTTGGTCGGCGCTCGCAAACTTTCGGAATGGCGACTTGCCGTTGGTCGGCGTCCACAGTTGCCCGAAATTTGGACAGAACATACTGGAACATGGGAACGCTAATGTTGTATCAAGATTTTCTATCTGGAGAATCAGAGACGTGGCCGCCTTTGGCTCGAAAGGTAGTTTTTGGCGGGTCTGCGCTGCGAAGGAGCAGAGAGCACAAGTTTTCAGACATTCCGGCCGAGACCGTCTTACGAGTCAGATGTATATTCTGGTCGGATACTCCTCGTGAGCTGATTGATGAAGTAGAGGAGATTGTATGTGACCCCATAGAGTTTTACAGTCTGCATTCTTGTCTCACCTCGGGTTGGGTTGGGTTGTTTGGGGGAGAAGACCATACAGCGGAAGTCATCGGTCTCATCGGATTAGGAAAGGACGGGGAAGGAAGTCGACCGTGCCCTTTCAAATGAACCATCCCGGAATTTGCCTGGAGCGATTTAGGGAAATCACGAAAAACCTAAATCAGGATGGCCAGACGCGGAATTGAACTCTCGTAAATTGGAAATTTGTGGTAAGGTCTTGTGGGACCAAACTGCTGAGGTCATCGGTACCTATGCTTACGGACTACTTAATCCAACTTAAGCTAAATTACGGTAAGGACAACACAGACACATCCATGCCCGAGGGAGGAATCGAACCTCCGTCGGGGGAGCCGTCCGGACGGTGACAAGACGCCTTTGACCGCGCGGCTACCCTGCGCGACTGAACCGTCGTCCTCCCGAATGCAAGTCCAGTGTGCTAACCACTTTGCCACCTCGCTCGGTGTCTCACCTCGGCTTACGTGTTTTATGTGAGTGACATAGCGATGCGGCAAGCGCGTAACTCTTGCGAGATAATTTTGCAGATTCATTAATCATTCAGTTTCAAGGCGACCTCTTGGCCATGACTTTGCTATTTGGGATTCCCATTCCATTTATTTCCCGTCAACCTACCGATGCAATCATCACCATTGACATAAAAGCTCGTTTAAATTCAGCCGGAACAGATCGGCACGTTCTTCACCACTTCAGCCTTTATGCTGTTACAGCAACTCGGCACATTCTTTTTCCTATTATCCATTAATTACATTTGGGATGTTAACATCTGCAGTAATCTTCTCCAAGTAAAGTATTTGTTTAAATGTTTGTTTTTGGCTATTAATTTCGATCTCTGATCAATTAATTTAATGGTTCAGAATCCTTGCCTCATTCCAGTAGATATTACTTCCCATTACTACTTACTGAATTATTAATGTTTATCAGGGCACATAGATACGGTCTACATGTCAGGGCCATACTTCCTTTCGTTTCCTTGCACACCTATCATTTTCATGCATATGGATCTTAGTGGAGTGATTTGCACTTCGAGAGGGGATACTCGGTGCACTTCAGAGGCATATTTGTTAGAGTATAGCCGACCCCAGTGACACGTTGCAGCTACGTCTGAAGCGAGGTTGGAAATTGTCTTCACTGTCGCTCCCTGCTAAAGTAATCCAAGACCAGAATCTACTGTACAAATACGTACATCAAAAAAGGTTTTGCATCACCTGGGTTCCCAGAACTCCTGAAGATAGACGTTGGCTGTGGATATTTTATCACAGACACAGACCCTTCGACTGTTCAGAGATGTCGCTAAACCCGCCCAAAGATGTAAACAACCATGCGTCAGCAGCGCCTATTAGACGGAGAGGGTCCGACAGCCGACCAGTTCCAGTCATTCCACCAGGAAGGAGGTATACGGCTCGTGTTCACTGTAGTTTAACCGTGCCTAGACGGTCAATACCGCGGTGTTCGCCCCCGGTAGCTGAGTGGTCAGCGCGACAGACTGTCAATCCTAAGAGCCCGGGTTCGATTCCCGGCTGGATCGGAGATTTTCTCCACTCAGGGACTGGACGTTGTGTTGTCCTAATCATCATAATTTCATCCCCATCGACGTGCAAGTCGCCGACGTGGCGTCAAATCGAAAGACTTGCATCCGGCGAACGGTCCACCCGACGGGAGGCACTAGTCACACGATATTTTTATTTAATACTGCTGTTCGATCGCGTCCGCATTGTTACCTTGCGCCAGGAAGGGCTCTCGACAAGGGAAGTGTCCAGGAGTCTCGGAGAAACCAAAGCGATGTTGTTCGGACATGGAGGAGATACAGAGAGACAGGAAATGTCGATGACATGCCTCGCTTAGGACGCCCAAGGGCTACTTCTGCAGTGGATGACCGCTACCTAGAGATTATGGCTCGGAAGAACCCTGACAGCAATTCCACCATGTGGAGTAACGTTTTTCGTGCAGCCACAGGTTGCAGGACGCCGCGTTAGGACTCAATCTGTGCGCAGTGGTCTGCATGATGCGCAACATCACTCCCGACGTCCATAGCGAGGTCCATCTTTGCAACCACGACACCATGCAGCGCGGTACAGATGGGCCCAACAACATGCCGAATGGACCGCTCAAGATTGGCATCACTTTCTCTTCACCGATGAGTGTCGCATATGCCTTCAACAATAATAGGCATATAGTAAAATGGCATGATCATGTAGTTCATAGTCTCTGTATACGAATACAGTTGCAGAGGATGGATAAGATACTAATATCCCCTGTATGCATACATTGTAAGGCGAAGAGTAGCAATCTAGATGTTGCTAGTCTGCCTTTCACAAATGGATTGACAATTGCACGTGCTGTTGTCAAAATAATCCCATCAGTTTATCTGTAGTGATCTCGATACCAACAGAATAGTAAAACCTTACAAAACTTTTCATACAGATGTATGCAGACTCCTGCTGGAAGTAGTGGTAGATCTGTAGACAGACAAACTGCGTGACAGATTAACGAAGCGACTGGTATCTTTCTCGTCGCTAAAAATAGGACGGAACCGTATACTCAGCATAATCGTAACGGAGAGAAAACTGAGATGAATTTTGGAGTGCAATCTATCTAAATTTCAAACGTACATCTCCGAATTCAAATAAAACGAAAGGAGTAGACATAACTATTCTCCAATTGAAACAACGGTTTGATGTTCGGAGGATATTTCATATTACGCTCTTGATCTGCGCACATAGATATACTTTGCATGCCTCCACTTTTGGTTTTTCTTCTATCACTGCTGACCAAGTCGTAGTTGATACCGAAAGCGTCCACTCGCCAAAGAGATATACAAGGTGCGTTCCATAAGTAGTGCGACCAAATTCATAAAATATCATTTACTGAATATATTCGTACAAATAATCAAAAATTTTCAAAATAGCACCCTCTTGCGTCGATACACTTCTGGAGGCGGTATTTCCATGCCTGGAAGGCATCCTGGAATGCCTTTTCCAGAATGTCCTTTAGAGCTGATGCTTTCAATCGTGTCCCAATGTTTTCCTTTCATGACTCCTTTTAACCGAGGAAACAAAAATAAGTCAGCGGGAGCCAGGTCAGGACTGCAGGGAGGCTGGGGAACCAATGGGATCTTGGTCCTGGCCAGGAAGTCGTTGACAATGAAGGCGTCGTGACTCGGCGTGTTGTCGTGGTGAATTTTCCACGTGTCCTTGATGTCGCTTCGGCAGCGCGAGACCCTCCTTTTCAGTCTTTTGAGCACTTCCAAGTAGAAAACTGAGTTCACTGTAATCCCAGTACGTACGAATTCGTGGTGGACAATGCCTCTGACGTCAGAGAAGACAATGAGCATTGTTTTGATCCTGGACTTGCTCATGCATGCCTTCTT
Organism: Schistocerca piceifrons; assembly: GCF_021461385.2. NCBI lineage: Eukaryota > Metazoa > Arthropoda > Insecta > Orthoptera > Acrididae > Schistocerca > Schistocerca piceifrons. Next base: position 336,219,329 of record NC_060149.1, read on the forward strand.
GGGACAGGGCGACGATGGGATGTGCCACTCTGAACTCTGCCTTTTTGTCTCAGGGTCGTACTCAGAAATCCACGACTCATCACCAGTGATAACTGAGTTTAAAAAATGAGGATCATTTTCACACATTTCCAACATTTCTCGGCACCGAAGCACTCGCAAGTGCTTGTGTTTGTCGGTCAACACTTTTCGCACGAGTTTGGCACACACCTTTCTCATGTTCAAATCTTCGACCACAATGCGGAAAACGGTTGTTTTTGACATGTTTAGAGTTTTTGCTATCAATTGAAGGCTCAGCCGTCTGTCAGAGTTCAAAAAATCGCGCGCACACGTCACATTTTCGTCGACTCGTGCGATTGATGGTAGTCAACTGCCAGGTTCGTCGGTGATCTCCTCTCGGCCCTCTATGAACGACTTGTGCCATCGGAAAACTTGTGTTTGGACAAGCAATCATTCCCAAAGACATGCTGAAGTAATGCAATCGTTTCGGTGGCGGAGTTCCCAAGTTCAACGCAACATTTGATAGCGTACCGTTGCTCTACAGAATGATACATTGTGCCGTGTTACATAAACTTAAAACGGGATTGAAGGAAACGCACGTCCTGACTCTCCGGCAGCTCGCAGCCGAATGAGACAAAGCGTGTTTTGAAGCTAACACGCCCCCTCCACTTAGCCCAGCCGGTTACAACACGCTGTGGTGTACCGTTGCGTCAGACAAAAATTGGTTGCATTACTTATGGAACGCACTCTGTACACTCTGGCATATCTCCTAATACCACGTCGAACCTCCTTTTGCCCGGGGTTGTGCAGCAACTCGACATGGCATAGACTCAACAAGTCCCTAGAAGGACCCTGCAGAAATATTGAGCCACGCTTTCTCTATAGCCATCCAGTTGCAGAAGTGTTTCCGTTGCAGGACTCTGTGCACGAACTGATCTCTCGATCATGTCCCATAAATGTTCGATGGGATTCATATCGGGCGATCTGGGTGGCCAAATCATTCGCTCGAACTGTCCAGCTTTCAGAGTGCCTTGTTGACAACTTGAGTCCATGGCTTCATGGGGTCCGCACCACACTCGAACCCAACCATCATCTCTTACCAACTGAAATCGGGACTCATCTGACAATATCATTGTTTTCCAGTCGTCTAGGGTCCAGCTGATATGGTCACGAAACCAGGAGACATGCTGCACGCCAACGACGCTGTTCTCGGTCGTTAAGAGAAAGCCCTCGGCCACTGCTTTGTCCGTTGGTGAGAGGTAATACCTCCAATTTGGTATTCTCGGCACACACTTGACACTGTGGATCTCAGGATACTGAATTCCGAAATGGAATGTCCTAGGCGTCTAGCTCCAGCTACCGTTCCGCGTTCTAAATCTGTTAGTTCCCGTCGTGCGACCACAGTCACGTGGGAACATTTTCACAAGACCCAACTGAGTACAAATGACTACTCTGTCAATACAGTGCCCTTTTATATCTAGTGTGCATGATACTACCTCCATCTGCATATGTGCATATCGCTGTCACATGATTTTTGTCACTTCAGTGTACAGTTTCCAGTGGCGTTCTGTTAGCTAGGGAAGTTCCACCCATATTCTGGTAATGTGACTGATCAATGCGAAAGGTTACAGTAGGGGGCTCATCGAGACGTCACAGCTTCCTTAACAGAATATGGACGTTACTGAAAGTTGTATCGCTTTCTTATTAACACGGCTGTTTCTGCCTAGAGTCACTGAGCGTCCCTTGCCAGCCAATGAGTGCTTTGTCTGATATTTTAAAGGAGATACCCTCTGTGCAGTCATGACACTTTTAACAGAAAAATACCGAATTCGAGGGCTAAATCCCATACGGATTACTTCGTACCTCTCGCTTTTGAGTATTCGCAGTCCAGTACGCCTCTTCCAGCCTGGTAATAGCGCTCGAAGAAGTCTAAAAATACACACGCACTCAAAGACAACTGACTGTTGAGATTCACATCACTGCAGTTGCGTTAGATGCAAGTGCGAGGACATCCTAATTTTCGTTTTTCTTCACGAGGTGTCGAAGTTGCCTTAATATTACGCTCTGGGATTCCGCTTCTTCAGTCTATACTACTTACAAAGAACACGACACAGGAATCATGTTACTGATACCAAACAACATTATATTCAAAACTTCCTGGCAGATTAAAACCATGTGCCGGACCAAGACTCGCACCTTGCCTTTCCCTGTCAAGTGCTGTACCGACTTTTCATTTATTTTTACTTTCGGTAAACCGCTGGAGGCAGAACGGCGGGTAGCGCAGGGGTTGACACCCAAGGCCTGGCCATCCCGTCGTTACGCCCACGCAACGTGCTCTAAGATCAGGAAGGGTTACAGAGCAGGAGGAGGAGGAGGAGATTAGTGTTTAACGTCCCGTTGACAACGAGGTCATTAGAGACGGCCGTGCCCTTTCAAAGGAACCATCCCGGCATTTGCCTGAAGCGATTTAGGGAAATCACGGAAAACCTAAATCACGATGGCCGGAGACGGGATTGAACCGTCGTCCTCCCGAATGCGAGTCCAGTGTGCTAACCACTGCGCCACCTCGCTCGGTTACAGAGCAGGTTTTTTCCTGTTATATAGGGTGTATTTGAAACGAATGCAAAAAGTGAGAGGCTGACAGAGTGGGTCATAACAAGCATATTTCACACAAAATCCATGTCAGTATGCAATAGCGTACCGCACTAGGTGTCGTTGAACATTATCGCGCGCTGCCAACAAGGTAGGCGCACGACATACCATGTGACCAATCATGGTAGCAGGTCTGCAGGGCAACGTTTTAAATCTATTTGTGGGATCAAGGTAAACGAGAAGTTGGGAGAAGCTTTATAACCTTTATTCGAAAACAGTTACAAAAAGTGCTCGAAATTACACCCTCCTCCTTGAATGCACGCCGTGCCACGACGCTGGAATGACTGTTGCACTTTTTCAAATGCTCCTGGCAAAGTGGAAATTGCATATGAAGCTGTCATAATGCGCGCTATCAACTCTGCATCAGCCACGCGGAGTAGCCGCTAGGTCTGAGGGCCCATAGTTCGCGCGACTCCCTCTGTCGGAGGTTCGAGTCCTCCCTCGGGCATAGGTGTGTGTCTTGTCCTTACCGTAAGTTAGTTTAAGTTAGATTTAGTGGTTTCTAAGCCTAGGGACGGATGACCTCAGCAGTTTGGTCCCATAGGCACTTAACACAAATTTCCAAAAACTTTTCATCAGTCTTAATGGATGGTTCATAGACAACATATCTCAGGTGGCTCCAGAAGAAAAAAACAATGGACGTCAGGCCGGGGGAACATGCAGGCCATGCTACCGGCCTACCAGTCGCTTCAAAAGTCAGGTAATGCGCATCCGAATCAACGGCTGAGCATCTCGGACACAAGGGGTCCTCCATCAGATGAATGGAATATAGCCGCTGACGAGTAGCGAACTTTCCATTCACAGCCGTGTACCATAACGAACGCACTGACGTACGTAGAAAAAGCGTATTTACTGCACGCCACACTGTGTTCCAGCCAACTTCGAGGTACTATTGTGCGACCGTGTTGATAGGTTGCTGCTGTTGGTAAAGGCAATAATAGTTTTTCATGCTGGGCATCCGTGTCGACGGAACGTCCGCTCGTAAGAAGCTGCGGTCAGTCAAGAATTCACCGATTTGAGCGAATGACGGTGAAGTGAGTCACACAAAAAAAGAGGTTGTAGAAAACGTGGTGCCACTTCAGCTATCGGTGGTCCGTCAGATTGGCGTGGGCAGAGATCAACGTGCAACGCATAGTGATGAAATAGAGCGCTAGTGCACGGTTATAGACATGAATTAAACCGACAACGCCCGCTCGCTGCTGCAATCTCAGGGTGGCGTATCGCACTTTAAAAACGAGACTGGCGCTCCATATGCTGCTTGAAATCTGTCAGCCATCATAGCCGTCAAGGGAGGGATGTGCGTGAAATGGTTCAAATGGCTCTAAGCACTATGGGACTTAACAACTGAGGTCATCAGTCCCCTAGACTTAGAACTACTTATACCTAACTAACCTAAGGACATCACCGGCCGAAGTGCCCGAGCGGTTCTAGGCGCTACGGTCTGGAACCGCGCGACCGCTACGGTCGCAGGTTCGAATCCTGCCTCGGGCATGGATGTGTGTGATGTCCTTAGGTTAGTTAGGTTTAAGTAGTTCTAAGTTCTAGGGGACTGATGACCTGAGAAGTTAAGTCCTATAGTGCTCAGAGCCATTTTGAACCTAAGGACATCACACACATCCACGCCCGAGGCAGGATTCGAACCTGCGACCATAGCACCAGCGCGGTTCCAGACTGAAGCGCCTAGAACCGCTCGGCCACCGTGGCAGTCTGTGCGTGAAGTGGTTCAGTATTAAGACAAGACAGGTGTTGACATAACGTGTTCGTAGGAGCATGTCCATTCGACACAGTTTGTTGCTCTGTATCAGAGCGCATGTCTGGTGTAGTAGTTGGCAGCATGTAGCTGCCGCCATGCAGCGAACATTGCTAGAGAACAGCACCCCCAAACATTTGAGTGTGGCCACCTCGTCAACAGGCACCACCGTTATTTGGGGGAGGCCCCCTCCGATGTTCATGTATTGTGTCTTGTTCATGATGACGACGTTTCCACTATCTGCCCCGCCCCGTACTGTCGTAGCCACTGAAGCGCCGTATGTATCTCTCCTCCTGATCTGGCCAGGAACACCACATCATCGGCGAATGGACTGCAGTGAAACGTCACGGACCATATACAGATGAGTGCTAATTGCTGCCATAGACCATGCAAAGCTGGTTCGAGCGCTGCCGCAAATAAAATGTCCGCCAAGGGACACACTTGTCACACTGACCATCTAATAATAATGTGACCAGACTGGTAACCGTTCATCATCATGTAGGAACACGCCCCATGGATCAGGCGAAGGACCACCTCTGCAGAATATGGAGAGAGGCCCATGAATTCCAAAACTACGAGTAGAAATTCGTGGTTGACTTGGTCAAATATGTGGTCAAATTCGACGGCGATAAGGGCACCCCATATTTTGGAGGCCACCGTCAATACTGTTACGTCACGGTATGCTCCTAACGCTGTATGAATGTTGCTGACACCAACTAAGCAGGTCTGATCGGTGTGGACTGCCTTCCCGACAGCCGCGTGGAGAGACGTGCGGAGGATGCGGGTGAAGATCTTGAAGTCAGTGTTGAGGTGCATGGGTGGGTGAAAGTCCTGCCATCTAATATCACCAGTCGGTTTCGGTTCCTCGATCAGGATGCCGTCTGTGGTACAGTCAAATCAGGACGTATCAGTTCTTAATACATCTGGAGGTTCCTGGGGTAAACCGTATGGCCCTGGCGATTTGTTTGGTGCTGTTCGCGCCAATGCCGATGTGAACTCGTCTCCCATCTTCCGAACTTCACAGAACCTCTCCTGCGAAACTTGCAGAATTAGCACTCGTGGAAGAAAGGACGTTGCAGAGACACGGCTTCGCCACAGCCTGGGAGATGTTTCCAGAATGAAATTTTCACTCTACACCGGAGTGTGCGCCGATATGAAACTTCCTAGCAGATTAAAACAGTTTCCATCTGCCAGGAAGTTTCATATCAGCGCACACTCCGTAGTAGAGTGAAAATTTCATTCTGGAAACATCTCCCACGCTGTGGCTAAGTCATGCCTCCACAGTGTCCTTTTCTCCAGGAGCACTAGTTCTACAAGTTTCACAGGAGAGCTTCTGTGAAGCTCGGAAGGCAGGAGAGGAGGTACCGGCGGAAGTAAAGCTGAGGACCGGTCGTGAATCGCGCTTGGGTACCTCAGGCGGTAACAAAGCCAGAGGTCCCGCGTTCGAGTCCCAGCCCGGCACACAGTTTTAATCTGCCAGCAAGTTTCATATCAATTCACTCTCCGCTGCAGAGTGAAAGTGTGATTTTGGAAACATAATAATTCATTAAAACAAAATGCTCTCTACATCTTTGTGGAATTAATGAGAAGAATAGAAGCTCACCTATGAAAGTTGTCGATCTAAATATGAAAATGCGACGGTTGCAATTTGCCTGTAGTCAACTGACAACGGGTCCTGTGTCATACTATACACGATTTTGTACAGTAATTCATGAGTTTATATATTACCATTTAATGCTGTTCCTAGAACAGTAGAAAATTCTTGAGACAAATAATCTCATACGCACGCTTGGACTTCTGATAGACTATAAATACCTTACACTGATGAGGGAGATGCTGCTATTATTATTTCTGTACGGTTTCAGTTGGTTATACGTTTCGCAGGTATTGTATTGCTAAATAAACTCTATCTGGTTTTTCAGAGACTTCTACATTCCTATAAAGACCTTTCTGTGCGTTGGCCTGTAGCACTCTGCGTAATATTTACAGAGTTTATTTTCTCTCCCTCGTACTTTTTGTGAAAACGTTCCTTCCACAAGATGGTTCAAATGATTCAAATGGCTGTGAGCACTATGGGACTCAACTGCTGACGTCATTAGTCCTCTTGAACTTAGAACTAGTTAAACCTAACTAACCTAAGGACATCACACACATCCATGCCCGAGGCAGGATTCGAACCTGCGACCGTAGCGGTCTCGCGGTTCCAGACTGCAGCGCCAGAACCGCGCGGCCATTTCGGCCGGCCCTTCGACAAGAATTCAACGTAGTTCACACTACATTATATTAGATAACACACATAAGGTAGTCCACGAAAAATTGCTAATCTATTAGTGTATTTACGCATAAATTCATCAAAATGACAATATATTGCCTAAAAATACGTTTCTTAACTAGGAATTTGCTACTTGAATGGTCACAGTTTCTCATAATACAATTCCAGACCAAACAGGCGTATGAAAGTAGTATAAACTGTAAACTACGATGAAACTACATTCAAATGGCACGCACAAGATACCTTTTTAATTTTCAAGTGTCCGCGACATACCACAAAGAAGAACAAACATGTCACCACTTGTCTCGAAGGCGTCTTGAATTTCAGCTCAAAATTATCACCCCTAAAAATAATTATTACGTAAGTTTAGCTTTAATGTGTTGATTGCACGGTACGTAAATCCTTTCTACTAATGTAGGACGTGTAACATGCGAACGTAATGGATTAACTGGCCCGAGGGAATGAAAATGTAAGCTGAATGCCCTATCGCAACAGAGAGACTGATGGATACGCAGCGCACAGAACTTGTTGCACAATGCGGCCTGGTATAGAGCAATCTCCATTAGCGCACAGCACACAGCGCGCGGGGAGGCTGCCCACGTGCGTGACGTCACATGCCCGCGCCGCAGGCCGCGGCCTAACAAGGCGAGCGGCGCATGCGCGTCGTAGCGGTCGCAAGTTCGCGTGCCCGGCCGTGTACGGGCTGCAAATGAACTCGTACCTTCGCGAGGAGACTGCGCGGCGGTCAAAGGAATATAAATTATGGAATGAAATATCAAATGCACATGTTAAATAGTTGCCTATGCCAAATTTCCAGTAAAATATTGTGACAAGTATAGCGTCTCTCACCCTTTACCGAAAATCTTTTTTCCTGTTCGTAGTAGTAACTTTGTTAATGATGTAACTTATCGGGCGTTTGTCCAAGAGGAAGGAAATAGTGTTGTTTGCCTCCAGTGAGTTGCGGACGTCACAGAATGGTCAACCAGAGTAATACGAGCTGTATTTCTCTAGACGTCAACCCAAAGAGGAATCAGATGTCCTGCAGTTGCGCCACCATGCTTGTTGAAGTTCGTTATTCATAATGCAGACTTACATGACTGAAATGTTGTTTTGTGTTTGTCAATAAGCTTGAATAGACCTACTTAATTCACAACTGCACGAACACTTTAGTTGGTGTGTGAACGGACGGCTTGACTTATTTGTATGGATTTTCATTGGATATACTGATATACTGAAATGTCGAGGTAGGGTCCCTCTCCTTAAGTCATCGGGAAATATCCGGTATGTCTCTGTGTTGAGTGGGTGACTCAGAGATGCTTAAGTTGTATAGTGCTATTTTGTGTTACGTTATGTTAACCGGGAACGTAGAAACGATGGAGAGGCTCCGTCCCCGCCGCAGCCGCAGTGGTGCGCCACCCCACGACGACTACCGCAGTCCACTTCACCCGTCCGCCGCCCCACACCGAACCCAGGGCTATTGTGAGGTTCGGCCCCCGGTGGACCCCCCAGGGAACGTCTCACACCAGACGAGTGTAACCCCTATGTATGCGTGGTAGAGTAGTGGTGGTGTGCGCGTACGTGGAGAACTTGTTTGCACAGCAATCGCCGACATAGTGTAGCTGAGGCGGAATAAGGGGAACCAGCCCGCATTCGCCGAGGCAGATGGCAAACCACCTAAAAACCATCCATAGACTGGTCGGTTCACCGGACCTCGACACAAATCCGAAATCCGCCGGCGCTCCTTTCCGCCCGGAAAGCCGTGCGTTAGACCGCACAGCCAACCGGGTGGGCGCTATGTTGTTACTCTGACTATGCAAAAAAAAAAAAAAAAAACACTAGAGGACGTAACATAATGGTGATAGTTAGGGCGTTAGGTTATTCCCTCTTGAGCAGTATCAGAAGGGTGGGCGCTATGTTGTTACTCTGACTATGCAAAAAAAAAAAAAACACTAGAGGACGTAACATAATGGTGATAGTTAGGGCGTTAGGTTATTCCCTCTTGAGCAGTATCAGAAGGGCGAGCCGAATATTACGACAATCACTATCAGCAACTTCAACTTCTTATGCCTTCACTCCGAGAGACACTGCTGAGAGGTTTCGAATCTAAATCAGCAAATTTTTGCAAAATGGTTCAAATGGCTCTGAGCACTATGGGACTTAACATCTGAGGTCATTAGTCCCCTAGAACTTAGAACTACTTAAACCTAACTAACCTAAGGACATCACACACATCCATGCCCGAGGCAGGATTCGAACCTGCGACCGAAGCAGTCGTGCGGTTCCGGGCTGAAGCGCCTAGAACCGCTCGGCCACCACGGCCGGCAAATTTTTGCACAGTCCCGTGATTAGAGACTGCACAACAGTATCTTCAACCTCTGCTGGTCAAGTAATGGATGAGAAACTGGACTCGCTGCCTTAAGGAGCGAGGCACAAATCACCGTCTGGTCACCCTATTTGTGTTCCCTGTGGTTCTCCTAAATGACGCAGGCAAGTACTGGGACGATTTCTTTGAAAAGGACGTGCCCATTGTCCTACAACATGCGTCTCCAGACCGAGTTTGGGCTCATTCTCTAAAAACTTCGTCGTCGATAAGTAGTGTGCGACGTTCTCTGACCTCTTTAAATACTTCAGTTCTGATAGCAAAAGAATATTTATTAGTTGCCTTCCACATTACGCTTATTTACCTCGAGACCCATCACATATCTTCAACTGTCTGCTCCTTTGAGCTCTCACTTTGGCATCGACGTCGGTGCAATGTCTGGTATTCAGAAGCTTCAAGCCTCTTCACCCTTCTAGGGATGGAAATTTCTTTTACCACCATGATTTGAACCGACTACTTCCGGTACAGTGTCACTTCACAAGTCTCAGTTACCGACATCCAGTAAGGAGGTTAGATAGGTAGGATGCCACAAGGCACTGCTGATTGTCATCCATCCATTGGATGGAGACATAAAGATATATAGTTCTCCTGATCCCATCCGAGAGGCGTAGCAACAGGTTTCGCCTTTCTCTTTTTTTCGTTTCCGTAATTATTCACAACGACCAAATCACAACGCCCCACACCAGGAACGGCCAAAAATTCGGTATGCCATCTGGCCTGGCTGCACACTTTCCCCACCATCACGCCACACTCTCTGAGCACGAGGAGGGGAAGAGGCAGAAACTGCGAAACCGCTGCAAGTGGCAATGAAATCGAACGGTGTATAAATTTATTTCATATTTCTTGACGGCATGGATCACAAAGTAATTTGGTATTCTTTAATTATTTTTGGTACACTGAGGACATAATACAATTATTAACTGGAACGAACTGTTGGCATATGGACAGACGTAGACAAATTCGCAGATTTTTGCAGTCAGATTTCCACGTAATCGTGACTTATTTAATTTAATGTCCTCCCCCGGTAGCTGAGTGGTCAGCGCTACTGAATTTCAATCGTAAGGGCCCTGCTGGGTCGGAGATTTTCTCCGCTCAGGGACTGGGTATTGTGTTGTCCTAATCATCAACATTTCATCCCCATCGATCGAAGCGCAAGTCGCCGAAGTGGCGTCAAATCGAAAGACTTGCACCCGGCGAGCGGTCTACCCGACGGGAGGCCCTAGTCACACGACAAAAAAAAGTTAGTTTAATAATAAAGAAAAGCCTCTCACACATGTATGTTGATCGATATATTTTACAGTGTTTGCAACATAATTAAGGAGACGTAGAAACTCCTCGCGAGAAAAACACCGTGACCTCCTGGACAGACTTAACGTAAAAGAATTTGTCTATATGAAGATGGTATCTGTTCTCTCGAACATGTCCGAAAGAACAGATACCATCTTCATATAGTTAAGGCTAACCGGCCAGTGACCTTCTACTTCTGTGCTGGATGCACACGTATTGCCCGAACTCTTACGGCACTCGGTAAGATTGTCTGCCGCGAGTAATGAGTGTGATGGGCAGGGGTACTACGAATTCGGTCAGAGGGTTTAGCTACCCTCTGTAATAAAAATCTGAGTGAACGGATCAACGAACAATCTGAACGGGTGTCATCGGACGTCCGCCACGAACAAATTCAACGAACAGTATAGAAAAAAAATGAGCTAAAAAAAAGATGGATAGAGCGTCTGCCATGTAAGCAGGAGATCCCGGGTTCGAGTACCGGTCGGGGCACACATTTTCAACTGTTCCCGTTGATGTATATCAACGCCTGTCGACAGCTTAGGGTCTTGATTTAATTATCATTTTAAGAATTTGTCTTTTAAATGGGAATTATATTGCGGATCAGTAAGTTCCAGCAGCACATCCACATCCACTGAAACGGCAAATGGTCTCGAAAACTGATGTAAGATCGGCACTTTTCTCAAAAGGCTTAGAAAACTGTTCTTGTATTCTTTCAAGGCCACAATGAATTCTTCAACCTTCGCGTTTCCTTTAGCGCCAGTGAGCTTAGGAAAATGGATTGACTTTTTTTATCAGAATTAATCTCTTCCAAAATGCGATTTTATTTTTAAATGCATCCCCATCAAATTAAGAATAAGTTGTTTCTCACTTTGCAATGTCTTACTGTCGATAGTGTGTCCACTTAAAATGCGAGGTCTGTAATCAATTCCAGATGTTCTAATTTTCGTTCCTGCTCTTCTTCATAAATTCAAGAATAGAGGGTTTTAAATCGAAAAATATTCCCAGGCATTCCCCTTGACTTAACCGACGTTTTTTGCACTAACACATGAATTCTCCACATTCTTCGTTCGGTTTCACTGAAAACTGTTGCAACTGACAGTGGAACAATGCGTACGACTTCGTACATTTTACTATTCGTACAACCAGTTCTTCAGGGGCTCCAAGGTTGCAAATTTCGCACATAGTGTTTCTTGATGCACGGAACAATGATTCCCGTCTGTCGATCGTTGTAATTTTGTGCTCTTTCATTGTCAACTAAATCTTTAAATTACTTTTCCATAGTATTGTAATGTCATTTCATAGCAAATTTGTGGTATCCGTCGATTACGCGTCTGTATAATAGATATTGCGAAAATTTCATCCCCCTTTTCTCTCATTCACATTTCATTTTAAAGTCTTGTGACGACAGATCGGTAGATGGCCTCTTTTTGTGCCAATAGCTACTAGATCTATGAACTTCTCGTATACCACGAACAAATAGCGAAGCTTCAACAGCGCTGACACCACAGTTCTACCGAACTGAAGAGAGTCATACCGACGGAAAAATGCCTCACCGCAGTGCTAAATGAAATGTCGCACGGTATTGAGTACTTCCGAGAAGTAGCGAGCAAAGCCGAGAGATACCAAACCCCTGCCCGCACGAGGCCCGCGCATCGGGCTCGCATGCAGACTAGCACGCCATGGCCGACGCTGTCCCACACCACAAAAGGTGTTGCAGCTACCCACGTGCTAAGTGCAAAATATGATAAATTTCCTGTGAGTAAAAGGAAGATAGCTGCAAGCCGCTCGCTCTAAAGGCTTCCCAAGAGAACAATGTAGGATGTCTCAAATTGTCACCATGTCAGCAGGGACTACAAAAATTCAGCCACTTATTTGGTTAGAGAGAACTACTTCGTGTGTAGTACCTTAGTAACAGTGTTATAGTATATACTACTTCTTTTATCAGAATCAAATCATTTACTTCGATGTATTTTTGTATCGTTTAACAATCCCCATTAAGTTGTATTTATGTGACTTCATAAACTTAAATAGAGTTTTATTTTGTACGTACACATCACAGGAAAATAATATTGTTTGTTAATCAAAGTTGAACGAAACGTCAAATTTAAAGACCAAGATAAACGTAAATTGGAAATTCTGAATGGGAATTTGAAAGCCTTTCCTTGCAAATATAAGTCAGTTATCTTAACCACTGCATTGCCTTGCTGAACAGCGTGACATGAAGAACAGCGAAAAACACGAGTCCCTCTTTCTTAACTCTACTGACAGATACAAAATTGTGCATTATTTAGAAAAAATAATGCTATGAAGCACCGTACTTCCACGGTCGAATGCTACGGGAGATGGACCGACAGGCATTTCAGCATTAGCAAGGAATCTTAATTTACTCAAAAGTGATAGAAGACCCACACACGACGCAGAACTGGAAGAAATAAAAGGTCACAAAACGTACCTTAGTTTTGTCGAAAAGACAGTCTATGCTAAATAATCAGTATAAAACATACCAAAGATTACGGTTGGAATATTTGTCTCACAGGAAAACATTCCTATTCAGAAAGGAGTCAATTTATCAGTTTAATTCTTGTTAAATGCTTCTCAGTACGTGATAAGGACGCTATAAATTGTATGTAAATGCAGTAAAATCTGTAGCGGTTGCCAGTAAATTGCTGCTACGTAAGATCCTCATTTTTAACAGATGTTTCTGACACCATTTTCTAGCGGTAGCGTCTTTGCCTAATGGTAAAAATGTCCTGGTTGCCAGGTTAAACCGCAGACACTGCTACAATTTTGAATAAAATAATCAGCAACGGCAGCCGAAAACCAGGCACAAGACGTCAACCTCGTTCTGTCAACGGCCCAGTCCTAGTCAAAGAGGCAAGAGGAGCGGATAGAGACTTAGCGTACCCTCTTGCCCTTAGGATGGAAAACTACCTTTAATAGGGTGCTGACGTGATAGCTGAAGAAATTGAAGCCAATTTGGAAGACATAGGGATCTACTTTTACAATCAAAGTTTACAGAGCTTTGGAGAACTTGCGAAAAAATAAGGCTGAATGCATAGATAATATTCCTTTTGAATTTATAAAATCATTGGTGGAAATGGTAAACAAACGACAATTCAGGTTGATGGTCAGAATCTACGGCACTGGAGACATACCATCAGACTTTTGGAAACATAACAGTTCATGCACTGAAGTTGCCGACAAGAATAACATGCAGAAGAATGGAAAATATAATTAAAAATCCCTTAGTTGAGGTTAATTTTTGCTTTAAGGAAGGTAAAAAATGGAAATGAGCGTATGGCATCGTTGGCTGGGAGGCCCCATCCGGGGAAGTTCAGCTGCCAAAAGCAAGTCTAATTTCAGTCGACGCCACATTGGGCGACTTGCGCGCCGGTGATGAGGGTAACACAACACCCAGTGCCCGAGCGGAGAAAATATCCAACCCGGTCGGGAATCGAACCCAGGCCCGTTTGCATGGGAGACAAGCACGTTAGCAACCAGCTAAGCGGGCGGACTTTAAGGGAGGTAAACACACCAGAGAGGCAATTATGATAATGCGCTTGGTTAATGGAAGCAAGACTTAAGAATAATCAAGACACGTTCATAGGATTTTGCGGATCTAGAAAAAGCGTTCGTCATTGTATAATAAAATGAAGTAAGTTGTTTGAAATTCTCGGAAATATATGAGGGGCATTCAATAAGTAATGCAACATAATTTTATTCTGAAAGCAGGTTGCTTTTATTCAGGTTTCCAATACTCCATATCATTCCCCGTTATTTTGGCTACAGCGCCCTATTTCTCAACATCACCTCCGTTCAATGCAACGGCCCTATGTCACCTTACAGGGACGGCCTGAATGCTCGCATGGTACCATTCTACTAGTGGACGTCGGAGCCAATTTCTTGCTGCAGAAACAACCTCCCCATCATCCACGTACTGCTTGCAGCGGAGTGCATCCTTCATTAGGCCAAACAGATGGAAATCAGAGTGCGAGAAACACACCTTTGAGTACCCTACTGGTGGGCGAGTGTGTCACCACTACCAACAGAGATGTCTAGCTGAGCAGCCAGGTATCTGATCGTGATCCGTCGATCACCTCAAATGGGAGTGTCTGCAAGTTACAACATTGCAGGAGTCATAGCTGAGTGCGGCCGATCGATACGCGGAATATTGGACAGGTTTGCGCGACATCGTTGCGATGATGACACACGTCGCGGCCAACGACTCACCGTGCTTTTTTTTCAGTCCCAAATCTCCTTAGGTATTCTGCAAGTGCCTATGAATATCTGCGATGCTCTGGTTGTCCGCCAATAGAAACTCAGCGAGAGCTCTGTACTTGGAACACACCTCCGTTACATACGCCATTTTGAAGGCTACATGTAGCGTCATCACCAACCGGAACTTCAGGAAACTATAAGAGCTGTAGGGGGAATATTTCACGATGTCCCACAACAATACTGCATTTTTAAACAAAAAGTGTCCGAGGAAAAAAGTATTGCATTACTTATTGAACGCCCCTCGTAGACGTAAGCTATAGAGATAGGCTGGCAACATACAGTATATGTAAGAAGCAAGAAGGAACTTTAAGAATCGAGCACCTCAAACAAAATACTCGAGGTAAAAAGAATGCAAGGCAGGAGTGCAGTCTTTCTCATCTACTGTTCGATCTGTTCGTCGTAGTAGCAATGACGGAAGTAAAAGATAGTGCCTGCAGTGGGATTAAAATTCAGGATGAAAGAATACCAGTGATAAGATCCGCTGATGACATTTGTATCCTCAGTGAAAATGAGGACGAATCATAGTACATCCTGAATGGAATGAACAATCTACTAAGCACAGAATACGGAGTGAGAGTAAACCAAAGAAAGAAGAAAGTAATGGACAGTAGCAGAAATGAGACTAGTGGCAAACTTGCCGTCACAATTAGAGATCACGAATTGGATGAAGTGATGGAATTCTGCTACCTTTGAACCAAAATAACGTATCACGAACGAAGCAAGTGAGACGTAAAAAGCAGACTAGCGCAGGTAAGGAAGGTATTTTCGGCTAAAAAAAGTCTACCAGTATCAAACATTGGCCTTAATTTGAAAAATAAATTTCGGAGTATGTACGTTTGGAGCAAAGCATTACACTGAAGTGAATTATGTACTGAGGAAAAGCCGGAAAAGAAAAGGATCAAAGAAAGATCTTGAAAATTACATGATCTTTTAAGATAACAAAGTAGGAGGTTCTCCGCAGAATTGGTTTGGAAAACACTGACAAGAAGGGACGGGATAACAGGACATGCGTTAAGACATCAGGTAGTAACTTCCACGGTGTTAGTGGGAACTTTAGAGAATAAAAACAAGAGGGGAAGAAAGAGACTGGAACATAGCATACAATAAATGATTGAGGGCGTTGTGTGTAAGCGTTACTGTGAGATGAAGTGATTGTCACAGCAGAGAAAGTCGTAGAGGGCCACATCAAACCAAACATAAGATTTATGACACAAGAAGACTATTATAATAAATACTGCTCAACAGTTAATTTTTATGAAGCCTATTTTTTGCCACCAATAGCAACAATAACTTTGAGAATTGCTTTATCTGCTCACACATTCTATCAGTTTTGTATTTCCTTCTGCTGTTTTACACATTTCCTTATATCCTTAGCCCATATTTTTGGGCTCTTGCTTAGCCCCTTGCTTCGCCTCCTCTCACGGGAACAGTCAGCGTCACCTAGCATCTCACATTGTCTATTTTAGAGCCTTCACTAGGCACCTACGTGATTCAGAGCTGCATGACGTTACTTTTGAGTCACTGGACCAGCCACACAATGCTCCTCGTAAATAGAGTGATTCAGAGACACAAATACTTGAACACGTCTTACGATCGAGCATCAGCGCCACATTTGTAGTAGCATGTTTTTTTTTTCTGTGCAACACACAATATGTCATACCACAAATGAAACTGTAGTCTTACAAATGAGAGTCGAAACAGACGAAGAACACATTTTGACCGTACGTTACGAATAAAAGCTTCAATGTATGTGGCCGCTCTTTGACGGGAACCAGTTTCTAAGAAATGTTTCAGATATATTTTATGTGACGTGGAGAGAATGAATTTCATGATACTGCGGCTTAACTCACGGAAAATAGTGATATAAAAAGGCTCAAGTGACACTCAGACCCCAGTATGAGAATTCTGCTTTACAGACCATATGTGAATGCGTAACAAACTGTTTGACATCAACGCGCACACACGTATACATGGTGTTACAAAAAGTACTGCCAAGCTTTCAGGAAACATTCCTCACACACGAATAAAGAAAAGATGTTACGTGGAGATGTGTCCGAAAACGCTTAATTTCCACGTTAAAGCTCATTTTAGTTTCGTCAGTATGTCCTGTACTTCCTCGATTCACCGAAAGTTGGCCCAATTGAAGGAAGGTAATGTTGACTTCGGTGCTTGTGTTGATATGCGACTCATTGCTCTACAGTACTAGCATCAAGCACATCAGTACGTAGCATCGACAGGTTAGG
The DNA here is from genome assembly GCF_021461385.2 of Schistocerca piceifrons. NCBI lineage: Eukaryota > Metazoa > Arthropoda > Insecta > Orthoptera > Acrididae > Schistocerca > Schistocerca piceifrons. The sequence continues at coordinate 336,236,188 of NC_060149.1, forward strand.
GTTCATCACGAACGTGGTTTTGCAGTCAGTGCAATGTTTACAAGTGCAGAGTTGGCAGATGCCCATTTGATGTATGGATTAGCACGGGACAATATCCGTGGCGCGGTACGTTTGTATCGAGACAGATTTCCAGAACGAAGGTGCCCGACAGGAAGACGTTCGAAGCAATTGATCGGCGTCTTAGGGAGCACAGAACAATCCAGCCTAAGACTCGCGACTGGGGAAGACCTAGAACGACGAGGACACCTGCAATGGACGAGGCAATTCTTCGTGCAGTTGACGATAACCCTAATGTCAGCGTCAAAGAAGTTGCTGCTGTACAAGGTAACGTTGACCACGTCACTGTAAGGAGAGTGCTACGGGGGAACCAGTTGTTTCCGTACCATATACAGCGTGTGCAGGCACTATCAGCAGCTGATTGGCCTCCACGGGTACACTTCTGCGAATGGTTCATCCAACAATGTGTCAATCCTCATTTCATTGCAAATGTTCTCTTTACGGATGAGGCTTCATTCCAACGCGATCAAATTGTAAATTTTCACAATCAACATGTGTGGGCTGACGAGAATCCGCACGCAATTGTGCAATCACGTCATCAACACAGATTTTCTGTGAACGTTTGGGCAGGCATTCTTGGTGATGTCTTGATTGGGCCCCATGTTCTTCCACCTACGCTCAATGGAGCACGTTATCATGATTTCATACGGGATACTCTACCTGTGCTGCTAGAACATGTGCCTTTACAAGTATGACACAGCATGTGGTTCATGCACGATGGAGCTCCTGCACATTTCAGTCGAAATGTTCGTACGCTTCTCAACAACAGATTTGGTGGCCGATGGATTGGTAGAGGCGGACCAATTCCATGGCGTCCACGCTCTCCTGAACTCAACCCTCTTGACTTTCATTTATGGGGGCATTTGAAAGCTCTTGTCTACGCAACACCGGTACCAAATGTAGAGACTCTTCGTGCTCGTATTGTGGACGGCTGTGATACAATACGCCATTCTCCAGGGCTGCATCAGCGCATCAGGGATTCCATGCGACGGAGGGTGGATGCATGTATCCTCGCTAACGGAGGACATTTTGAACATTTCCTGTAACAAAGTGTTTGAAGTCACGCTGGTACGTTCTGTTGCTGTGTGTTTCCATTCCATGATTAATGTGATTTGAAGAGAAGTAATAAAATGAGCTCTAACATGGAAAGTAAGCGTTTCCGGACACATGTCCACATAACATATTTTCTTTCTTTGTGTGTGAGTAATGTATCCTGAAAGTTTGGCCGTACCTTTTTGTAACACCCTGTATATAAATATGCTGAAAAAGTAATACCTCCGAATTTTTTATGTGCAAACTCTTAAGGTTTTTTAAATAAAACAAAGTTCATTAACATTCCACATATTTGTTGTTAATGTCTACATACTTATTTCTCAACATAGTCACCCTTTCGACGAACACTTTTCTCCCAGGGAGAGACCAGTTCGTCGTTATTATCACTGTAGAATGTTTGACTTTGTTGACGGAGGCACAATCTCACCTCTGCTTGCACCGCTTCATCACTATTAGAGTGAAATCCTCGAGGCCGTTCTTTAAATTCTGGAAACAGATGAAAATCAGATGGGCATATGTTGGGACTGTATGAAGGATGATCGACAACAGTGTACCCAAGGCGTCGAATTGTTGCAAGATGTCACAGCACTCGTGTGTGGTCTGGCATTGTCATGCTGAAGGAAAGGGTGCCCCGTGCGTGGACGAACTCTTCGAACTCGAAACTTAATAACAGCACACAGTTTCTCACGCACTGAAATAAATCCGTTACACTCCGCCATGTTACACGCTACAGTTCGGAATTGTCTACCGACAAAGGGCTGCAAATATATAGACATGAAGATGTAGAATGTTAATAACGTTTGTTTTATTTAAAAAGCTTTAAGAGTTATCACATAAAAATTTCGGAGTCGTTACTTTTCAGCACATGGTTTTAGGGGTATAAGCGCATTTTGGTCATTGGTATCTTAATATGGACCCACTTTAGTGAGTTATCTCTTTTTCTCTGTGTCTAGCAGTCTTCCCGAAAACATGTCATATAATTTACTACGTCATGTTTTTTCCACTATCTTATGTGCACCACAAAGTTGACTACGCCTGTCATCAGGGACTAACCTTTTTGCGTCCACGTTTCAACATCTGACCTGCTACCCAGAGGAAAATTAGCGCTAATGGCTTGCTCTTGTCAGATGTACCTGGACGCATTTGTGTGCATGTGGGCGTTTGCGTGTGGGCGTGGGCATGTGTGTGTGTGTGTGTGTGTGTGTGTGTGTGTGCGCGTGTGAATGTGTTTCAGCAAAAACTGTTCACAGTGAGCAGTTCCTGCAGTCTGCAAATTTCCGTTTCGCCATGTGGGCAGCACTCACCGCGAAGTACCGTAGGTCTTCAAAAGCATAAGACGACCATTTTCTGTAGCTCTAAATGTACCAGAAAATGTTTGATGCAGTGTCTGTTTCAGAGAGGTGAAGGCAGACGTTCTACTACCCATCCATAACAGATGTATTCATTCCACTCGCAAGCAGGGATGCTTCCTTCAGTGCTAGAAAGTTTATGATGGAATTAGGGAAAACTTCTCTGGAAGTTAAGAAGAGACAGTAATTAGCAACAAACAGTCATTCGCAAAAGAAGGTAACGCCTAGAAATTCGCCCGGCATACACATTGTTGAGGGTCTGAAAAACAAAATGTTAAACAATTTCAGAGAATTTTCAAGAAGTCGGGATTGAGGTTCTACACAAATGTTGAAGGCTAGGTCGGTTTGAGAAAGTGTTTCTACAAAGCAACGTGTCATTTGGCAGCCCCCCCCCCCCCCCCCCCGCCAGTCGTTCTACAACCATCCACTCTCAGATAAGACCTTTAAAAATTAATCTAAATCTACTAAACGTGGAAATGGGATGTTCTTCTCTTCAAAAGAAGTACTGCACAGACATTCCTCTGTAGAAAAAAATAAATTTCTGAATCATTTTGTGCGTTTCTTGTTTAAACAATGGAACTTTTCTATTCTGTAATTCACAAATTATCTCACTTTCCATGAAGGAAAATGAGTTGGCAACAAAAGGTCATGGAATTATACACTGAGTTGCTAAACATAGGACACTCTTTAACGGGGTACGTTTTACGTTACATGTGAGAAAAACGCAACTTCTACACTACTGGCCATTAAAATTGCTACACCACGAAGATGACGTGCTACAGACGCGAAATTTAACCGTCAGGAACAAGATGCTGTGATATGCAAATGATTGGCTTTTCAGAGCATTCACACAAGGTTGGCGCCGGTGGCGACACCTGCAACGTGCTGATACGAGGAAAGTTTCTAACTGATTTCTCATACACAAACAGCAGTTGACCGGCGTTGCCTGGTGAAACATTGTTGTGATGCCTCATGTAAGGAGGAGAAATGCATTTTCATCACGTTTCCGACTTTGATAAAGGTCGGGTTGTAGCCTATCACGATTGCGGTTTATCGTATCGCGGCATTGATGCTGGCGTTGGTCGAGATCCAATGACTGTTAGCGGAATATGGAATCGGTGGGTCCAGTAGGGTAATACGGAACGCTGCGCTGGATCCCAACGGCCTCGTATCACTAGCAGTCGAGATGACAAGCATCTTATCCGCATGGCTGTAACGGATCGTGCAGCCACGTCTCGATCCCTGAATCAACAGATGGGGATGTTTGCAAGACAACAACCATCTGCACGAACAGTTCGACGACGTTTGCAGCAACATGGACTATCAGCTCAGGGACCATAGATGCGGTTACCCTTGACACTGCATCACAGACAGGAAGGCCTGCGATGGTGTACTCAACGACGAACCTGATTGCACGCATGACAAAACGTCATTTTTTCGGATGAATCCAGGTTCGGTTTACAGCATCATGATGGTCGCATCCGTGTTTGGCGACATCGTGGTGAACGCACATTGGAAGCGTGTATTCGTCTTCGCCACACTGGCGTATCACCCGGCGTGATGGCAAAGGATGCCATTGGTTACACGTCTCGGTCATCTGTTGTTCGCATTGACGGCACTTTGAACAGTGGCCGTTACATTTCAGATGTGTTACGACCCGTGGCTCTACCCTCCATTCGATCTCTGCGAAACCCTACATTTCAGCAGGATAATTCACGACCGCATCTTGTAGGTCCTGTACGGGCCTTTCTGGCTACAGAAAATGTTCGACTGCTGCCCTGGCCATCACATTCTCCAGATCTCACACCAACTGAAAACGCCTGGCCAATGGTGGCAGAGCAACTGGCTCGTCACAATACGTCAGTCACTACTCTTGATGAACTGTGGTATCGTATTGAAGCTGCATGGACAGCTGTACCTGTAGACGCCATCCAAGCTCTGTTTGACTCAATGCCCTGGCGTATCAAGGCCAGAGGTGGTTGTTCTGGGTACTGATTTCTCAGGATCTATGCACCAAAATTGCGTGAAAATGTAATCACATGTCAGTTCTAGTATAATATATTTGTCCAATGAATACCCGTTTATCATCTGCATTTCCTCTTGGTGTAGCAGTTTTAATGGCCAGTAGTGTAGTTAAATTTTCGAAATTTTTCCATTAAAGTGGTTGAAAACTGATAGACATGGTCAAGCATTTTATATGTGCATCTGAAAATTACACAAATTTTCGTGTGATCCGAAGAAGAAATATTCTGTTAATAAAGACATATACAGGGTGATTCAAAAAGAATACCACAACTTTAAAAATGTGTATTTAATGAAAGAAACATAATATAACCTTCTGTTATACATCATTACAAAGAGTATTTAAAAAGGTTTTTTTTCACTCAAAAACAAGTTCAGAGATGTTCAATATGGCCCCCTCCAGACACTCGAGCAATATCAACCCGATACTCCAACTCATTCCACACTCTCTGTAGCATATCAGGCGTAACAGTTTGGATAGCTGCTGTTATTTCTCGTTTCAAATCATCAATGGTGGCTGGGAGAGGTGGCCGAAACACCATATCCTTAACATACCCCCATAAGAAAAAATCGCAGGGGGTAAGATCAGGGCTTCTTGGAGACCAGTGATGAAGTGCTCTGTCACGGGCTGCCTGGCGGCCGATCCATCGCTTCGGGTAGTTGACGTTCGAGCTGAGGGAATAGCCAATTCTCTAACATCTCCAGATACTGTAGTCCAGTTACAGTAGCACCTTCGAAGAAAAAGGGACCAAAAACTTTATTGGTTGAAATGGCACAGAAAACGTTCACCTTAGGCGAGTCACGTTCATACTGAGTTGTTTCCCGCGGATTCTCAGTGCCCCATATACAGACATTATGACGGTTGACTTTCCCGTTAGTGTGGAAAGTTGCTTCATCACTAAACACAATCTTTGAAACGAAAGATTCATCTATTTCCATTTGAGCAAGGATAAAATCACAGAAATCGATTCTTTTAATCTTATCAGCTGCAGACAGTGCTTGAACCAATTTCAGACGATAAGGTTTCATAACTAACTTTTTTCGTAGGACTCTCCATACAGTTGATTGTGGAATTTGCAGCTCTCTGCTAGCTCTGCGAGTCGATTTTCCTGGGCTGCGAACAAATGCTTGCTGGATGCGTGCTACATTTTCATCACTCGTTCTCGGCCGTCCAGAACTTTTCCCTTTGCACAAACACCCATTCTCTGTAAACTGTTTCTACCAACGTTTAATACACCACCTATCAGGAGGTTTAACACCATACGTCGTTCGAAATGCACGCTGAACAACTGTCGTCGATTGACGTCTGCCGTACTCAATAACACAAAAAGCTTTCTGTTGAGCGGTCGCCATCTTAGCATCAATTGACGCTGACGCCTAGTCAACAGCGCTTCAAGCGAACAAATGTACAACTAAATGAAACTTTATAGCTCCCTTAATTCGCCGACAGATAGTGCTTAGCTCTGCCTTTTGTCGTTGCAGAGTTTTAAATTCCGAAAGTTGTGGTATTCTTTTTGAATCACCCTGTATAATCCATAGAGTAGTAAAGTATATGCACTCACAATTTTTCCCTTGGATAAAACCATTACATTGCTTTTATTCTAGTCTTTAACTTAGCGAAGTCTTTCAAAAGGCACTACTCGTAAAAAAATTAATACATCTCGTAAGACCACGCCGAATTTGATACGATGGCGGTATATATCACCTGGAAGATAGTAGATGTACTGATAATGGTTTCAACGTCGTCTGCCAACAGATAGCGTAGTGGCACAGTTACCTGAGCGTCATCTGTCTCTACCCTTCAATATTGAACGTTCACAGCCAGAAGACTCAGTGTGGCGCAGAAGCGTGAAGCAAATAGGCAATTAGGCCACGGAGTCATGGTTTCTATAGCCAACTGAGCGAGTATGGGAGGGGTCAAGTTGTGGCCTTCCGGGTGGCGGAATGGTGCTCTCGGAGTGTTGCCACACAGGTTGGACGTGCTTCGTCAGTTGTGCAACAATGCTGGTATCAACAGTCAAGTGGACATTTCACACTCGCAGACGAGCTCTGAACGTGCGCGTAGCACAAACGCCCGCCAGGATCGTCGTATTGTAAGGGCAGCAGTGTCAGATTGCACAGCTACCACAGCACAGATAAGAGGGCTTGTGATCCCAGACGTCTCAACACGAACTGTACCGAACCTGTTATTAGCAGTGGGATTACGGGCACACAGACCTGCAGCCCTTCTTCTACTCACACAACGGCATCGACTTGCACTGATTAACTGGCGCTGTCAGAGGATCACTTGGAAAATGAAATGAGGCGCTTAGGTCTTCAGCGATGAAAGCAGATCCTGCCTGCATGCAAGTGATGGTCGTTTGCGCGAACGACACAGACCCGGTGAGCGCTGTCTCTTAGAGTGCATTCGTCCAAGATAACACTGACCCCACCCCAGGCCTTATGGTCTGGAATGCGATAGGCTACAGCTCTCGTTCGCCTTTGGTATATCTGGAGGGGAGTCCAGTCAGCACTCGGTACGTGCCGAATGTTGTTAGACCCGTTCTTTGGCCGTTGTTGCAACAGGAAGGTGATGTGTTGTTCCAGCAGGATGATGCTAGCCCACATACTGCCTGCGAAACCCAACGTGGTCTGCAACGTGTGCAGAAACGTGCCTGGCCAGCACAGTCTCCGGATTTGGCACCAATCGAGCACGTATGGGATATGAGGGATCGAGAAATGACTTGTGTGACTCGTCAGCCAACAACTCTTCCAGTACTACGTGAACAGGTCGAGCAGAGGTGACACATCGTATTCCAGGACAGTATTCTCCATCTGTACGATCGACTGGATGCCAGAGTCAGCGCCTGCATTGACGCACATGGAGGCTACATCAAATACTCATATGAGTGTTTCATCATGGGTCGATACCTAGTACCTCAGAACCGTTAGTTCTATTGATCTGTAAATATAATCATTTCACATACTGCATAGCCGGTCGGAGTGGCCGTGCGGTTCTGGGCGCTACAGTCTGGAACCGAGCGACCGCTACGGTCGCAGGTTCGAATCCTGCCTCGGGCATGGATGTGTGTGATGTCCTTAGGTTAGTTAGGTTTAAGTAGTTCTAAGTTCCAGGCGACTGATGACCTTAGAAGTTAAGTCGCATAGTGCTCAGAGCCACATACTGCATATGTACTATTGCAAGAATAAATCTTGAGAGAATTGGAAACCTTTAAAAGGGTGTACTATTTTTTCCCGGCAGTGTAGAATCTAAATCTATTGACTTCAAGGTGTCACTTTCAGTGGCGGAAGTTGACAGTTCACATAACTGTTACTGATGAATTGTTGACCTAAAGTATGTCTTTATCAACCTTGAGTTTTGAAAACCTCCTTTCACCACATGTGACGCGCTTAAATAGTATTGTATTTCTATTTAAGGTAGGACCTGGGTGAAATTTGAACCCAATTACATGGGTCTTAACCGAAAGCTTACATCTCAAATACATTTATACTAACGACGACAATATTTGACTTCAGAGAAATGCAGTATATCAATCTCGACAATTCATCAAATCAAATGGAAGCGGCTTAGCTATGGAGGGAATCAAAACATGACGCACAACGCATCCTCTAACATCGTGGCTCACGGAAAATCACACGGGTCCCACTCTTTGCAGTGGTGACTTTGTGATGGCTAACACACCCCTGCTTCACTTGATATCACTCGTTGCTATCGATGCAGTTTCAGCTGTAACCTCCCTCGACGACCTTTGCTGTACTTGGACATCGACTATGAACTGTATTCAAGAGGACTGTGCAAACATTGCGTTTGTCTTCATCTGTCTCTATAGACTTTCACTGGGTCGCGAAGTGTTAGTATGCAGCCGTACTATTTTCGGTGTTGTAGCTTCTGTAGGCACGGGAAGAATAACATAGATAGTAGTCAAGCGTATAGATGCTACAAGTCATGGTTATGGCTCTTTTCGCATTCTTATACTGTGCAGGACGCAATATTTGCAGTACAGGTGTGCAGTAGTTTTACGTTAGAGCGTCCCCCCCCTCCCTTTTCTCATTCAACTATGTTAGTTAGAATTTTTTTTTTTAATTTGTGGCACGGTCTTAGGGGACCAAACTGCTGAGGTCATCGGTCCCTAAGCTTATACACTACTTAATCTAACTTAAACTAACTTACGCTAAGGACAAACACACACACACACACACACACACACACACACACACACACACACCCATGCCCGAGGGAGGACTCGAACCTCCGACGTGGGGAGCCGCGCGGACTGCGACAAGACGCCCTAGACCGCGCGGCTACCCCGCGCGGCCTAGTTAGTACAGATAACGGCAATGTGAAGAAGACTTTGGCACAGATAACGAAATCTGGCTAGATTTGATTAATGTGGCCAAGAACTGTGTTGCTTCTGTAGAAACTCAGGAGTTTCAGATGCTTTGACAGCGAACACTTGTCCTTTAATTACACTGGTGTGCAATTCTTAATGACGAAAGTAACTTTCACATGATGTGTCACTGCCAAGTAGCTTACCTCGAAGAAACTTTGTCCATACATAGAAAAAAGTGCTGCAGTAGAGTACAGAATAGGACTGTTGATAAAATTTCGATATATCTACGTTTCTTCGCAAGGTATCGATAAATAACGGTGAAATATTTAGCACCTACGTATCGATATATCTTTATTGGAATGGCAATATCGAATGCCGATATTTTTATTTTATATTATATTTTTTTCGCTATTTTCGATAAATATTTAAAGTTGTTCTCTTGAAACTGTAGTATAACATGATTTTACTTTCACTGTGTGAAGGAGTCTCACTACTTTTTGATCCTTCATCATGTCCAGTCTTTCTCTTTGACGATGTGAAGCAAGTATAGATGGCACAAAGAAGAAGTCCGATTGCACTGGGGGGAGAGGGTGGCCATGTGAATAGAACAACAACATATCCGATGTGAAGAAACAGCACACCAGTTGCATTAAAAAAGATTTTTAACGCAACTAGAACGCTGTTTCTTCACATCGACATTCTTCAAGAACAGTTGCTGGAAATGATGAACAAAAATCTAAATTACAAGATTGGTCTTTGCGATGGGTGGAGACGTGTGAGGGGCAACGCTGACGTAATCGGCGCTCGGCGCTACCAACAGGAACTGCGACGTTTAACATCACTACGCAGTTTTGGCACTACAACTGCTAGGTTGCTGGCGTAGACATAAAGCGTTACAGACAGGTTCGATATGTGACGAAACCGAACGACGGACCCATTGGACACCTTTTACTGTGCTACTTAACAGCAGTTACCACTGTTAGGAAAGTGGTTATCGACATGAGTGAACGTGCATCGTTTACCTTTCAGTTCTTGCTCTAAGGGGGATAAGCAGGCTGCTAGCTTGTTGATGTACTAAATATCTAATAATAAATCAATATTTAAAAATACTGCTCTAAAACTGGTAGTATGTATACTGTGTGCAGCCGATTTTTGTTTGGCCGGTACGTCGATAAATTTTCCGTCGATATATTGATATCGATAGTCTCCTCGGTTTCTCGAAGGCCTTCGGTGATATTCTTTTAAATATTGATGTATCAGATTCCCGATATTTTTAAAATGCCAACAGCGCAAGTGCAGACGGTAACAAATAATTACGCGATGAGACGAAAAGAAACGAAACTTTTATTCAAAGACAATAGTTACACTGACGTCACCGCGATTTGTGATGGTCCTCTGGACATTACAATCGGCGGGACATGGTTCTCAATGGGGTTGGCAATGCATGATTTGAAACGTGCTCCCCGCTGGTTACAAGGTTTGTGAGGAGTTCCTGCGGTAGGGCATTTCATTCTTCCACCAAAGCGTTTGACAACTGTTGGTTGATGGTCGGTGCATGTAAACGTGCTGAAAAGCTTGTCCCCCAGCGTCCCATACGTGCTCTATGGGATTTAAACCGGGAGAATGGCCAGGCCAGTCCATTCGTCGAATATACTCTCATTCGAAGAACTGCTCCACCTGCGCAGGTCGATACGGTCGCTCGTTGTCGTTCATAAAAATGAATTCAGGGCCGAATGCACTCCTGGAAAGACGCATCTGTGGAAGGAATACTTTATCACAATAATGCTGAGGGGTGAGTGTACCATGGTTAAAGATTAGGAGTTCAGTACGCCCATGCAGCATTATCCCTCCTCACACTATAACTCCTGGCCTACCAAAACGATCACTTCCGATGATTTTGCTGGGTGCATTACGTACCCTCATATGGAGTGAGGTGATAGTGAAGAAATATTTGTACCTTCGCTGTCAAGTTCCAAAGTGTCAGTTTGGACAGCTATTTCTTTCCACAGGTTGGTGTCTCCGTTAACTGTTTTTCCAGTGCACAGGACACTACGGCTGCTAAGGTAGAATGTGTTGTTAGCTTCCCCGTTCACTCACTGTTTTGCTCAGCTTGGGAAGAAACGGAAAACGAGCTGCTTGTGGTTTCATATGAAAAGCCTGGGAACAGTTCTCCTGAACAGACAGGGATAAACAGAAACACGCTATCCTAGAAAGCTCCTGCGCTTACACGTTGTTGCGAATTCTCCGCCGTCGAGTCGTGTTCCATGAAGTAAACTCCGAAGCGACGGTTTACATTATCGTCAACTTTTTGTAGAGCACCCAGTACTAAAAAGAACAACAGTGCCGAACTACACTACGAAGTAACATACACTGAGAGCAGCTACAATTTCTCGTTCTGGATGTAGTTTTATTTCCTCAGACAGTGTACCATTTTAATTATGGATTACAGTTATTTTATCCATATGCTAGAGTTGCTAAAAGAGTCATATGTTTAACATTAGCATTAATTACTGATACTTTCAAGAGAGGAATATAAGGGTTGAAGTCCCGTTGACGACTATGTTCATTGGCACAGAGGCGTGTTCGGATATGACAAGGTTGAGGAAGGAAATCGGCGGTCGCCTTTACAAGAAACAATAACTGCATTCACCTCAACGGATTAAGGCAAAATACGAAAAATCTTGTCTTAGACGGCCGGTCTGTAATTCGAATCCCTCAAAACTGTTCAAATGTGTGTGAAATCTTATGGGACTTAACTGCTAAGGTCATCAGTTCCTAAGCTTACACACTACTTAACCTAAATTATCCTAAGGACAAACACACACACCCATGCCCGAGGGAGGACTCGAACCTCCGCCGGGACCAGCCGCACGGCCCATAACTGCAGCAATTCGAATCCCTCTCCTCCCCAATGCCCAATGACTAAACTGCAGTTTCACTGCACTCGATTCCGTTTCTAGGTAAGTGGAAAGAAGCTCTGTCTGACAACGAATGTTTGAAAGACACTTTTTCGATGAAATCTGTGAGAACTGGAGTATCGAAAATCGAGTTAGTTTCCAACATTTAACAGCCGGTTGCCAAGTACGCAAATGATACGATCTACGAGACCTCGTATAAAAGAGAGGTTTTAGTTACTTTGGCATATAGTATTTATTAATTAATTAATATAGTACATGTTATCCTGAACATGACTAAATCCACCGCAGAGTCGAAGTTATGACAGTGACCAGTGTAAAACACGTCAAGTTTAATACCTGATCAAATGCAGAGAATACGGTGTTAGTACACTGCAATGTTGAGAAAACAGTAGGGTTATCAATCAATTTTGATGATTTTGCGGTCTTTACAAAAGGTAGGTTCCCCCCCTCCTCCCCACCCCCACCCCTTGAATCGATTACTCCTCACAGGCGCTGGTCAAATGTTCTCGCTCAGTGGTGATGAAGTTTCACGAGCCGCAACCGAGCATCACATCCCTGAGTATATGAGGGACACATCCAGCAAAGACACAGAAGTCGTACTTGCATGCACGTTAACATTCATTGCTCTAGAATAAAGTGAGATAGGACCGTGCTGCAGGTCATCAATACTCAAGGTGCATATGTTTCCTGAAAATTTATCATGGTGCTCTCTCAGTAAAACTGCGAGAAGGTCCTTTAGGTCCTATAAGTTTCCTTTGGTTTTTGCCGAAGTACGTGTCCCACAAGTAGTATATTTCACGATCAAACAGAACTTGCTGGCTGAAGCTACTGAAAAATCTGTGTAAGATACGTAAAGTAGATTAGCCCCCAATACCGCTCAGCTTTTAGGGTACAATTCGTAGCAGTTTTGTAACTGAAATATTTGCCATATTGATGGCTGACTTAAGTTGGTAATGTGACAAGTGGCACTCTCATGTACCACGCCGCTAGACGCATTGACATGACTTATTACTTGTTAGATATATTACCATCCACGTAACACAAATATTCCACTGCGAGTCTTACTGTGACATACAGTTTTAACCAGTCACGAATTTGTAAGGTGCATACGCGAGCGACAGCATGTGCACTATTTAAGAACTTGTCCGTGATTCGGTAAGAGAACTTTTTGGAGCATTAGTGTCGCAGGATGTCCCATCTACCATAGCGCAGTAGAAAGAATACATCGTTCCCTGTAGGCGCTCATACAGTCGATCGGTCTTAGTGTAACATGTTTTATTTCTGTGATATACACAGATACTTATTCATTCCCAGGGTCTAACCCACCCATCGCAAATTATCTTGCTGCTCAAGTCTAGCAATTCAAAGTCATTTATTTCTGAAGAAACGCTGTACACTAATGCTGATTTAGTATGTAAATTCGCTTGCTATTCCTGTAAACAGGTGTGGCGACTTCAAAAACAACCGTGGATTTTTTAAAAAAGTAATATTCCACAATATCTAACTTTCATAAATGTGAGAACCAGTTTTCAGTGATTAGTCTACAAATATCTTGCAGCTCCTTTCATTTTGCACCAGTAGATGTTGTGAAAACTGGATTAAATTACACATCTATCGTAAAGAGAGAAATGGGGACTTACTCGCACACCGTATCTATGAATAGTACAGCAAAGAAACTAAAACTGCGGCGTCAAATGACGTGACACAGTGATAAACGCCTTCCAGGTACGGTCGGTAGATGGGGATTTCCAATTTCCGTCGAGGAATTCTGATTTATATTCATCACAGCATCTCTGAATTTATCTTGCAGACATAAACTAATACATTAGAGCTGGAACATGGGACAGAGTCTACTATAATGTTTTACAGAACTACGCACTGGAACGCAAGTCAAATGAAATAACCGAGAATGTATCTAAGAGGGAGGCAGAAATTTACCTCGAGGGTAAAAAGAGACAGACTGGATACTGGAGGTTTGAATATCTGGAAATATGACATGAAAGTGTAACGGAATGTAACAAGCATTTTTTTTATCTACGAGGAACGAAGTGCCGCTCTTTCAGCAGGGTCCGTGCAGGTACACGGGGTGAATGGTCTGTTAGCTATCTTGCGTTCGGTACGTAGAGCTGCACCTATGGAACAAGCAGTTTGCAGTCAACTTGACTCCTGTCGCTTGGGGTCTCGGACCAAAATGAATTCCTGCAGACGGCTGACGGAAGTGGTAGAAACTACTGACCTTGCTCGTGGGGTGAAAGGCAGAGCTTATAATTTGCAGTACCGCTCCCAGAGTCGACAGGGATCCCCTCTGATTTGCAGCCGAATGGAGGGTCTCAGCTAGAGGCTCCTTCCCTTCTGTGATGATCTTGGCTGCACATTTCTGGACCTATATTATGCGGTGGGGAGCTGTAGGATTCCCTTAGATGGTTCACATGTACATTACGCAGAGGTAGCTACTCGGGTAAAAGACATAATTTGGAGTGCATATGGTTTCTTAGGGTAGGCGATAGTCTAAGGTCATCTGACGAACGTTCGTCATTCAACTGCGTCGCATCTAAATCAGATCGCGTACACAACAGAGAACCTTCAAATGTCAAGATTTTAAATTAAACTGCGGAAGCATTTGTAACAAAGTCCCTGAATTTTCCGCGCTCCACTAAAGCTGTTGCGCTCAAATTACACTCTGAAACGAGAGCTGCATGAAACTCGAAGTAGAGAGCTTCGAAATATTTAACTATGCATCGAGGCATGGAACGTATATCGAAAAGACAGGTTAAACATCATAGGAGGAAGAGTCTTCACTGTAGTTGATAAAAGTACTACACCTATCGCGTCCGAAATTGAATATGGTTGCGAGGTTATCTGAACTCAAGTAACCATCTTAGGTGAACTCAAATTAATAATAGGACGTTTTTATCTTACGCTCGATAGCGATGCAACATTTAAAGGAAGTCTAGAGTCAGTAGTGCAGAAGCAGCCCGATCATGAAATATTAGTTGGAGGTAACTTTACCTACCGAGTATAGACTAGGATGTCCATGGATTCGTTGCAGGTGGTAAGGACAGACAGTCTCGCGAAGAAGTTCTGAACGCATTCTCCGAAAACTGCCTTGAGCTACCAGTGCGATAACCCACACGCAATGGGAATATTTTAGACCTCGTAGCCACAGACCGCCTCACCTCATCGATAGTGTCTGTATGGAGTGAGTGATTATCGTACAAGATTACATCACAGACACTGTGGTTACCAAAGTTAATAAACCCACCAAGAAGGCTAGGAAAGTCTTTATACTGGAAAGAGCAGATAAGCATCTGTCAGCATTCTACTTAGACAATCAATGGACCTCATTTACGAGTAGTTCCATTACGATGGATGTATAGGAATTATGGACAAAGATTAAACTGACTGTAAATCGTACTATGGATAAGTGGATAAGTAATCGCGCTCTGGATAAGACGTGCTGATTAAATGCATTTACCACGGGAAAAACCCACCACGGTTTAAAAATAAAGTTCGGGAAATACTGGGAAAGTAGAGACCGTTGAATATCAGATAAAAAATATAACGCAGAAATGTCGACAGGCAAAAGATAGTAGAAATTCGTGGGTCTATAAAAAGATCAATGCACGAAACATACACTACTGGCCATTAAAATTGCTACACCAAGAAGAAATGCAGGTGATAAACGGGTATTCATTGGACAGATATATTATACTAGAACTGACATGTTATTACATTTTCACGCAATTTGGGTGCGTAGATCCTGAGAAATCAGTACCCAGAACAACCACCTCTGGCCGTAATAACGGCCTTCATACGCCTGGGCATTGAGTCCAACAGAGCTTGGATGAAGTGTACAGGTACAGCTGCCCATGCAGCTTCAACGCGATACCACAATTCATCAGGAGTACTGACTGGCATATTGTGACGAGCCAGTTGCTCGGCCACAATTGACCAGACGTTTTAAATTGGTGAGAGATCTGGAGAATGTGATGGCCAGGGCAGCATTCGAACATTTTCTGTAGCCAGAAAGGCCCGTACAGGACCTGCGACTTGCGATCGTGCATTATCCTGCTGAAATGTAGGGTTTCGCAGAGATCGAATGAAGGGTAAAGCCACGGGTCTTAACACATCTGAAATGTAACGTCCACTGTTCAAAGTGCCGTCAATGCGAACAAGAGGTGACCGAGACGTGTAACCAAATGGCACCCTATACCATCACGCCGGGTGACACGCCAGTATGGCGATGACGAATACACGCTTCCAATGTGCGTTCACCGCGATGTCGCCAAACACAGATGCGACCATCATGATGCTGTAAACAGAACTTGGATTCATCCGAAAAAATGACCTTTTGCCATTCGTGCACTCAGGTTCGTCGTTGAGTACACCATCGCAGGCGCTCCTGTCTGTGATGCAGCCTCAAGGGTAACAGCAGCCATGGTCTCCGAGCTGATAGTCCATGCTGCTGCAAACGTCGTCGAACTGTTCGTGCAGATGGTTGTTGTCTTGCAAACGTCTCCATCTGTTGACTCAGGGATCGAGACGTGGCTGCACGATCCGTTACAGCCATGCGGATAAGATGCCTGTGATCTCGACTGCTAGTGATACAAGGCCGTTGGGATCCAGCACGGCTTTCCGTATTACCCTCCTGAACCCACTGATTCCATATTCTGCTAACAGTCATTGGATCTCGACCAACGCGAGCAGCAATGTCGCGATACGATAAACCACAAACGCGATAGGCTACAATCCGACCTTTATCAAAGTCGGAAACGTGATGATACGCATTTCTCCTGCTTACACGAGGCATCACAACAATGTTTCACCAGGCAACGCCGGTCAGTTGCTGCTTGTGTATGAGACATCGGTTGGAAACTTTCCACATGTCAGCACGTTGTAGGTGTCGCCACCGGTGCCAGCCTTGTGTGAATGCCCTGAAAAGCTAATCATCTGCGTATCACAGCATCTTCTTCCTGTCGGTTAAATTTCGCGTCTGTAGCACGTCATCTTCGTGGTGTAGCAGTTTTAATGGCCAGTAGTTTACAACGTCTTCTACCATCATACACTAGCAAACTACACTCTACGACAAAAAAGACACACACCGCGAAGGAGTTATCCGTACGGACGGAAATCAGTAGATGTGATGTACATGTACAGACAATCAAATAATTACAAATTCAGAAAAATTGGCCTATTTATTCAAGAGAAAGAGCACCACAAATTGAGCAAGTCAATAACGCGCTGGTCCACCCCTGGCTCTTGTAAAAGTACTTATTCGGTTTGGCACTGATTGATTGTTGGATGTCTTCCTGAGTGATAATGTCCGTGCCCATAATGCACCATATTTTCTCAATTGGGGAGAGATGCAGCTGGCAAAGGTTTGGTTGGGCAAGCCCGAAGACAAGCTGTAGAAACTCTCGCCCTGTGTAGGGGGGGGGGGGGAGGGGAGGCGCATTACCTTGCTGAAATTTAAACCCAGGATGACTTGCCATGAAGGACAACAAAACGGAGAGTAGAATATCGTCGATGTACTGCTGTACTGTAAGGGTGCCGCTGGTGGCAACCAAAGGGGTCCTGCTATGAAAAGAAATGGCACCCTAGTGCATCTCTCCTTATTGTCGGACTGTATGGCGGGCGACAGTCAAGTTCGTATTCCACCACTGCCCGAGGAGTCTCCAGAAGCGCCTTCGCTGGTCAACGGTGTTCATCAATGAAGACACTTCTACTCCAGTCAATGAGATTCTAAGCTGAATTTGCCCGACACCATTGCAAACGGGCTTGAAGGTCAATGGTAGTCGGCGCAAGGTGCAAGGGGCGCCGTGACCTCCTGTGAGCCACCAATTAACGGTCCTTGTGCTCAATGGAGCACCAGTTGGACGTCCTATCGATGATAATAATAAATCCTGGGCTGTGAGTGCCTGACATTCTGTCGTCTCTCTAGCTCGATCGCTTCCTTCTTGATCGGCCACGGTTCATCAGTACCTGCGAACGTCGTCGAATAGTAACATCGCTCTTGTTCAAATTCGAGTGATTCACCGATTACCCTAACGGGTTTCTTTGATCCCAGCTACACGTCCTCTCTCAAATGCTGACATCTGGGTAAGTTGTTCACGCGACTGCCTGTGATGCATATTTACTATCCAAATGAGTACACGGAATGAAATTTGCAAAGACTTCATGCCCTGGTAGCGATGTGTCCGCTGTTTACTACCCTTGCCAGCTGTTCGGTGAAATTTTGCCCCAGCACCACAGATTCTTCTATTGGCCGCCAAAATTTTAAAATTTACAATTTTACATTTTCCGTCAGTATCTACATGAAAATCAATTTATGACTCATTTACGTAACTCCTTTGTGTGCATTTTTTTTCTATGGAGTGTGTCTTGCTGAGAATCCTAGAAAATTTTGGGCGTACGAAAAATCATATAGGTGATCAAAGGCTTGACTTTAGTGACTTGTAGACTTCTTTGATGAGGCAATAGAAGACAGCAAAAAGAAAGCTGAAGTTTCAAATTTCGCTTTTCAAAAATCATTCATGTCGAAAGAGCATACAGACATGCCATCATCTGACCATCACACAGACCGCAGTATGGAAGACAAAGTAATAGGCACGCCCTGGCGCTGAAAAGAAAATGAAACAGTTGAAAACAAATTAAGCCGCCAGGTCTAGATGGAATCCCTGTTCGATTTTACAGAGACTCCTCTTTGGCTATGTGGCCGTTTGTTTCCAAACTGAACCGTAGCCTGTTTTACAACTTAATATGCATGTCCTAAATGTCAATCAACACAAACCACCAACTCTGCATCGAAACTGCAAGCTATAATCAATACTGCCAGTGACTACATTTCTGATTATTTCTGTATCACCTTTGGCGAAGGAGTCTTGAGCCTTTTAGCAGGTTTGCAATAGGGAAGTTTCCGTTAAGGGAACAGAAGAGATCAGTCCTAAAGTTGTTTTCTGCTGAAAGCATTTCTCCGCAAGGGTATAGAGCAGATGAGGACGGTTAGCAGTGACGCCAATAGTGTGCCATAAAATTGTACTGTGCGAGAAGCGAAAGGAATTCTTTTTAGCTAAGATAAGAATTTGAAAGAAGGGAAAGAACACAAAGTCACAAAACATGAGAACGCCGTTGAGCCCAGTAGAATCAACTGGAATGTTTGCTCAAATTTTAGTAATGCATTCTATGGTTGGGCCATATTAATTCATTCGTTAGTGGGAGCGAGTTCCCACAGACGTGTATATGTACGTCTTCTTGTTGGTCATGACTCAACATCTGTCATGTAGTGGAAGAACTTTTCTACTTTCTTTCCCTTGCCAAGGGAGAAATATATATCTCACTGGTTAACCATGAGAAAATTCGCTAAATTAAGAATTTGTTAAGCTTGTCTATTAAATTATCATTGGTTGGAACTCGCAAGGTCGGCTGCAGTTGCCCAGTGAGATTCCGACGCTGGCAGAACCTGCTAAGATTTGGAGGGAAAAGATAGAAGATGTTTCTCCATAGTCTGCCGCAGACGACACTTGTTCAAGGACTTGAGGCAATACATTGGGTCTTAGAACTGGAGAGCTAGAATACGGAGGTCAACCTGAACTTAACAGCTTTCCGACACTACTGCAGGCGTCTCCTGCTCTTGCACTTCTCAAGAGCGGTAAGCATAAGCGTAGGCCAGTGTCGCATCCACCGAGACGAGGCGAGCGTGAAGTCAGTGAATTTACATTAGGGTTTCATTTCGGTGATCCAATTTTCACAGCCAGTCATTCGCGTCCATCATGCGCTTCGATGTGAATACTGGTGTTTTTTGATACTTTTCCGGGGACTTTTCCATAAATCATCAATCTTTTTTGCAGTCATTGGACATATTCACGACACAGCTTTATATCGTTCTTTTCTGTGTCTACCCGCCTGTGCCAAGGCTATTGTTTGTATTTTCAATCCCTTGTCCATTTGTTAAATGCGTGTATTCTTGATTCATTGGGTAAATCATTTTTGATGTCTCCTGGCAATAAACCAGACTGTTACAGTGACCATTAGTTTCCATTCATAGTTTGATGGAGCCCATTATCAGTGTGTCCATGAGAGGTGAGATACCCATACTCACATTCTTAACTGGATAACTCCTAGTAATTTTCATTTAATAAGCCGTTATCCGTTGCACTACCTTGTTTCTTTTACATTTGCTTGGCCTTATGGGAAACTTTCCACCCCTGAAGGTTACAGGGAATTAGGTCCGTAGCGTTGCCAGGGTACGCTAAACAGCCCAACCAACAACTTACACCCTACATAGAATACATTTATCTCGAATCTCTTGCCCATCAGAAAGCCCGAAGCGATTGGAAAAAAGCTCAAGGAACTCCTGTATATAAGAAGGATTAAAGAACGGAACCGTTATATTACAAACTAATGTCCTTAACGTCGTTTTGTTGCAGAATTCTTGAGTATGTCCTTAGTCCGAATACAATAAATTTGCTTGAGAGAAAAAAAACACTCTATTGAGAAAGCATCACTCGTATGTAACTCAACTTGCTCTATTCTCGCACGGTATCCTGGTGACCATGGATGAAGGGAAACAGGCAGATCCCGTATACTTAGCTTTTCGGAAAGCATTTGACAGAAGGACTCATTACAAACTGTTAATGGAAGTTCGAACATAGGGATAGATTCTCAGATAAGTGATTGGCTCGAAGACTTTTCAAGTAATGCAACCCAGTATGTCGTCCTGGACGGCGAGTGTTCATCAAAGACAACGGTATCGTTAAGCGTCCCCCAGGGAAGTGTGACAGGACTGCTGTTGCTCTCCGTATACATAAACGATATGACGGATAGAGTGAGCAACAATCTGCGATTGTTTGAAGATGACACTGCAGTGGACGGATAATTATCTTCTTTGAGTGACTGTAGGAGGATAAAAGATGACTTAGAAAAAATTTCTGGTTGGTGTGACAAATGGAAGCTTGCTCTAAAGGTGGAAAAACGTAAGTTAATTCTGATAAGTAGGTGTGCTGCTTGACACAGTCACACCAGTTAAATATCTGAGCATAACCTTCTAAAGCAACATGAAATTGAACGAGCGCGGAAGATCGATTGTAGGGAAGGCGAATGGTCGAATTTGTTTCATTGGAAGCATTTTAGGATAGAATAGCTCATCTATAAAGAAGACCACGTATAGAACACTAGTGCGACCCATTCTTGAGTACTGCTAGTGTGTTTGGAATCCCCACTAGGTCGGATTAAAGGAAGATGTTCAGAGGCTTGCTGCGAGATTTGTTATCGTTAGACTGGATCAGCACTCGAGTATTACGGAAATACCCTGTAAATTCAAATGAGAATCAATGCAAACCACTATCGAGAAAGTTTAGAGAATCAGGATTTGCAGCAGACTGAAGTATGATCTCATTGCCACCGACGACATTTCTCGTAAGGACAGCAAAGGCGAGATAAGGAAAAGCAGGACTCGTACGAAAACATACAGAAAATAAATTTTCCTCGTTCCATTTGCAAGTTTAACTGGAAAGGAAATGAATAGCAGTAGCACAACATACCATCCGTCATGCTCCGTATTGATGGCCTGCGTAATATGCATGTAGGTTTTTGTGCTGTAGTCATCATGTACGGCATCACTGATTTCTGAAGCCAATTTTACTGCCATAGGATTTATAGCACGAGGAAGAGAATAATGTGAATATCATAAGAACATGTAAATTTTAACATATGACTGCGAATGCTGGCAAAATTTACAAATTAAAAGATGTAGTCGTCATGGTCCTTTCAAGTTCTTCTTGATTCCAAGAACATTATACAAGTGCCGGTGAATGCAGCCTAGGAATGTACATATTTTTAACCAAACAGTGGAGTTACATACCTGGAACAATTGAAAAAAGTTTCTACTGTATTTTGGATTTGGATTTTTAAGTGACAGTATTTTTTTGTTAATTAAAAAGAATAGACCGCTGGAAGCAATATTAATTTCTATGGTTCATTTAAGTAAATACTTTTATATCCTTTAGTTCATAAGCAGCAGAAGTGACTGAAGATTTCCAGTAAGTAAGTAGTTACATAGTAATAAGTAGTCAGTTAAGTCTGCGATAATGTTGAGTAAAAGACACTGAAATTTTGCTGGTAGCAGGGACAAAATACAGGGATCGAAAGGTTATATACATCTTGAATGGAAAGCAGCTAAAGTTATGAGTCGAAGGACATGAAAGGGAAGCAGAGGTTAAGAAAGGACTGAGACAAGACTGTACATTACCCACAGTTTTTATTTGAGCAAATATTAAGGGAAACCAAGTAAAACAGAAGTAAGCCTTAAGGAGAAGAAATTAAAGCTCTGAGACTTTCCGATGACGTTTTAGTTGTGTGAGGGTCGCAAAATATCGTGTAAGAGCAGTTGTACAGAATGAACAGCGTCTTGAAAAGAACTATAGTACGAATATCAACAACAGTAAAACAAGGATAATGGGACGTAGTCGAACCGAGTCATACGGTGCTGAGGGAAGTAAATTAGGAAATAAAACACTAAAAGTAGTAGACGAGTTTTGCTATTTACTCAGAAAAATAACTGACGAAGGCCGAGGCAGAGAGAATGTAAAAGGTGGACTGGAAATACTAAGAAAAGCGTTTTTGATAAATAGAAATTTGTTAACATCCAAATTGGAGTGTTAGTAAATCTGTTCTGAATGTATCTGTCTGGAGTGTAGCCTTGTACGGAAGTGAAACATGGATGACTAAAAGTTCAGACAGGGACAGAATAGATGCTTTTAAAACCGTGGTACTACAGAATAGTGTTTAAGACTAGAGGACTATGTTTGACTAAAAGAAGGGGATGTTGATGGGACTCGTCCTGTGGCAACAAAGAATCATCTGTTTCGTGGTGAATGTTAGTAGGGAGACGACGGGTGGGGAGCGGGGAGGGGGGGAGGGGGGTAAACATCGCCTATAGAAAATGGGTTCGAGTGAATGTAGGTTCCGATAGTTATACAGAGATGATTGGGCTTGGACAGGACTGCTTAACCTGGAGAGTTGCATCAAATCAGTCTTCGGACTAAAGAGCACAACAGCAACAAGTAGTCAGTTAACTAAAAAAGAAAGTGTATGTAAGCAATAGCTTAATAAATAGAATCCTTACAGCATTTTAGGGCATTCGGAGTGCCTCCGTCAAACGACTGTACCCTTTTTCTCACGCTTCCACATCTTTTGTCGATTTGAGCTGTAGTTTCGTCTCTGATAGCTAAGGTGTCGGGGTAATCATTCTTTCAACCACTGCGCCTTCTCCCTCCGTCTTCAGCTATACTGGTAGCTTAATCCGCAAAACAACATAATGGCTAAGCAGACTCAGAGTGAACAGCAACGGGCGGCTGACATTCCTGGGTTGGCTGTGACGCCAGCGGATGGACGCGTGCCCACTGCCGCCTCTTCACCTAACTGCCTCACCTAACATCGAGAGGCGCGTCGAGTCCCTCCCGTACTGTTTCTTGAGGGTCTGCCCTCACTGGTCTTTTGTGGAAACTTGCAGCGAACTGAATCACCCCGACGCCAGCAGATAGAAAAGGCATGACATCGTTCCACAGAATTCTTGTCTTCCGGCATGACACACTGGTGCAGCCCACTGAACTTGTCATCTTCTCTGCCCTCTCTCTACGTGTTTCCCGAAACGTCACTCTAGATCTACAGTCACTGGCATGCCTTAACCACGTTTTACTTATTTTACGTGTCACATTTTTCTACCAAGTGTCCATAACGCATCGTAGGCGTTCGGAAGGAGGTAAAATGGTTCATAAGTAAGAAGAGCAAACAGCCACCTTAAGTACCACCTATTCATGTCATTACAACAATGTATTTCTTGTTATCTCTGATTCAGTTCTGACGCCCTCTAACACATAAATTCAAATGTATTATAAAGAGCTAAGCTACTTAAAATATGCTTTGTTGCTCACACCAATTAATGTCAAGTGTTACTGTTATAATTTTCGGTCATGTACTGACACAGTATCAGCCTGCCTCAAATATTGGCAAATCGCTCATAATGTAGAGAAATGCAAAAGCAGAAGCACATGGCAGCCTTTGATTACATGATTAGTTATAACCGGAATCAATAACGTTATAAAAATATCTGTGGTTACCATAGCATAGCGATTCGAAATGGAATTATCCTAAGGACAAACACACACACCCATGCCCGAGGGAGGACTCGAACCTCCGCCGGGACCAGCCGCACAGTTCATGACTGCAGCGCCCTAGACCGTTCGGTTAATCCCGCGCGGCACATATTCATTACAGTGGCCTTGTAAACATCATAGAACACACATTTCTTAAAAAATGTGTACTTATTTGCCGACAGTGTTAAGTTACTGTAATGTGGAATTTATTCTCGCTGAAATTGTGCAAAGTTTGTTGCCATATAGAACTACAATGTGTTATTATAGTTATCAGTATTTTTCTTTAAATGACATTCAAAAGGAAGTCAAAATTTCTGTCATTTTCAGCAGTGTTATGCGATGACCACTTCTGTCATCATCTGTATTGTTCATTTCTGCACTATAAAGGTTGTAGCTATCTGTCACAAGCCTGAAAATTTTGGCCACGACGGAAGCCGATGCACATACAGCAAGCAAAGTAGTCTACCGCGGCACACGAAACATAATATACAC
This sequence comes from Schistocerca piceifrons, assembly GCF_021461385.2. Taxonomy (NCBI): domain Eukaryota; kingdom Metazoa; phylum Arthropoda; class Insecta; order Orthoptera; family Acrididae; genus Schistocerca; species Schistocerca piceifrons. Next base: position 336,260,562 of record NC_060149.1, read on the forward strand.
CTCTCAGAGGTTTACTGTCATAGCGTGGCGTAGAGATTATTTTCTTCAGTATTTTAACATCTTCATACAATTTTACTAGACATTCAGCATGTATAGAATTCTTCAATCCAGTATTCAACACAGTTTGGCTACTGCAAGAAAATACCGTGTAAATTTTGAAATGTGTGGAATGTAAGTGTCAGACGAGAAATGTTAACAAAACTTTGTATTTTACTGATATAAAGAACCATTTTCAAATTTTTTCAAAGTAGTACAGCCTTCCGGAACTGATACTTGAGGAGAAACAGCTCTTGGGTCACCCATTTTCAGCCGAAACGCTGTACGTCACGTACACAGAAGCTAAATACGAAGTTAACTTTGCTTTATGGCGTAACTATTGACCTCTCAGAGCAAATAAATCAGACTGTCACTTTTATTCCTCCTCGCACTGTAACGAATATTAGTATTAGCAACCGTGTTATTTTATATTTAGTTTTGGGGTAAGCAGACATACCGTGACACTGTATTGCTTTCAGTCAAAATACGCTAACACACATGCTCGCTGGATTCTTTATCTGTAGTCTGTCACTGTCGCGTCTGGATGACGTTACTTGAATCCATAAAGTAACTGAAGATTTAATGGGCTACTCCTTTAATTCGTCTTCTAGAATGGTTACTGCAGAAACATTACGAACGATCATATAAGTCGAAAAATCGATACACGACTTTTGTTATCTTTGATACAGCGTGTACACCTTATAATGACGTCACACGTGAATTTGGTGGGGTGAAATTAATGTAATCCGTAATAGGAAAGTGTTTCCATGTCCCACGAACAATGGTTGCTTTCCTCGCGATGTGTGCGAGTTGTACGTTTTGTTCTTTAATGTGCAACTAGGGTTGGTCAGAGACCACCACGCAGCATCATTTGGATTTATACAGGGTGGTCCATTCATAGTGACCGGGCCAAATATCTCACGAAATAAGCGCCAAACGAAAAAACTACAAAGAACGAAACTCGTCTAGCTTGAAGGGGGAAACCAGATGGCGCTATGGTTGGCCCGCTAGATGGCGCTGCCAGGGTCAAACGGATATAAACTGCGTTTCTTTAAATAGGAACCCCCATTTTTTATTACATATTCGTGTAGTACTTAGAGAAATACGAATGTTTTAGTTGGACCACTTTTTTCGCTTTGTGATAGATCGCGCTGCAATAGTCGCAAACGTATAAGGACGTGGTATCACGCAATATTCCACCACTGCGGACGGTATTTGCTTCGTGATACATTACCCGAGTTAAAATGGACCGTTTACTAATTGAGGAAAAAGTCTATATCGTGTTGATATATGGCTATTGTGATCAAAATCCCCAACGGGCGTGTGCTATGTATGCTGCTCGGTATCCTGGACGACATCATCCAAGTGCCCGGACCGTTCGCCGGATAGTTACGTTATTTAAGGAACAGGAAGTGTTCAGCCACATGTGAAACGTCAACCACGACCTGCAACAAATGATGATGCCCAAGTAAGTGTTTTAGCTGCTGTCGCGGGTAATCCACATATCAGTAGCAGACAAACTGCGCGAGAATCGGGAATCTCAACAACATCGGTGTTGAGAACGCTACATCAACAGCAATTGCACCTGTACCATATTTCTATGTACCAGGAATTCCATGGCGACGACTTTGAACGTCGTGTACAGTTCTGCCACTGAGCACAAGAGAAACTACAGGACAACGACAGATTTTTTGTGCGCGTTCTATTTAGCGACGAAGCGTCATTCACCAACAGCAGTAACGTAAACTGGCGTAATATGCACTATTGGGCAACGGAAAATCCACGATGGCTGCGACAAGTAGAACATCAGCGACCTTGGCGGGTTAATGTATGGTGCGGCATTATGGGAGGAAGGATAATTGGCCGCCATTTTATCGATGGCAATCTATATGGTGCAATGTATGCTGATTTTCTACGCAATGTTCTACCGATGTTACTACAAGATGTTTCACTGCATCACAGAATGGCGATGTACTTCCAACATGATGGATGTGCGGCACATAGCTCGCTTGCGTTTGAAGCGGTATTGAATAGCATATTTCATGACACGTGGACTGGTCGTCGAAGCACCATACCATGGCCCGCACGTTCACCAAATCTGACGTCCACGCATTTCTTTCTGTGAGGAAAGTAGAAGGATATTTGCTATCGTGATCCACCACAACGCCTGACAACATGCGTCAAATGGCTCTGAGTACTATGGGACTTAACATCTGAGATCATCAGTCCCCTAGAACATAGAACTACTTAAACCTAACTAACCTAAGGACATCTCACACATCCATGCTGAAGCACCTAGAACCGCTCGGCCACCCTAAATACGTCAGCGCATTGTCAATGCATGTGCGAACATTATGGAGGGCGAACTGCTCGCTGCTGAGAGGAATGTCGTTACACGTATTGCCAAATGCATTGAGGTTGACGGACATAATTTTGAGCATTTATTGCATTAATGTGGTATTTACAGGTAATCACGCTGTAACAGCATGCGTTCTCAGAAATGATAAGTTCACAAAGGTACATGTATCACATTTGAACAACCGAAATAAAATGTTCAAACGTACCTACGTTCTGTATTTTAATTTAAAAAGCTACCTGTTACCAACTGTTCGTCTAAAATTGTGAGCCATATGTTTGTGACTATTACAGCGCCATCTATCACAAAGCGAAAAAAGTGGTCCAACTAAAACATTCATATTTCTTTACGTACTACACGAATATGTAATAAAAAATGGGGGTTCCTATTTAAAAAACGCAGTTGATATCCGTTTGACCTATGGCAGCGCCATCTGGTTTCCCGCTTCAGGCTATACAAGTTTCGTTCTTTGTAGTTTTTCGTTTGACGCTTATTTCGTGAAATATTTGGCTCGGTCACGATCAATGGACCATCCTGTATATGCAGGGTGTGAATGTTATAAGTTGCCAAAAGAATCCTGTTAATAGAACACAAGTAATTGATTTAATACATCTAGTAACATGTTTGACCATTTCCTTCGGTTGTCCCAGAAAGAAAAAAAAAACATTTAATCTCGTGACAATGTTTTTGGAAAAGTAGACATTTCCGCTGCGCATATTGACATCGCGAGGATGAGTCGCAAACACGTAGGCCCCAATGGCCGGCGTGGTTGAGTCACTGTAATACGCCGATCGCCGACAGTCGTGGAGTTACCTGTGCAGACGTTACTGCAACTCCGTTAAACGTTAGAATGGAAGGGAGATTTGCTATCACTGAACTGTGCGATATTCATATAATTTATGGCGAGGCAAATGGTGTTGCGAGGGCAGCTGTACGAATTTCCCACAACGAAGACTTCCTGTACGATCGACATGTGTGGCTGTTCACCAAAGGTCTGTATCATCATAATTCTCTATTTTTACACGATTATTTTGTGATTAATTCGTAACAAAATGCAGTAGTTATTTTTAATTCTGTATGCGTAACGTATTGCCTGTTATGATATATTTTGGTTTTGTTATTGAGTAAATCACGACAGAATACAACTTTCGAGCCGGCCGCGGTGGTCTAGCGGTTCTAGGCGCGCAGTCTGGAACCGCGCGACTGCTACGGTCGCAGGTTCGAATCCTGCCTCGGGCATGGATGTGTGTGATGTCCTTAGGTTATTTAGTTTTAAGTAGTTCTAAGTTCTAGGGGACTGATGACCACAGTAGTTAAGTCCCATAGTGCTCAGAGCCATTTGAACCATTTTTTACAACTTTCGAGTATGTATTTAGTTTGCATAGATTGAGAGTTACTGGCTCTTTACTACGCCGCGTGGAAGGCAGAGGCCCACGACGCGAAGAACGTACGTTGGAAGCTGACAAACAAATTCTGGACCACATCCATGAAGATCCTACTCAGCATCGCCCGCCAAGTAGGTGTATGGCACACTGTCGTTCATCGACTTTGCCTTGCCACATTCAACGCGAACAAGCGTTGGAAGCCCAAGATTTTTAACCGCGACGAGAATTCTCAGAGTGGCTTTTGTTACAAAGTGCGCAGCATGATTTTATAAACAGAATACTCGTCACAGCTGAAGCGTTGTTTCACTCGCGACTAAATAACCAATTTCCGTAACACGCACACGTGGAGTGTACACAGTCCGCGCCAAGTAGCAGCAACACGTTTTCTGCGTCGCTTTTCCGTAAATGTATGGCCGGATATAATCGATAATTACAGTAATGGGTCTTACGTTTTGCCTGTATGATTGACTGGTAACAATTATCGAACCTTTCGAGAGGAAACATTGCTACCAGCTTTATTAGAAAATACTCCGTTAGCCGTACATCGTAACATGTGGTTCCTTCACGATAGTGCTCCACTCCACATTGGTCAGAGAGTATGAAGATTTTTGAGTTGACGATTTCCAGGACAATGGATAGGGCGTTTCGGTCCACGTCTATGGCAAGCGCGCAGTCCTGATTTAAATCCACTGGATTTTTATTTTTGGGGCCATATGAAGGAATTTATTAGTGTTCAGAAAATAAATAATGTGGACGAACTTAGGCAGAGGATTTTCGATGTTGTCACTACTATAAAGACAAATGTGCGTTTGTGTGAACGAGTGCGACGAACCGGGGTTCACCGTAATGAAGCATGTGTCGAATCGAATGGTGGGCATTTTTAATACTTATTGTGTTATTGGCGTAACAGGAAACAAAGTAATGTGGTTTTCATTTTCGTTACGGTACTGTTAGAAAAGGAAAATAATCTGACTTTAATTTTACTTATGGTATTGGCTCAAATGGCTCTGAGCACTATGGGACTTAACATCTGAGGGCATCAGTCCCCTAGAACTAAGAACTACTTAAACCTAACTAACCCAAGGACATCACACACATCCATGCCCGAGGTAGGATTCGAACCTGTGACCGTAGTGGTCGCACGGTTCCAGACTGAAGCGCCTGGGGCCGCTCGGCCATACCGGCCGACTTACTTATGGTATTGTTTTAAAAAGAGGAAACATCTGGTTGTAATTAGAACACAACAAATTACGTGGTGATTGGTTGATTTTGTACTCAGGGAAACATTTTATTTGATGCTAGCTTTTCTTTATTACCACGACCTTCGTTATGGTAATGTTTAAAAGAGAAAATGTCTGGTTGTACACGTTCTTGATTACCCAATGAGTGTTTACATCGTTCGTTTCGGTAGTAGCTAGCTGCCGCGCCGCCTCGTTGCACATGTCCAATGTTTACATTGCTCTGGTACGTCCGTTGCCTTTCTCTGACCGCCGCGTCGATGTCGGTAGCACACAAGCAAGGTCGTGTGCCGTCAGTTGACAATGTAAACAGAAATGCGTCTACTATCAAACCTACAAATGTCAGTGTTTTAGAAATACAAAAATAATGAACTCGAAGCAACGACATTCCATTAGACGTTTTTTTAAATCACACAATGATCTATCGTCTGCATAATTTTGGCTAGCTTATACGTTTTATAGCCTGTATGCATAGAAAAATACCGTTTCCTTGCTACAGCCGTTTGAAAGCTTGTCGATAACGCGATCACTTTTACTAGCAGTTTATTACGCGTAAACCAGTACAACGCTTGTTTTACAATTCCGCTCATTAATAACCAAAGAAACACGCTCAATTGCTCATGTATTCGTTGATTGGTTCTCTCAGTGTGATGCTATTCGGCCTCTTCCAATTCGCGCGCGCTGCGTCTCCTTGGAGCAACAGTGTCACGTCTGCTTTGATCAAGGTACCCTTTCTCGAAACCGTTGCATAATTGTGGCGAAAAGGGTACGGAATGGAGCTGGACGTTGCGGATAACGATCTTGATAAAGGCGACGAGCAGCTCTTTCACTGCTGTGAGCTTCGGCATGCAGAAGGACTATGTCAGTGTATTCTGCAAACGTGCACTCAACTATGTTGTTCTAACATACGCAGACAAGTGAATAAGGCTCGAACCAGGTCAGAGAGTTAGCATAAACGTCAAATGACACGAGCCGATCAGTCGTTGGCAACACCCCCCACCCCCCACAAACCGCGACTACCCTGTTGCATACCTGCCTAGCAAACACGTTTCCAAACGGCTGTAGCACGGAAACAGTACGTTTCCAAACATTGGTTCCAATTCAAAATATTGTGTACTCACTTCCCTCTACAATCCCCTCTACAGGTCCTGCAAGTTTGTAGCGGGAATTTCCGAACACGTTGTAGAAAATACTGGCCATTAAAACTGCCACACCACGAAGATGACGTGCTACAGACGCGAAATTTAACCGACAGGAAGAAGATGTTGTGATATGCAATGATTAGCTTTTCAGAGCATTCACACAAGGCTAGCGTCGGTGGCGACACCTACAACGCACTCACATGAGGAAAGTTTTCAACCGATTTCTCATACACAAACAGCAGTTGACCGGCGTTGCCGGGTGAAACGTTGTTGTGATGCCTCTTGTAAGGAGGAGAAAAATGAAATGAAATGTCGTGTGGCTAAGGCCCCCCGTCGGGTAGACCGTTCGCCTGGTGCAGGTCTTTCGGTTTGACGCCACTTCGGCGACATGCGCGTCGATGGGGATGAAATGATGATGATTAGGACAACACAACACCCAGTCCCTGAGCGGAGAAAATCTCTGACTCAGCCGGGAATCGAACCCGGGACCTTAGGCTTGACATTCCGTCACGCTGACCACTCAGTTACCGGGGCCGGGCGCTAACAGGGGAAATGCGTACCATCACGTTTCCGACTTTGATAAAGGTCGGATTGTAGCCTATCGCGACTGCGGTTTATCGTATCGCGACATTACTGCTCGCGTTGGTCGAGATCCAATGACTGTCAGCAGAATATGGAATCGGTGGGCTCAGCATATTCTCCAGATCTCTCACCAACGGAAAACGTCTGGTCAATGGTGTCCGAGCAACTGGCTCGTCACAATACGCCAGTCACTACTCTTGATGAACTGTGGTGTCGTGTTGAAGCTGCATGGGCAGCTGTACCTGTAGACGACATCCAAGCTCTGTTTCACTCAATGCCCACGCCCAGAGGAGGTTGTTCTGGTTACTGATTTCTCAGGATCTATGCACCCAAATTGCGTGAAAATGTAATCACATGTCAGTTCTAGTACAATAATTTTGTCCAATGAATACCCGTTTATCATCTGCATTTCTTCTTGGTGTAGCAATTTTAATGGCCAGTAGCGTATTTTCTAACACTTATCACAAGCCGGCCGGACTGGCCGAGCAGTTCTAGGCGCTTCAGTCTGGAACCGCGCGACCCCTACGGTCGCAGGTTCGAATCCTGTCTCGGGCATGTATGTGTGTGATGTCCTTAGGTTAGTTAGGTTTAAGTAGTTCTAAGTTCTAGGGGACTGATGACCTCAGATGTTGAGTCCCATAGCGCTCAGAGTCATTTCAACCATTTGAACTGCCAGGTCATCCTCTGCCAATGGCTTCATTTGGATGATGCCGTATGGGGGGTGGCGGGTCACCACACTGCACTCCCGGCCGTTGCCGGTTTAGTAGAACTGGTGCCGCTACTGCTCGGTCAAGCAGCTCCTCAACCGGCACCGCGAAGCTAAGTGCATTCCGTTCGAGTCCCACTGCTCCCCCTCCCCCCTCCAAAGAAAAAAAATCCGTGGCTGCAGTGGAATCGAACCCAGATCCCTCATGTGGCAGTCAGCCACAATTACTTTTTTTTATGTTTGGCCGTTGCGGACGTCGCATGACATCCTTTCAAGTTCGTTTGTTGATCCTTCCACTCAGTTTTGTTATTACAGCGGCCAATCGGCTCCCTGACCGAACATGCTGAGGTACCGTGCCGGCATCTCGGCTACTGAGACCGACGGTATGTGGGTAGTATATTTATACGTCTTTTTTGTATCACAATGACAGAAGTGATGGGGTAAAACACGGGTGCGGACGCATTGACTGCACCTTGAAGAGGCGTGAAATTAAATCCATGAAATCCATGACTTCAGCGTAACGTCTGGTGATCATAAACTTTAAGCCACCATATCTCTGTCCCTTGCCGGTCAAAGACTGGCGGTCAAAATTTCTTCCACCACCAAGATTCGAACTGAGACTGGTACGAGAATACGAAGTTTCTCTGTCTGAAACTGTGTATTAATGATTTCCCTTATCCATCCTCCAAATCCGCTAGAGTATTTGAAGTCCATTTACAGTTTCGCCAACAGGGAGCATAGATCGTAAACAAGAGCAACGGGAATGGCTCCGGTGTGTATTACCTTGCGACAAAGTTTAATAGGGAATCTTCAGTCGGCAGGCACTTTAAGGAAGGCGAGAAACCAGTACAATGATTCCAAGAAGCGTCTTTCAGGCTGTTGTAAGGAGAAAACCAAACTAGCAACAGCTCGCTCAGAGCAATATACACTGCCTGTCTTCGAATGCTCCATCCCTAAATGTAGCAGTAGAAAAATTAATTTGTAGGAAAACAAATAGTGCTACACTGGTTTCAGTTAATTTCAGAGTGTATTTCTTAATATAGATGTGTAATCAGTAGTCTGAGACACTTCTCGCATCACTAAAATATTAAAATTTTGTCGATGTCTAGGTAGTAAATAACAAGTAACAGAAATCTCAAAAAACATAATTTTCTCTTTCGCCGATCAACGCAGGCTGTGTGAACTGCGCTCAAGTATGCGAACAGTCGATAACTAAATGATGGTAGATACCACTGCCACTGACGGAAGTTATAGAGCTTTACTACGATTATCCCATTGTTTTTGTCATATGACCACTTAACCAGTGTTACAGATTCTGTTCTATATTTCCCATTTGCAAAACGACCAGTCTTGTAGCAATCAGAGATGGTAGCATCTGACTGAAATTTTGGCTCTCCTGGTTGTCAGCTGTGTGTATAGCCCCCTGATGTTAAATACAATGATGTATGTATTACATCCGTTACCTTGTTATCTAAAGCGGGCTGCAATTCTACAATGTCTTCCAAAATTTTGCTTTATACGACTTGCTTAATTTTTTAATCAGTTTACAATTAATAGTACGCAAAAGAAAAAAACCTTTATTACACTAAAGATTGTTGTTGTTGTGGTCTCCAGTCCTGAGACTGGTTTGATGCAGCTCTCCATGCTACTCTATCCTGTGCAAGCTTCTTCATCTCCCAGTACCTACTGCAACCTACATCCTTCTGAATCTGCTTAGTGTATTGATCTCTTGGTCTCCCTCTACGATTTTTACCCTCCACGCTGCCCTCCAATGCTAAATTTGTGATCCCTTGATGCCTCAAAACATGTCCTACCAACCGATCCCTTCTTCTAGTCAAGTTGTGCCACAAACTTCTCTTCTCCCCAATCCTATTCAATACCTCCTCATTAGTTACGTGATCTACCCACCTTATCTTCAGCATTCTTCTGTAGCACCACATTTCGAAAGCTTCTATTCTCTTCTTGTCTAAACTATTTATCGTCCATGTTTCACTTCCATACATGGCTACACTCCATACAAATACTTTCAGAAACGACTTCCTCACACTTAAATCTATACTCGATGTTAACAAATTTCTCTTCTTCAGAAACGATTTTCTTGCCATTGCCAGTCTACATTTTATATCCTCTCTACTTCGACCATCATCAGTTATTTTACTCCCTAAATAGCAAAACTCCTTTACTACTTTAAGTGTCTCATTTCCTAATCTAATCCCCTCAGCATCACCCGATTTAATTTGACTACATTCCATTATCCTCGTTTTGCTTTTGTTGATGTTCATCTTATATCCTGCTTTCAAGACACTGTCCATTCCGTTCAACTGCTCTTCCAAGTCCTTTGCTGTCTCTGACAGAATTTCAATGTCATCGGCGAACCTCAAAGTTTTTACTTCTTCTCCATGAATTTTAATACCTACTCCGAATTTTTCTTTTGTTTCCTTCACTGCTTGCTCAATATACAGATTGAATAACATCGGGGAGAGGCTACAACCCTGTCTCACTCCTTTCCCAACCGCTGTTTCCCTTTCATGCCCCTCGACTCTTATAACTGCCATCTGGTTTCTGTACAAATTGTAAATAGCCTTTCGCTCCCTGTATTTTACCCCTGCCACCTTCAGAATTTGAAAGAGAGTATTCCAGTTAACATTGTCAAAAGCTTTCTCTAAGTCTACAAATGCTAGAAACGTAGGACTGCCTTTTCTTAATCTTTCTTCTAAGATAAGTCGTAAGGTTAGTATTGCCTCACGTGTTCCAACATTTCTACGGAATCCAAATTGATCCTCCCCGAGATCCGCTTCTACCAGTTTTTCCATTCGTCTGTAAAGAATTCGCGTTAGTATTTTGCAGCTGTGACTTATTAAACTGATAGTTCGGTAATTTTCACATCTGTCAACACCTGCTTTCTTTGGGATTGGAATTATTATATTCTTCTTGAAGTCTGTGGGTATTTCGCCTGTCTCATACATCTTGTTCACCAGATGGTAGAGTTTTGTCATGACTGGCTGTCCCAAGGCCATCAGTAGTTCTAATGGAATGTTGTCTACTCCCGGGGCCTTGTTTCGACTCAGGTCTTTCAGTGCTCTGTCAAACTCTTCACTCAGTATCTTATCTCCCATTTCTTCTTCATCTACCTCCTCTTCCATTTCCATAATATTGTCCTCAAGTACATCGCCCTTGTATAAACCGTCTATATACTCCTTCCACCTTTCTGCCTTCCCTTCTTTGCTTAGAACTGGGTTGCCATCTGAGCTCTTGATATTCATACAAGTGGTTCTCTTCTCTCCAAAGGTCTCTTTAATTTTCCTGTAGGCAGTATCTATCTTACCCCTAGTGAGACAAGCCTCTACATCCTTACATTTGTCCTCTAGCCATCCCTGCTTAGCCATTTTGCACTTCCTGTCGATCTCATTTTTGAGACGTTTGTATTCCTTTTTGCCTGCTTCATTTACTGCATTTTTATATTTTCTCCTTTCGTCAATCAAATTCAATATTTCTTCTGTTACCCAAGGATTTCTATTAGCCCTCGTCTTTTTACCTACTTGATCGTCTGCTGCCTTCACTACTTCATCCCTCAAAGCTACCCATTCTTCTTCTACTGTATTTCTTTCCCCCATTCCTGTCAATTGTTCCCTTATGCTCTCCCTGAAACTCTCTACAACCTCTGGTTCTTTCAGTTTATCCGGGTCCCATCTCCTTAAATTACCGCCTTTTTGCAGTTTCTTCAGTTTCAATCTGCAGTTCATAACCAATAGATTGTGGTCAGAATCCACATCTGCCCCTGGAAATGTCTTACAATTTAAAACCTGGTTCTTAAATCTCTGTCTTACCATTATGTAATCTATCTGATACCTTTTAGTATCTCCAGGATTCTTCCAGGTATACAACCTTCTTTCGTGATTGTTGAACCAAGTGTTAGCTATGATTAAGTTGTGCTCTGTGCAAAATTCTACAAGGCGGCTTCCTCTTTCATTTCTTCCCCCCAATCCATATTCACCTACTATGTTTCCTTCTCTCCCTTTTCCTACTGACGAATTCCAGTCACCCATGACTATTAAATTTTCGTCTCCCTTCACTAACTGAATAATTTCTTTTATCTCGTCATACATTTCATCAATTTCTTCATCATCTGCAGAGCTAGTTGGCATATAAACTTGTACTACTGTAGTAGGCATGGGCTTTGTGTCTATCTTGGCCACAATAATGAGTTCACTATGCTGTTTGTAGTAGCTAACCCGCACTCCTATTTTTTTATTCATTATTAAACCTACTCCTGCATTACCCCTATTTGATTTTGTATTTATAACCCTGTAATCACCTGACCGAAACCCTTGTTCCTCCTGCCACCGAACTTCACTAATTCCCACTATATCTAACTTTAACCTATCCATTTCCCTTTTTAAATTTTCTAACCTACCTGCCCGATTAAGAGATCTGACATTCCACGCTCCGATCCGTAGAATGCCAATTTTCTTTCTCCTGCTAACGACGTCCTCTTGAGTAGTCCCCGCCCGGAGATCCGAATGGGGGACTATTTTACCTCCGGAATATTTTACCCAAGAGGACGCCATCATCATTTAATCATACAGTAAAGCTGCATGTCCTCGGGAAAAATTACGGCTGTAGTTTCCCGTTGCTTTCAGCCGTTCGCAGTACCAGCACAGCAAGGCCGTTTTGGTTAATGTTACAAAGCCAGATCAGTCAATGATCCAGACTGTTGCCCCTGCAACTACTGAAAAGGCTGCTGGCCCTCTTCAGGAACCACATGTTTGTCTGGCCTCTCACCAGATACCCCTCCGTTGTGGTTGTACCTACGGTACGGCCATCTGTATCGCTGAGGCACGCAAGCCTCCCCACCAACGGCAAGGTCCATGGTTCATGGGGGGGGACACTAAAGATTAACAAGACATAATCTAAAACAAAAACTAATAACCAAACTTCATAAAAAACGAAGTATCATATCAAAAAACTAGATGAAGATGAAGGTAATATAAATATTACCACCACCACTCCACCGGCCGGGGTGGCCGAGCGGTTCTAGGCGCTACAGTCTGGAACCACGTGACCGCTACGGTCGCAGGATCGAATCCTGCCTCGGGCTTTGATGTGTGTGATGTCCTTAGGTTAGTTAGGTTTAAGTAGTTCTAAGTTCTAGGGGGCTGATGGCCTCAGAAGTTAAGTCCCATAGTGCTCAGAGCCATTTGAACCAACCACCCCCCTCCCCCCCCCCCCCCCCCCCGCCACTGGTTATGACAGTGAGTTCAGATCGGTAGAATTCCAAAATGATTTCTAAATACCACATACTCTACACTGATTACACATGTTGTCCTAGTAGGAATGGTCAGTATTCAGACATGACAGGAACGATCACATGAAGCCAAAAGGTCTGCTAAACATGGGATGTAAAATGTGTACCTTAACAGCTATGAGCACTTAATCGTCGTCGCTACAGTGGCGCCCATCTCTTCAACTGAACTAATGCTTACGGCTCTTAAGGTAAGCATTCTAGAGCCTGTGATTACTAGACAATTTTTTCTTGTTTTGGTCGTTACTACCTCCTCCTAAATGTGGAAAGCAAAGGCCTTGCAGTAAAAGAGATTTGTTTCACAGCATCGAAGATGAACGAGTGCTCATAGCTCTTAAGATATCCAATTTAGAGCTCATGTTTACCAGAATTTTTTGCATCGAATGATCGTTTCTGTCATATCCCTGAATATTGACCAGTCCTCCTGGGAAACCCTGTATTTTTTAACCAGACAGAACTGCACTATTACATTAAAAATAGTACTGCTAACATTTAAGTAAGCAAAATCGTAACATTAATAGCAGATAACTGTTGTCAGCAAAAGGAAAAAATAGTACTTTGAACGTAGAATTTCTCTGCGTATACCCCAAATGAAAAGTTCTTAGGGTTCACTTCACCAGAACTGAGGAGTATGACATGTCTAATGAAAGGTACAGACTACAAAAACCGGGAAATTTTCGGTAGATATTTTTCTAGGACATTTGTGGATGATTTAAGTGTTAAACTTCATCCAACGTGGAAGCAGTATTCATTAGGAAAACTGTCGTTCGTAATGGTTTTGAGACGTGAACAGACGACGAGAAGGAAGTTTCCTCCGTGTGGGCGACTGTCTGGCACTAGAGTTTCGTTGTTCCCCAGTCGCTGGGCGGCGCGAGGCTAGGTGCTCATTAATCCGGGCGATGCGCCAGAAGAGGCCCTCACGCGCCCGTTGCATATTCATGGCTCGGGCGTCAGCCTCGTGCCTGCGCCCCCGGGCCGGCGCCATCGCCCTAATCCCGTTACCGTGCCTCCACTACTCGTCTCGTCTGCCTGCATTTGCGAGCGCGCCTCCCGCTCTGGAACACGGGCATTTAACGGACACCGTGTCCAACAGTTCACTACGCTCGTGATGCTGCCCCTGACATTTCCGGAATTACATTTCCAACTACTTTTTTATTTTTATTTTTTTTTTTTTTTTTTTTTGTATCCCTTAAAACGAAGCACACAGCCATACACACGTACAAGACCAAACGCTCCAGTCGCGTTTTATAGACTGCAGTTTGAAAAGTAAGCTTCAGTAATGTAGAAAGGGGAAACGAACAAATTGACTGAATGAAGCACCCACGATAATCTGCTTCCGTGTGAGTCAGGTTAAGGACTACAAATGAATAACGTCATATGCGCTGGGAGAAACCCAGGAATACGCTCAGTTGAGGCATTGGGCGGTTTTTCTCGCATTTTATTCATTTATATCTTTCCTCCATAAAGGGTGAGTGTTTCGTTTAAAACTTTAGTGCAGCTGGCTGTGATGGGCATATATTGACTGCAGGGTTGTAGTTATGTCATTGAAGAGCATTAGTACAAAGAGCGAAGATGATATCCAGTGTCAGCATGCAGTCTAGTTCTCATGATGTTAACTATTAACTAACATTAATGACAACCTGAATTGTAAGATATTAGTAAGTGATATTAATTTTTATTTATTTCATCTAAGATTTAGATTACAAGTTTGGTGAACAGTATGTGTTCTCGTTACACCAAACTCGTCATATATTTCATATCACTCACTTTATGAAATTTTTAATTCATTTATTGATAACATTATTACTATAAAAATTTTCGTCCTATCAATGAAAATGAATAAATTTTAACTTTAATGATTCTTCCATAATAGTCTATATTCTAAAATATTTTGTTATATTATGCTTTCTAATTCTATCACATAGAATGGTAATTCTTTATTTTGACAACTATAAAGCCACTATATAATATTCTGACACAAATGTTTCCCTCATATTTTTTATTTCAAAAATACTTAACAACAGAAATTTTATTGTACACTCTGTGTTTTTTTTTTAATTTTTGCATCCACCAAAATTCGGAACTGGTCATAAATCTTTTCTTGGCAGTCTTCTCCAAATGATACTACTGGATTTATAACTAAAGAACATATTTCATCTTTTTTGTTAAATCCTGTATGTGGATGAAAATTTTCAAGTAAGACCAAGCCCATTTTATTTAAACTTTATACCATAAAAAAATATTTTTTTTTTCTTTTATGTTGTTTCTAAGACAGCAAAGTATTTGTATGGAGTGTAGCCATGTATGGAAGTGAAACACGGACGATAAATATTTTTGACAAGAAGAGAATAGAAGCTTTGGAAATGTGGTGCTACAGAAGAATGCTGTAGATTAGATGGGTATATCACATAACTAATGAGGAGGTACTGAATAGAATTGGGGAGAAGAGGAGTTTGTGGCACAACTTGACTAGAAGAAGGGATCGGATGGTAGGACATGTTCTGAGGCATCAAGGGATCACCAATTTAGTACTGGAGGGCAGCATGGAGGGTAAAAATCGTAGAGGGAGACCAAGAGATGAATACACTAAGCAGATTCAGAAGGATGTAGGCTGCAGCAGGTACTGGGAGATGAAGAGGCTTGCACAGGATAGAGTAGCATGGAGTGCTGCATCAAACCCGTCTCATGACTGAAGACCACAACAACAAACAAGAAGGCAATATCAAAAAAATGTGAGCAACCACTGTTAATAAACATACAGAGATTATTCTCTTGATCAAATATTGTAATCACTAAAGTATCATTGTAGAAAAGTTTGATTTTTAATATGTCAATTATGGCCAGCAGTTGAAAATTTATTGATAACATTATTACTATAAAAATTTTCGTCCTATCAATGAAAATGAATACATTGTAACTTTAATGATTCTTCCATAATACTCTATATTCTAAAATATTTTGTTATGTTATGAGTACTACTTCTATCACATAGAATGGTAATTCTTTATTTTGACAACTATAAAGCCATTATATAATATTCTAACACAAATGTTTGCCTCATATTTTTCATTTCAAAAATACTTAACAACAGAAAAACTGCTGGTCTTTTGATCTAGAAACGAAACTAAATGTAATATTCTCTATATTTCCCTGTGGAAGTAGCTAATTTACCTTCGTGATTATATTTGTTATATGTTGTAATTTTTGAAAATGTTCATAGGTTTCTTATTCATGGTTATTTACATGTTCCATAACTGTATTGTTAATTCTTCTAAATTCCAAAATCTTAGCTACATCTGTAGTACATAACAAATGTCATTTTCTCCATTAAAGATTATAACCACTGCCTTTCACTGTGTGAGAATGCATTGTTGATCGTCAGCATCTTTTACCACATAACTTTCTATAATTAGAGAAATATATTGTATATTTAAATTTGGCTGACTCTTAAAGCGCTCAATTTTTAAAAAATGGACAACTGCAGGTGGGACTTATTCTCTGATGGTTCTGTATAAACTTAATTATGTATACAGACGATAATAATAATAATAATAATAATGCAAGTCTACTAGACTCACCTTTGTGTCCATAAACTAAGACAGTAATCCAACAGGAGAAAGGGGACCTATAGTTTAACGTGGAATGTGAACCACATATTGTTTCTGGCGTCGCTGAGAGATGAAGGGTACATTAAAAAAAGACTGAAAGATCCGTGTTCCGACCGAAATTCGATCGCACGACCTCTCGGTTTCCTTTACTGCCACTGCCTTTACTGCTATACCATAGATGCGACATCCACGTATGTAGTTCATTTACAGGTTTAGAAGTGTGAGTTTGAGAGTATCGAAATACTTTACCTATGTTCCTGTATCTTTTGATTGCACTGACTTAGAAGCTCAAATTTTTACACCATCAGTGGTCCATAGATCTTAGTATTTGACATAAATTTCTACTTGATACCTCTACCCATTCCTGAGAAATAGGGGGGGTCTTTATGTAAGAGCGTATCTTTTTATTACATTAGTTATTATACACCGACAAGGAACTGTAGATCTTAGATCTCACATATATTTTCACTTCAGATTTCTGTCCATTCCTGAGGAAAAGTGGTCTCAAGAGACAGACAGCATACAGAATGACAACAAATGGCAAAAAAATATTTTTATGTGCTACAATTACAGATTAACTGCTTTCGAATTTTTTTTCCTTTTGTTTTAGTATGAAACCTTGCTTCTTGTCAAATTTCATAATTCAAACCGAGCGAGGTGGCGCAGTGGTTAGCACACTGGACTCGCATTCGGGAGGACGACGGTTCAATCCCGTCTCTGGCCATCCTGATTTAGGTTTTCCGTGATTTCCCTAAATCGCTTCAGGCAAATGCCGGGATGGTTCCTTTGAAAGGGCACGGCCGATTTCCTTCCCCATCCTTCCCTCACCCCGAGCTTGCGCTCCGTCTCTAATGACCTCGTTGTCGACGGGACGTTAAACAGTAATCTCCTCCTCCTCCTCATAATTCAAAATCAGCAGCAAGTACCCTGTGTAAAATTTTATATTCTATCTTTAGAATACCTTTTACTTTTCTTCAATATTTGTCACATACTTTTAGATTGGCACTCTTTCCCATCATCCTTTCCAAGTGGAATATTTACTTCATTGGCCAAAGTAAATATATCCCACTATTACACTTAACATTAATAAGTGTTCTTTCTTTTTAATGACTTCCATCATTTCACACAGCATGTAGACATTGCCCTTTAAACAGGTCCTATCTCTGAATTGCAAATTGTTATCTTGTTATGATGTCTTATAACCAGGCTGATTCTTTTGCTTGGAACAATGTTACTATTATAAAAATTATTTCTTTAATAGTCTCTAAAAGTCAGGATTCAATAATGTACTTTTTTAATTTATTTTATTCAGTCATCAACTATCTGTGATACATTTTCTCAAACAGTTATTTTCTGTATGCATTGAAACTTGGGGATTTTTTTAATGTGATATTGGTAGAGAATGAGATTAGTTTCTACAATTATTTTTCTTTTGTTTCATGTTAATCATATATCTTTACATCATCTTACTGTAGTTTTTTCACCTACAGTTATAATTATGTGTAGAAATATTTCATTGTCAAGCTTTTAGGAATTTCTGCCTATCTTAAAACGTTAAATTTACACAGTTCATAAAATATAAGCATAGTTGCTTTAATTATTCTAACATTGCTAAATTACAACTGGTTATACTAAATTTATTATTTAAGTATCTCTTCATATGAGATACACAAAGATAAAGTGAAATATTATAGGAAGCACAAAGGAATAGAAATAAAGAAAAAATTAGTAAAATACTATGATATACTAGAAGGAAATATAGAAACAGAAAGTCTAAGTTAAATAATAATCCGAGAAAATTTAGATACAAATCAGAATTGGAAATATCTTTGCGACTAGTATAAAATGTAGGATAATAAAAATATTGCAGAATTTGCTAAAAAATTTAGACAGCAGAAACGTGTTTTTAATATTTTTAAAACATTTTAAAGTAGACATAAATTTATGGAAGAAAATAATTCTTTGAATGTGATTATTCCAAATTTATAATATATAAAAATAATTTGACTCTCTTCAGAACCTACATACTCCTCTGCAACATTGTAAAGATTTTTCTTATGTTTTTAAGGTTCTGTTTTTAATTCTGATGTCAAGGTGAAATATAGTCATGAAGTAAGTAGAATGATTTATTTTCGTAACTGTTAGAGAAAATTGCAAACATAGTTTCATGATGATATGGACGTAATGAATGACGACCTTAACGATACTTCAGCACCATATACGTATTTAGTAGAAGAAATTACAGATGACTGAAATATTAATTACCTCTGTAGAAGCTCCTCTTTGAATAACATTATTTTAGCTGATCACAAAATGTTAGGTCTGTGAGTAGAGAGTGATAGGTGAGAAACAGACTCCTAAGGATATTATTAATGGCTCTTACACGTACCAAACTGCGGTTTCTTCTCGTTTCAAGTTGTACATAAAAGTATTCTCCCTACAGCTACAGTCCCTCGACCAGAAAACTCCTGCCGGCCGGGGTGGCCGAGCGGTTCTAGGCTCTACAGCCTGGAGCCGCGCGACCGCTACGGACGCAGGTTCGAATCCTGCCTCGGGCATAGATGTGTGTGATGTCCTTAGGTTAGTTAGGTTTAAGTAGTTCTAAGTTCTAGGGGACTGATGACCACAGCAGTTAAGTCCCATAGTGTTCAGAGCCATTTGAACTATTTTTGAACCAGAAAACTCGTCTCGGTTCTCTGTTTGAATCCTCTCTAACGTCTTCCAGGTGATAAATTGCCATCTGGAGGCCATACGGTGTCATATGAATGTCAGCACTAAGCTCCCTCAACCATCAAGCTGATTATGGACAGGACTCACAGTAGATTCGACAGTCAGTGCTTTTGTGGCGGTAAAGTGAAACTACAGGCATCTGTCGCAGATACACACAGATCGGAGTAACACATCGATATATCACCACCGTAAGGACCTCACGGTATATGAGTGTTCCTATAGTTTCACGCCAGTTAGCTACAGTGTAAATTGTCTACTGCAACTCAGTGTGTTACAACGTGTGGTTTCGAAGTCTAGGGCTTTGAATTCAGTAGATAAGTTAGCGAAACAGCTGGTGAACAAAAAGGAACCTACTCTATGACAATGAGACAATATCATCAAACGATCATTTTTTCTGTGGTGTACTGCTAGCAAGAATCACTAGAGTAAGGCTACTTTAGCTGGGCAGATGCTTAGGGTGTTTCATGACCACAGCGACAATCTGTGGCGGACACGTCACACACAAATGACCATTTCTTTAAAAAAAAAAAAAAAACACATCTTCTTCAACCAGTCGTTTGTGAATAAGGTGCAAGGCGCGTAACGCGCAGTACATTACTCTAAGATTGTTATTGTTCTTCTTCTAAGCCTCCGGTGAGCCTTAGTAACAGTTGTTTTCGTTGTGATACATGAGCCCAAGTTACATCATTTGCAGGGTACTGCAGGGGTATATTTTGCACCTTCAGAAAGTGCAGACACTAAGACGACTGTACTTTAGATCCCATACAGATTTTTCACAGTCGTTTCTTCATCAATGTTCCAATGGCGCTCTTTACTCAGTCACGCGTTATTCACAAAATAAAATGGCTCTGAGCACTATGGGACTTAACATCGGAGGTCATCAGTCCCCCAGAACTTAGAACTACTTAAACCTAACAAACCTAAGGACATCACACACATCCATGCCCGAGGCAGGATTCTAGCCTGCGACGGTAGCAGTCGCGCGGTTCCGGACTGAAGCGCCTCGAACAGCTCGGCCACCGCGACCGGGTGTTATTCACATGTGAGGCCTACTTTATACGAGCCAGTTATTTCAACATTCACAATAGCCATACATAAGACTGTAAGAACTCATTCACCAAGTACGTATCTGGGAAGCAGTTGGGCTGGAATGGTTGGTAAAGGTCTTCTAGGATATCTGTACGCTTAAATAACGCCTCGTGACTAGCAACCGATTAAATGTGCATGGCCAGACAACAATCTTCGACGCAGTATGATTACAACGTCAGTCAGTTACACTGACGAAATATTCTGGCCTATACTATTGAGAAAGAAAATTCTAGCAAGAAGATATCCGGGAGAGTTCTGGCAAAAAGTAACTTCTTGACAAGCGAGACTGTTTGCAGTACACACGACGAGGTACACTTGATCGCTATTTATCTGTCTGAGATTCTTATCACGTCGGAATGACTGAAAGACTGTGTCATGTGCCCTTAATTCTCAGATGCAGCCCCTGCCATACAGAGAGGTCTCACAAGCGTTGTGGCCTTCACCGGCTAAAAAGCAAAGACGCTACGTCGGACAGATCACATTTGCAACATACACATATGAATTGACTACACGCTACTGTTATTTTTAAAAATTAGATACACTCCCTATCGACCGGGAAGCAGGGTTAGCAGTTATTCCACAACTATACGTATACATCGCTGTTCTGCAGTTCACAGTTAAATGCTTGGCAGAGGGACCATAGAACCACTATCAGACTGTTTATCGACCATTCTGTTATTGAATAGCACGTGGGAAAATGAGCACCAAAACTTTTCCGTGCAAGTTCTGATTTCCCTTGTTTTATTATGATGCTCATTTCTCGCTACGTAGATGGGAGTTCCCAAAATACTTTAACATCCGGAGGAGAAAGTAGGCGACTGAAACTTCGTGAAAAGATTTCGCCACAACCAAAATCGCCTTTGTTTTTATGATTGCCATCCCTACTCGCATATAATATCCGTGGCATTCTCTCTTGTATAGTAAGTAAAAAATGAGCTGCCCTCCTTTAAACTTTTTCGATATCCTCCATCATTTCTATCTGGGAAGAATCCCATATAGCGCAGCAGTACTCCAGGAGAAGACGAACAAGCGTATACAAGAACATAGTGTAAGAGCTACTATTAAGAGACATTCCACTGCTGTTTGTCTCAAAACAGTTATTTTGTTTGCTTCTCAGTGCTTGTCCAGGTCTGTCAAATAATTATTGCTTCTAGCGCTCGTAGAGTTTGAGATGACTGAAGCCTAGCGCAGGCTCTTACCCTATCTTTTCCACCTCATACCTCCATTTCCTGCAGGGAAAGACACTGAATTTCTGTGTCAGCGTCTAGCTAACATCAGTCGCTGACGCCCACTCTAAACTCTACCTTTGACTTACTTTCAGCCAAGTCCAACCTGACACTTCCCTTACAATCCTCCTTTAACTTTTGCTTCTCCTGACCCAACACAAAATTCTCTATCGACAACGAGATTCAGCATCTCGTGAAGTTACATTACAAAAAAAATTCACCAGAAACAGCTTAGCGAAAAACTAATTCATGTACTAGGAGTACTAATAATAGTCTTTGAAACAGCTAGCACCAAACATAGGAAATCACCAGTGCAGTCCTTAATAATTCAGACTTTCATTGAAACCATCCGAAACCAAGCCAATGAGCCATGTGGAAATGTGTATACGTAACAAAATTAGTCTTGAATCTATTATTTGTGAATTAACCCTGGCTATGTTTCTTCCTGGATATATTTTTTTATATACAAAAGTTGGTGCTTTTGTATCGAAGAACCGTGAGAGAAATTCTCCCTTTAAAAAGTTCTCGATACCTCTTGCCTATTAACAAGGACTGGGTAACGTTCAGAAAACCCAAAGAGTTATACACTGAAGGATACCTGCTCACGACATCTACGTGACGCCCTAATTACACTGCGCAGGAACATCCGTCAAACATTCCTCCCATTCTAACCACAGTATTCTAAAATATGAATTGAACGATTGGTTCCAGACTTTTTTCATCAGCTGAAGAACTTTATTAAAATTGTCAGCAGACTCTATAAGAAAATTGTCCTACAATGAGACAAGCGTCGACTATTCATAGTAGGGAAAGACAGCACCTAACAGTCACATTTCCTGTGTTCGTATATGAGGAAGCCGTGATTTTACACAACGGGATAACCCTCGTTCTGCATCGGGGTGGCGGCGTCGATGTGTCATTCGAAGTCGACATGGCAACGAGTGAATAGCAGGAACTTTAAAAGAAATTATTTTCGCAGTATGTCAAAATTAATAACAATATCGTCTGAGCGTGTCTAGTGTGAGCAATAGACGAGCAGCCTTCCCGATTCCTTACAAGGTTAACTTGTCCGTTTGGTGGAGATCACTACGGATTTCTTTTCCGGTTTCAAAAAGTCCCAGTAAAGGTGCTACAGTGACCTCAACTGGTGACCACTGCTGTTGTACTCCGTTAGTGCCATGTCAACCTACGTCTGCCATTTATGTCGTCATTTATATGATTTTTCTCTGTAGTTAGTGTGGATATTGGGCGTTGTTAGATATGAATCAACAGGTATAAACTATCGGCAACAAAAACTCTGCTGCTTTGATTAACGGCTGAGGTTTACGTCTGCGTTATCGCATTATCCTCTGCAGAAGGGGCTAGATTGTTGAAGCATTAACTACGCTGAGCTCTCTTCTACTTCGTACTTATCCCTATAATAGTTAGTGACCTCCCTGGAGGTGTAGTAAGTACCTACATGTATTCAGGAGCTATCAATTTAGAACAACATGTTCGCGAGCCTCTGGATTACCATCCACGTCGCATGCCAAACAATAAACACTTCACGTTGCAGCGATGTGTGCGTCATACTTAATCTGTCTGCTGATGGCTGAGTCTCTCCAGACACTTGAGATGTAATCTCGATTAATAATGACCCCGGAGCCACTTAATCTCCACCCACGCCGCCCAGCTGTGTTCTCTTGATGAAGTGCGGCTCCCTTGTAATTTTGAGGCGAAATCTGCGTCAGCAACGTGTCTTTCACGTCATCAGTCCACAACACTTGAAGTTACAGCTATGAAAATAGCTATGTCACCGTTTGTTTGCGAAATGCATCATCGGAATATCATTTACTTACGTGCTTGCTAGAGCAACGTGTCAAGTGGAGCTGGCACACCAGCCATCTTCCGTTAAATCCTCTGTGTGGTGGCACAGCTTTCAATCACAGGGCCAGATAACTAAATAGAAATCAAACCAGCCATTAGTGCGTCAGTAATACAGAGTGAGCATAAAGTCTTTCCTTGATTACAAACAATTATTCCTAAGAAACTAAGTTAGATACACCTGTACGGCTTATTGCGAATGGTAGCTTAACTTATAAATTTTCTTGTAGATATACTTCCACGTGTGCTCCGATTGTCATCCGTAGAACGCCTGGGCGAGACTCAGATCCTCTCCTTGTCTTTGGCAACAAACTCAGGACATATGGACCTATCATCCGGTGGAAAAGCTTGCAGGTAGAAGGAAGACTGGAGTTGAACGTCCCGTCGACAACACGGTCATTAGAGACAGAGCACAAGCTCAGGTTAGGAAAGGCAAGAGGAGGAAATCGGCTGTGCCCTTTGCAAAGAAACCATTCCGGCATTTATGTGGAGCGATTTTGGGAAATCATGGAAAAACTAAATCTGGATGGCTGGACGGGGATATGAACCGTCGTCCTCCCGAATGTGAATCCAGTGTGCTAACCACTGCACCGCCTAGGTCGGTAGCTCGTAGGTGTTACGCTTTGTGTGCATTTGTTTGTGTAAAATCTTCACCACAGTGTTTTGAGGTATGTCCGTTTCTCAGCAAACACGGGAAGTCAATTTTCGCTAATTGCGTTGAAATGTTGTGTGCATAGCATCAAGCGTGTTCTCACTCACTCCAGGTCTATCGCTTTTTGCTTGTCACCAATATTGGCAGTCTCTTTAAATTTTTCGTACCAGATGCTGTCAGAGGACATGTAGAAGTGTATTCACAAAAACTTCACGATTTAAGCTACCATTTCCAATAAACCTCGTAGCTGTATCTAGGAAATAATTTTTTGCGATCAGCAAAGACTTACTCTCACCCTGTATTTGTTATCTGACGAGCCCAATAGTAACTATGGCATCGCCCGTGAGAGAGTTCCTCCTACGTCCTGCATGCCCTCCACAGCTTCTTTCGATCTGTTACAAAGTGCTAATTATGCCTCTGCAGAATGTAAATCATCAAGTTAAGCACTTGGGCTGTATTTGTATTGTTATAGATGAGTAAGGAATAGAAGGAAACGGGTGCCGTAATATCACCTACTCCCCTCAATTGCCTCCAAGGAAGTAAATACGTTCAAGATGCTCAAGCGATTGATGAATCACCGTCAGTTTCTTTGAAAGTACTTTCCAAATCCTTATTAAAAGTAACAGAAGAACTAGCAGATCTTCAAAAAGGGTAATACCAAGGAGGAATCAGGAAAGTATGATCCTGCGTGGAACAGATTTTCTATCCGAAAAGCATTCTCAGAGTAAGAGGTAGAAACACTGTAGTTGTGATTCTTAACTTTGAAAAAGTTGACTCGATCGACCAGTAGTCGTTCATTAGTGTTTTGGAAGAATTCGCAATAGGCTAAAAAACTAGGGCAATTACATATAAAGCAGACGCAAATGGAAACCATCTCGAAAGAAAACAGTCATGGGGGAATTTCAGAGCCCATTGAGATGAAGACAGGAGTTAGGCAGAGAAACGGGCTGTCAGCCATTTAATTTACATTGTCCTGGGAAAGTTAACGAGGACATGGAAGGAAGCCACGATAAAAGAGGGGGTATAGGGAACCTGTTTAGGTCTAAAGAAACTGGGTTTGAAGGTGGAGTACCTAGCGTTCGCTGATTATTTAGCATTGTTAACCAAAAATAAAGAAGAAACTCTGATAACGCTCGAAAACTACACGAAACAACATGAAAAGTCAAGACTGGTGATGTATTACGAAGGAACAGAGTATATGGATTCCAAATATGATGGAGAAACTCTGTAAGGTGGCTATAATTTCGCACCTTACAAGAACTCATCCACATACTTTGCCGTGATCTACAAACACAATTAGGTATCTTGTGATAGGTTGTACATCGTATGTATGAATATACACTCCTGGAAATTGAAATAAGAACACCGTGAATTCATTGTCCCAGGAAGGGGAAACTTTATTGACACATTCCTGGGGTCAGATACATCACATGATCACACTGACAGAACCACAGACACATAGACACAGGCAACAGAGCATGCACAATGTCGGCACTAGTACAGTGTATATCCACCTTTCGCAGCAATGCAGGCTGCTATTCTCCCATGGAGACGATCGTAGAGATGCTGGATGTAGTCCTGTGGAACGGCTTGCCATGCCATTTCCACCTGGCGCTTCAGTTGGACCAGCGTTCGTGCTGGACGTGCAGACCGCGTGAGACGACGCTTCATCCAGTCCCAAACATGCTCAATGGGGGACAGATCCGGAGATCTTGCTGGCCAGGGTAGTTGACTTACACCTTCTAGAGCACGTTGGGTGGCACGGGATACATGCGGACGTGCATTGTCCTGTTGGAACAGCAAGTTCCCTTGCCGGTCTAGGAATGGTAGAACGATGGGTTCGATGACGGTTTGGATGTACCGTGCACTATTCAGTGTCCCCTCGACGATCACCAGTGGTGTACGGCCAGTGTAGGAGATCGCTCCCCACACCATGATGCCGGGTGTTGGCCCTGTGTGCCTCGGTCGTATGCAGTCCTGATTGTGGCGCTCACCTGCACGGCGCCAAACACGCATACGACCATCATTGGCACCAAGGCAGAAGCGACTCTCATCGCTGAAGACGACACGACTCCATTCGTCAATCCATTCACGCCTGTCGCGACACCACTGGAGGCGGGCTGCACGATGTTGGGGCGTGAGCGGAAGACGGCCTAACGGTGTGCGGGACCGTAGCCCAGCTTCATGGAGACGGTTGCGAATGGTCCTCGCCGATACCCCAGGAGCAACAGTGTCCCTAATTTGCTGGGAAGTGGCGGTGCGGTCCCCTACGGCACTGCGTAGGATCCTACGGTCTTGGCGTGCATCCGTGCGTCGCTGCGGTCCGGTCCCAGGTCGACGGGCACGTGCACCTTCCGCCGACCACTGGCGACAACATCGATGTACTGTGGAGACCTCACGCCCCACGTGTTGAGCAATTCGGCGGTACGTCCACCCGGCCTCCCGCATGCCCACTATACGCCCTCGCTCAAAGTCCGTCAACTGCACATACGGTTCACGTCCACGCTGTCGCGGCATGCTACCAGTGTTAAAGACTGCGATGGAGCTCCGTATGCCACGGCAAACTGGCTGACACTGACGGCGGCGGTGCACAAATGCTGCGCAGCTAGCGCCATTCGACGGCCAACACCGCGGTTCCTGGTGTGTCCGCTGTGCCGTGCGTGTGATCATTGCTTGTACAGCCCTCTCGCAGTGACCGGAGCAAGTGTGGTGGGTCTGACACACCGGTGTCAATGTGTTCTTTTTTCCATTTCCAGGAGTGTATAAAGGAGACTGACATTGTCACGTACGTCTTGTAAATAATTGTTAACGCTTATTGCATAAAAGGTGGTGGAGTGTCTTTATTATATAAACGGCGTAATGAATGATTGCCTATACTAGTAGAGATTGGAACATCACTGGATATGAAACGGCAGGAAGAACTCAAGCTCTGGGTGGAAGGCCCGCACAGGTGTTGATCCTGCTTAAACACAGGAAGTAGCTAGACAGACGTCGTGGCACCTGAGCTCCGAAGCACAATAGGGTGACGGCCGGCAACTATTGTAGTAGGATAACCGGATAATACTTCCGAACGCTGAAAATCTCGGACACAGGTGAGAGGAACGAAGAAGCGGCACCTCAAGAACCGCGCAGGTTGGGTTATTTCCAAGGATTTTCACTCAGAAGCGTACCATTGTACGAGTATAGGTTTTTCCTCGCAAACTTTCCGCGCTGGACGACAAAAGACTAAAATATGGTTGGTCGGCGTTCGGAAGAATCTGTAGAGAAGGAGAATATTCCGTGGTTTCAGGAATATGATTTGTTTTCGGAATTATGATGGTGGGGATCCAAGCCTTGCTGGGAAGCCAGCGCTGGAGAGACGGGGTCTTCCGTTGTGAGCGCCGGTGTGTCACGGTCGCTCGATATCAGCTTTTCTTGGTACAGACGGACTTGCTGTCTTTGCTCTCAGTAGAGTTTATAGTTAGAACAGTTAGGAACTGTACTGTTGCGAGCCTATACGATTCCGGACTTTACCTCCGGGTTGGAAGTCGTCGTTGAGTACGCAGCGTTCAGTAATTGAGAGCACTTCCTCTGCCTATACTTACGTTGAGACGTTATCTGAACTCCGTCCTTGTGGCTGGGAGTTCGCGTTTCTCGTCAGTAGAACACAGAGAAGAGAAGACAGTATTAGAGTATGTTAGTTAGAGGACCGCTTTCTGCCGTCCTAGTGTTTGAAAGAGTTTTTAAGTTTGTGGCTGGAGTTCTTCCATCGACGCAGACGTGTAAGAGAACCAGCACGCCGACGCCCCAGACGCTGTACATACAGTGATATCGCAAACGCTTCGGCTTATTAGGGCTATAAAGCTAAACAGCTGTGATCACGTTAATTTATTTCCACTGAGGTTCCACACCACCGTAGATCATCTTTGAAAGTAGTGTCTTCTAGTGTTTGGTACGTAGATGATGTCAGTCATTTCGCGTTATTGATATTAGATCGGGCAGTCATAATAAGGGGCAGAGTTGGGCAATTGATTAGTAATTTTACTTAGGAACTGTAACCATTGTAATACAACGGTTTTTTCTATCTACAATAAATATATAAGTAGGAACAACGTTTATCATTTAGTAGGATTAGTTTCCTTCATAATTCATTTATATTTAGATTGTAATCTATAGAATTAAGAGATCCTAAGATCTGCTTCAGGGGGCAGTCAGACAGGGCTAAATCTTCGTTTTAGCGTTTATTATTCTCCGTTGCGCACATTCATTTTACACTCGCCTGGAGTAGCATCTTGGATCTCACCTGAATACAGCCATGACAAAATCAAGAGAACAGATAAATTCAGGTATTTTGATGAATTAATGAAACCGAATGGGATTGATAAAGAAGAAAACAAAAGACGAGCCAGTAAGATAGAACTGGCATACAGATTAGTACAGAATAGATATAACAAAAGAACTATCTCCTGCAATGCAAAGATTAGGCACTACACCACGGTTATTACGCCAGAAGCGCTTTACAGTTCCGAATACGTCATACTGAATAAGAAAGGAGAAATGGAAAAATGAAAGAAAATCTTAAGGAAGATTCTCGGACTGCAAAAAAGAAACGATGGTACATGAAACAAGAGGAAAAATGAAGATTTATGGAGAAGATCACAGGTGCTATACGGAAGACAAGGTTGAAGTTTTATGGGCACCTCCTCCTCAGAATGAGCGGATGCAGGTTAACAAAGAAAATCATTAACTACATCACAAAATTAAAGGCGACCAGAAAATGGATTCAGGAAATAAGAAAGGACATGGAAGAAATTGGGATCAATCAGAAAGAGATCTGGAATAAAGCGATATTTCGAATGAAGTTGGACAAATTTAAGACGTTCCAGGAAAGCAAAGCACAGATACCTAGATCGTCTGGGTACAGAAAAAGAGGAGGAACATCAGCGAAAGAATTAAGTGTTTCTGGTAGGAAAGAAAGGATTAATTAACAAACCAATTGTTTCCATAGTCCACAGAAAGTCAAAGTCGAAAGAAATATATTACATTTTCTTCCCGTTCTATTTGGGGATGGAGTGTGGGAGTCATAATCGCTTGTATCCATCTCGGAAACATATTATTAATCTGTTTTTTCTTCACGTTCTCTGTTTGAGTCATACGTAAGGAACAGATTATTATTGACCCAAGACCAAAAAGGTCTAACCCAGAAAACATTCTCATCATCAATCCATATGCTTTTCGAATTTTGGAGTCCTGAGCGATATCTGTTCGCCGGCCGCGGTGGCCGAGCGGTTCTAGGCGCTTCAGTCCGGATCCGTGCGACTGCTACGGTCGCAGGTTCGAATCCTGCCTCGGGCATGGATGTGTGTGATGTCCTTAGGTTAGTTAGGTTTAATTAGTTCTAAGTTATAGGCGACTGATGACCTCAGAAGTTAAGTCGCATAGTGCTCAGAGCCATTTGAACCATTTTTTTAAATATCTGTTCCATGGATCAGATGTGTCGGATCTCTTTTATTCGCATAGTGCCTGTACGCCACGTGCTGTGAACATAATGTTCGCAATGATCCAAGTGCGCGTTTACACATGTAATGCTGCTGCCAGGTGATAACTGTCGGATTGGATGTTACTGTAGCGCGGAAGAAAGTCATGCTGAACGCTGGTTTTTGATGAGTTCAGAATGTTTTAAGGTAGATATAGGGATAGGTTACCATTGGGCCACTGAGCAGTTACCAACCTATTATTACAGAGTAGTCATGTTACAAAAGCCGTAAGGATACGAAGCATATAGTCTCCTCATAATATTTTTGAGAGACCATGTTACTGCTTATATTAGACGAGAACGTATTGAACTCGGATAGCCATTATCTGAGCTGATAATTGTCTGCAAATTGTTGCTTTTGAAAAGACAGTTCAGCATTGAACGTCTGTGCTCTAGGGTTTTAGTTATAACTCCTTTTTCCATCGCATTTACAATGTCCCTCACAGTCTAACAGTAGAGTAGGCTCATTGCGATTTTAAGTGTGCCTGGTGTATGTTCTCGGGTATTCAGCCGAATCAACTCGTCCCAGAGAGCATTTCAAAAACTAGGCTCCATGTTTGAGACCGAGCGAGGTGAGTGAGTGGCAGTATGCTGGAATAGCATTCGGGAGGGTGGTTACTAGATTTCCTTGCCGGAGGTCCAGATTTAAGATAGGCAAAATACCGGAATGGTTCCCCTGAAAAGGTTATGGCCGATTTGCTTCGTTATCTTACCCTAGACTGAGCTTGTTCTCCGTCTCTAAAGACATCGTCATCGACGAAATATTAATCCTTAATCTTCCTTCCTTCCTTCCTTCCTTCCTTCCTTCCCTTACTTATGGCTGGTATCCGCAACTCTAGCGCCTAGTCTTGAACACAACGCTGTAGCCACACATGTAACAAGGTACTTCAGTCTGATTGATATCCATAAGTATGCGAGCTAAATTAACAGTCTCCGCTACGCGAGAGATCCTACAATGATACGTCAACTGTAACCACCTCTGGATCTTCTTTTGATGCCAGACAAAAATATTGCGAAACAGCACAATACTTTCCACACACTTATTATCACCTTCCAGGATTTCCGTACCACAAAATAGAGATTTTCTGAACTTTCTCGGTCTCAGACAGTGAACATCGGTATGGACTCAAATGAGAGAACAGAGTTGATTGCAACAAAACAGAAAAACGACTTCGTTTGTAAAGAAGTTCTTTTTGACAAATATAATTCTCTCGACATGTGCCTAAACAATAAATTCATTTGTTGCACAGCTGGTATCCAATTGCGCGTTTTGTTATCTGACAACCTGCGCAGTCGTTAAAAGCAGATCCTATAAACCCTCTTCTATTTAGCTATGACTTCTGTGGGGGTGTGTCGAAGTTCTTCATAAAAAGAGGTTACACACGGTTGCTCCATACCTCTCTCTTGCATCCTCATGACGCGCAGCTAACGCACATACTTACGTAACATGTTTACAAACGTGAGCGTCAACACATACAACACTATCTATGAAAATTACAACGTTGTGGGGAACGTGGCGAGAGCGTGTAAGCGATGTGTGCACAGAGGCGGAGAGCTACTGGTTATTGTTTGGGGGCATCGGTCAAATAGCGCGTGACTTCTCGACTGTTCCTGCAGCAGTTGGAACAGCGACATATACAATATAGTGGACGCTAGATTTCGGTAAAGTAATGTTGTGTCTTTGCCATGCTGCTCTAATACGAACAATGAGAGGATTTAGAAGGCAGAAGGGAAGTGACAAGATTTGATTCAGTGTCCAGCTAACATCGAGGGCATTAGAAATGAAACTATAGCTCCGATGGAGAGAAACGGTCGTGGTATCAAAGCAGCGTCCCCTTCATTTTCTATGAATCAAAAAGAATTTCTGACGCTAGTGTCACACACCGTAAGGTGGCTTACGAATTTTAGATGTAGATGAATACGTACATGTACACTAATGTGTGAAATATCCCAGCTTATCGTGAGGCGAATTTGACAGTCTGTTTTGTGTGTTGTGTTTTTATGTTTTTAACATCACGGTCATCAACGACAGATTGAAGCACAGTCGCTCAGTGTTTCTACAGGAAGAATAAAAACCCGTTTCGCTCGCCTACACGCGTTAACGAGGCGCGACTAATATGGGACAAGAGATCTACGTGCCTGTAGTGTATGTTTCAACAACTTCACTTACAGAACTCAGCCATACGCTGAAACATTGGTAGGTCAGAAATTCGTCATTCATAGCGTGAGACCGTAGTATGCCATTATAACATCTTATAGCGCAATTTAGTGATTGCGAACATGGTATAATCCAATTCATCTGCAGCGAGTCTTACAAACAGCAACAGTGCGTCAATTTTAAGCTTTCTACGGAATACAGACAACACCATTTAGTAATAAAGGCTACGTCACCTTAAAATAAATGGTAGATACGGGGCACGAAATTGGAAGCATGTGTTGTCTACGAACACAGTTGTATTGTGATATACTCGGAAATCACTTACGGAGAAGTATATATTCCAAGAATGAACGTTTGCTGATTAACGGTAATCACGAAAAGTATTTAAAGCAAGAGGAATACACGAGAGACTGAGATCCATTCCTCCTGAATACGAGACTAGTGTCTACTATAGCGCTCTACCTCTAAATATGAAATAGTATTACAGTAAATACCAGAAGCTCAGTTACGTACCGCAATGGTTCAAATGGCTCTGAGCACTACGGGACTCAACTTCTGAGGTCATTAGTCCCCTAGAACTTAGAACTAGTTAAACCTAGCTAACCTAAGGACATCACAAACATCCATGCCCGAGGCAGGATTCGAACCTGCGACCGTAGCGGTCCTGCGGTTCCAGACTGCAGCGCCTTTAACCGCACGGCCACTTCGGCCGACTACGTACCGCAATATTATACACCTTGTGGTTCTGTGTTTACGCCTTCATAACTTTGAGAACAGTTTTGAATTCGAAATAACAAATTCCGTTTCACACCCTTTCGTATCAACTGAGTTAACTCTACGTATAGACAATGTACTGTAGAAGATATGAAACAAAATCAAGTTTTTTCGGAGAAAACAATGTATTACAAGGGAAAAAAAGATTCTCTATCTTGTAACAACCGAAAAGAAACATACAGTAAACATTCTGATGAATGTAATATCACTACTACAGGTACAGATGACGAATGTTACCAATCAAACTACATTATTAATGCAATTTAATTATCGTTTAATACCTGGTATGCAATTTAGTATCTGGTCTACAGCCTCAGAACCCTGGAAGAGATCTTATAATCATTGAATTGATATGAAAAGCTGGCCGGAGTGGCTGAGCAGTTCTAGGCGCTACAGTCTGGAACCGCGCGACCGCTACGGTCGCAGGTTCGAATCCTGCCTCGGGCGTGGATGTGTGTTATGTCTTTAAGTTAGTTAGGTTTAACTAGTTCTAAGTTCTAGGGGACTGATGACCTGAGAAGTTAAGTCCCATAGTGCTCAGGAAGGATTTATGATATGAAGAAGAAATACACATTAACGTATCTCTTCTGAATCACGTTTGATCCGCAAAGGACATTCTTTTGTTTGCTTCTGATGCACAAGAACTTTAGGAGGTGTTGGAGGAACGGGAACAAAGCAGGTATGATAGTGGCTGGGAACTTTAATTACAGTAATATGAAAATGATGTACAATTAATATGGCGATAGGTAAACAGCAAAGATTAATTATGGAATTATAAAAACAACTGACTCGCTAGGATAGCTGTGCGCGTTAGCATGCCGCTTCCGGGATTCAGTCAGGGAGGCACGCCGGCCCCGGATCGAATCCGCCCGGTGGAATGCCAACGAAGGTGAACACCAGACTGGTACCCACTTCTCTTCTCAGTTACACCGCACACTTTCACATGGGATGACAGGAAGGTCGTACGACAGCCCGCTACCACTAACATTTCCAAATACAGTAACTAACATGTCGACCCCACGTAAATACGGGATAAGATAGAAACCGTTGACGAAGTTGTATGCTTAAAGCGACAAGCTGATGCACAGATAAAGACATAAACTGGAGCGTAAAAATGGCTTTTAATTCATTTGGAAAATTGAGTGATGTATTAAGAAGTGAATTCCCAATCAGTCTAGAAGTAATGTACACTGTCAGTACTAACTTACAGAAATGAAACAGGTACATTAAATGATCAAATAGTTCAAATATTCAAAATCACCTAACGATCAATGAGATGCACATTGGAACTGGCAAGAAGGGGCAGGAAAACTAACCAGTAAATCAAAAGTAAAACAGAAGGTGGGGAGATGGTAGTGACTTTTACGAAACTGTAATGGAGATGGGCTGAGCTTACAGCAAAACCAAATGATAGGAGATGGAATAAAGAGATTCTGTGCTGAATTCCTCGTGATGAGAAAGACCTAGAGGACGAAGTAAAGAAACAAATCGGACACATTTTGATCCTAAAAGCACAATATCGTTATGTAGGGAAGAGTCTGGATGGACCTATATCCAGCTGTAGATGAGTTCTATGCGGTTAATGGGACATAACGTTAAGTACATAGGCCCTACAGCTAATATTGGTGATGAAACAATGTACATCTGATAACTGGTATTCCAATTACGCAAATGAATAGCTGAGATGGTTTTTGGGCTCGATGATGGTCTGATCCTAGACCGAAATCCATCATCTGTAATAAACTTTACTGTTACAGCTGTTTATAGCACAATTCATTTCTTAACTCTTTCATCGTTAGAACTGGTTTTTGCATATATTTGAAAAATAGACGGTCAAAAACTGTCATCCTCTGTGATTAATAATTTGTTTTCACTATCAAAAAACTTTTAAGCTCACCGATTTTGAATACCGGTGAAGTGTAACGCATGTGGCCCACGTACCTAACTGGATCCATGTTTTCATGTGAACCTAGGATTTTCAGAGTTAAATTTTTAATTTTAGAATGATTGTATCAGGATGGCAACTATGGAGAAAAGTATAACATATCAGTACTAAAACACATTTGCTATTATCACAATGAAAAGCATTAAATATCGCACACCAGTTTTCAACATAACATTTGAAGAAGGGTTTTACATACAACACACCAATGTTTTCTACATTCTATGAAGTTTTCTGGAGCATATACGTCACACTACATAAAATTATGTACAGTCCAGCAGAATTACTGAGTTGTGCAATAATCTTACAGAACAATGTGTATGATGTATAAGAAAACACAGTTAGTTAGTTCAGAGATTCCTGGAATGGAGAAGATGGTTATTCGATTTGATTTTCGTGAAACAAACGCACTGTGCCACCTATAAATACCCGCCTTCCCATTTTATAGCTCAAAGACTTCTATACATCAGTCAAATGGTCTTGTTTTTCTCCAAGTTGCGAAGGCATCTCGCTACTTGCTACCAGTAGACAGATATGAGATATAGACGTCCCAACGCTCAAAACTGCATATTACTTTGGTGGGACACATGTATCCCATCAACCACGCAAGGGTTACATTCATTACAGTTGTACAGCACCACCTCCACAAAAATATTTATAAATTGTATTCATAAACCTTCTTCGTGAATCAGTCTATTAGGGAAATCCGTAACAAAATCCCTACAGTAGTTCCTGAGATTAGCCTTCACATACAGACATAAAAACGCCGTGGAGTACTGTACTTAAATTTGGTAAGAGGTGTAGATGTAAATACACGAAATGTTGTACATTGTGAAACGTATGAACCCACAATATGGACTATACGAGTGTCGTATGTTTAGATGAGCTGTTCATGGGGCAGCACTGCTACGTCCGACCCATTGTCGCCCAAAATGTACAGTCTGGTCAGTTTAGGCCTCAACATCGTATTCAAAGGGTACCTGTACCTCCAGGTGAAACTGCGTAAATTACCGTCGTCCAGGAAGTATGGCAGGACGCGTTCAAGAAACCTTTCGTAAATGCCTCAGTTCAGTCACTCAGGAAATGCAGTCGGTAACAACAGGGAAACCATACGGTAGTTTTCCCGTATCGAAAGAGTCAGCGAAAATCTTGGATCAGCCGCTGGAAGCTTAATGCTTATGTTCACTGCTGTCTGTATTTTTATTTCTTAACCGTATCCATATGCAGCTTATGGCTAAAATCAAAAGAAAATATCAATTATTACATTTTTGCAGTAGATGTGAATACTGACATCAAAGGGAGTCCTCCAGCCTCTGATTCTCTGCTTCGGCAGTGTGAATGGACTGCGGCTGGAAAAGTTACCTAGTCTGACAGTAGCCGTTTTCAGTGTAATCAGGGTCAACTCCGCCGGAAGACTATGAGTGCAAATGTGAGAATTTCTCGACACTGCGTCGTTCCTGACACGCCAGCTTTCGCAAGCTGGACGTTGCGTCAAGCCTGCAACGATTAGACGCCCGACTCTCCCACCTGCCGAGGACATCCGGCCCCACACTAAACCTTCTGCTCACTCTCCACGTAGTAAATCTGTTAATACAAAATGTGGAACAAAGATGCGATTCTTTTATTGACAAATGTGGCAGGAACAACGTATCAAATTTGTAAGGAAACTCGAAAAGAAAATCAAAAACCTTATTTTTTCCAGTTTCTGTCACGGTTTCATTCAAAAATTTTTAGCTGTGATGATATAGTTTCGGATTACATTGTCCATTCTCAAACCATAGCTTTCGTTGTAAGCGTTAAAATACGAAGGCTGTGGTTTGAGAATGGCAATGTAGCCCGAAACCAGTTACCACAAACAAAAATTTTTCAATGAAACTGTAAAAAATAAAATTTAGTAATCCAAGTTGCTGGTCCGTGTTCCTGCATTATGGTGGAAATTAAAAAAAAATCTTTTACCTTGGTTACAAAAGGTACTGTAAGCTTTCCTTGTTTATTTATTTACCAAGTTCCGTGGAACCATGCGAGCCAAACCCGCTTTGTCATGGACTGAGTCAGTATACGGATTACAGAATGGTGATTAAAAATTTTATAAACAAACAATTAAGGAAGTAACAAAACACGAAAACAACAAGGGGTATACGAATAAAAAAGCATTACAGCGATAATTATCAGTCACTGTGGGGAACACCTGTTCAGAACAGAAGGATTTTGCCATAAGGAAGCATTCTCTCAGTTTTCTTCAATTCGACTGGAATCGTATTGAAAATAATGAGCAACTTTCGTACAATGCTTACGAAGGTGTTACCCAAGTGTATATAGTTTTTTCGTCTATTGTTCATTGAATGAATTTTTCAGTTTGTTCAGAATGAGCCAATATCCTCAACAACAAATCCTATAACGGAATATGCAGGGCGTTGTTGTATAAGTGCAGATTTTTCTTGTGATGTCTGAGGATAGAGTACTGAACAAAATTACATCAGTATTTACTTCATTTGCAGACAAATAATTATATATATATTACGAGTAGTAATTTTTGGGTTGGTTAGTACGCATGGCACAAGCAAGCCCTTAAAGTTTATTTTCAGCCGGGCAGCAGATCAGGTACTGAAGAGTGCTTGGTTTGAGGCTAAAGGATAGTCTATACTGACAGGCGTAGTCCAACTCACGGTGCAGTTACGACCATGCAGAAAACTTCAGCTAGTAAATTAAGTGATGTATTTACGGGAAGGCTGTTAGATGCAAGCCGGCCGCGGTGGTATCGCGGTTCTAGGCGCGCAGTCCGGAACCGTGCGACTGCTACGGTCGCAGGTTCGAATCCTGCCTCGGGCATGGATGTGTGTGATGTCCTTAGGTTAGTTAGGTTTAAGTAGTTCTAAGTTCTAGGGGATTGATGACCACAGCTGTTAAGTCCCATAGTGCTCAGAGCCATTTGAACCATTTTTTTGTTAGATGCAAAGAAAAACAACTTACGTACTAAGCTCGGTACACATTACGGTACCAGTCATCACAATATCTGTACTTTCACTCCTAATACTCTGAATGTACAGGGATTGCAAAAATGGTTCAAATGGCTCTGAGCACTATGAGACTTAACGTCTGAGGTCATCAGTCCCCTAGAACTTAGAACTACTTAAACCTAACTAACCTAATCAGTCCCCTAGAACTTAGAACTACTTAAACCTAACTAACCTAAGGACATCACACACATCCATGCCCGAGGCAGGATTCGAACCTGCGACCGTAGCGGTATCGCGGTTCCAGGCTGTAGCGCCTAGAACCGCTCGGCCACCACGGCCGGCCAGGGATTGCAGAGTAAGGTTTACACGAAAATCGCGAACTGACCGCGATCGTGATCAGTCTGACTTCCCTTTCTGAGATAATAACGTTCTCGGTGAGTGAACAGAGTAGCACCAAAATGTAACATCAAACGAGGTAACAGAGTGAAAGTAAGCAAAGTAATCAAGCCTTTAATTGTCAGTGTGAGAGAGAGCGGAGATCATTCTTATAGTGACAGCAGCATTCAGTCTCTCCACAAAATCTTGAGAGTGGTAGTTCCAAGATAGTCTTCCATCCGCCCCCCCCCCCCTCCCCCCAGTCCGAAGAGCTTAAATTGGTTTACTTCACTGACTATTTGGCAACTTTCGGATAGTAAAATTAACAAGAGTTCCGAGTGGGAAACAGTATGCATCGCGTTTTGTTGCAGTTACGCGTTAATCTGTTCTCTCAAAGCCATTGACTGATGATACTGACTATCGCATTAGCTACATCATTTTACACTGAGGTAACAAAAGGCATGGAATAGCGATATACGGAAATACAGATGTCGGTAGTGTGGAGTACAAAATGTATAACAGGGCAGTGCGTTCGCGTAGCTGTCATTTGCACTCAGGTGATTCATGTGAAAAGGTTTCCAACGTGATTATGGCAGCATGACGGGAATCAACAGACTTTGAACGCGGAATGGTAGTTGGAGCTAGATGCAGAGGACACTCCATTTCGGAAATCATTAGGTAATTCAATATTCAGAGATCCACAGTGTGAAGAGTGTGCCAAGAATACCAAATTTCAGGCATTACCTCTCACCACGGACAAAGCGGTGGCCGACGGCCCTCACGTAACGACCGAGTGCAGTAGCATTTTCGTTTAGTTTTCTGGGCGAGAAGACAAGCAACATTACGTGAAATAACCGCACAAATCAATGTGGGACGTACGGCGAACGTATCCGTTAGGACAGTGCTGCGAAATTTCACGTAAACGGGCTGTGGCAGCTGACGACCGACGCTAGTGCCTTTGCTAACTTCACGAGAACGCCAGCAGCGCCTCGTCTGGGCCCCCATCGCCATATCGGTTAGACCCTAGGCGACTGGAAAACGGTGGCCTGGTCAGATGAGTCCCGATTTCAGTTGGTAAGAGCTTGTACTAGGGTTCGAGTGTGGCGTAGACCTCACGAAGCCATAGACCCAAGTTGTCAAGAAGGTACTGTGGAAGTTGGTGGTGGCTCCATAATGGTGTGGGCTGTGTTTACGTGGAATGGACTGGGTCCTCTCGCGCAACTGAATCGATCATTGATTCGACTACCTAGAGACCATTTGCAGTCATTGATGGACTTCATCTTCCCAGTCAACGATGCGTTATGTCATCAGGTCACAATTGTTCGCTATTGGTTTGAAGAACATTCTGAACATTTCGAGCGAATGATTTGGCCATCCATATCGTCCGACAAGAATCCCTTCGAACATTTATGGGATATAATCTAGACGTCAGCTGGACCCGCCAGGGTAGCCGAGAGCGCTAACGCGCTGCTTCCTGGACTCGGGTAGGCGCGCCGGCCCCGGATCGACTCCGCCCGGCGAATTAACGGCGAGGACCAGTGTGCCGGCCAGCCTGGATGTGGTTTTTAGGCTGTTTTCCACATCCCGCTAGGTGAATACCGGGCTGGTCCCCACGTTCCGCCTCAGTTCCACGACTCGCAGACATCTG
The DNA here is from genome assembly GCF_021461385.2 of Schistocerca piceifrons. NCBI lineage: Eukaryota > Metazoa > Arthropoda > Insecta > Orthoptera > Acrididae > Schistocerca > Schistocerca piceifrons. The sequence goes on from NC_060149.1 coordinate 336,299,846, forward strand.
AACACGCTCGCACTGTTCCATTAATTACACTCGACGCAGACGGTAGGGGTACATTAATTCCGTCCTGGGGGGTACGGGGTGGCGGCAGGAAGGGCATCCGACCACCCCTTTCCACTAACCTTGCCAAATCAGTTCCTAACAATGCCGACCCTACGTCAGCTTGGGACGTGGCACCAAAGAAAGAAAGAAAGTTTCTAGAGGTCAGTTGCTGCACAGAATCCTGCATCGGCAACATTTTCGCAGTTATGGACGTCTATAGGGGCAGCATGGCTCAATATTTCTGCAGGGGACTTCCAACGACTTGAGTCCATTCCATGTGGAGTTGCTGCATTATGCATTATGCCAGGTAAAAGGAGGTCCGACACGATGCTGGGAGGTATCTCATAACTTGTCACCTCAGTGTTCCACGCTTTTTACAATAACACTGGTGTAGTCTATAAAGAGAACCATTTTTCTGTCATCTGCCATGTTTAGTAGCAGATCATTGATATATATACGTATATATATATTCAATGGATCCAGAGCAGCAAACTGTGATCAACCATTTCATAAGACCCCAGTCAGATTCAGACCTCTTTCATGTTTGTTGACACTTCAGAACAACCTTCTACCGCCTACTTCCTCAAACGTCTTGGAGGCTTGTGTCATGGAGTGAAACCTATACATATAGGACTGGAAATACTCAAATCGAAAGATCAGCCATACTACTGAGAAACACATTCTCACTGTGCGGTAGGCAATTCACCATCCCATACGTTCTCCTTCCTCACTTCGAGCGGCATATAGATTACCCTGTGTGCAGCAACAATGCTTTGAGCGTGGAAAATATCTCGTGGACTAATTAGTTGTTGTAGACACTGGTACAGTACACGCCAATCGCAGGATGCCAGTGCTTCAGAAACCACCGGAGACGAGACATTCCGCTTGCCACCAGGAACGTATCAGAGGTCCATTTATCCCATAAAAATACGTACAATAAATGGTTCAAATGGCTCTGAGCACTATGGGACTTAACATCTATGGTCATCAGTCCCCTAGAACTTAGAACTATTTAAACCTAAGTAACCTAAGGACATCACACAACACCCAGTCATCACAAGGCAGAGAAAATCCCTGACCCCGCCGGGAATCGAACCCGGGAGCCCGGACGCGGGAAGCGAGAACGCTACCGCGCGACCACGAGCTACGGACCACATACAACACGGGAACACTTTCACCATCTGCCTATCACTGGCGAACCACACAGGACTTCGATAACGATCATCCTTTTGATCACATTTTGTACAACGTGTAGACAACCTGTAATTTCAAAAATACACCACCCCATCGCACGCAAAAACTCTCCAGGCAGTTTAGGGATCATTCTTCGCACATGAAGATGCTTCGGTAGTCTTCAAATCACCCGACTTCAGTCCTACTGAGCGCATCTGATACGCCATCGAGCTAGATGAGTGCCCCTTATCATAGCTCCGTACAATATCGGCGAGTTATAGGAGGTGACTGAGAGGCAATGGATGGAGATGGCACCCTCAGAGCTTGCAGAGTCCCACAGAGTCATTGGTACGACCGTGACATCAGGGTGAAAACGGATGCTAATTTAATCGCTTAATTGTTTTGTTTTGACTACTGCAGTACTAATCAAGAGAGGTGTACGTATCGGTGTATCTTGTCCTGTAAAGACCGCCAACATTGGGTGACTGGACAGGCCCGCAAAGAATATAAGACGGCGGATCTTATTCAGCTGAGGGCTCTGTTCTTCACCCATCTCTGGCGAACTCGCTTCTGACAGAACTTCAAACCATTATCTTCCTTCCTTCTGCACTTTTTTCCGACTGTTGTTGTTTGGTGCTGGCAGCAGTGACGTTAACAGGTTCCACACGTCATCAACGAGTTCTGGTCAGATAATGGTCCATTGGACTGAAACCGGTTACAGGAATTAGTAAATAAATAATTTTTGCGATATGGTTTTTTCTGTCGTACTATGAAATACAAAAGCCATCTTTCCGCTATGAAATTAAAAATTTTTGAAAAGCGGATTCTGTCACAGCATTGGCCGTCTCAATGGTTAACCGATGGAGGACAAATATTGTTACTTGGTTTCACCTCTCATAGAAACTGCACCTTAGCTTTCGGGACTCATCCTTCATGGCGTCTGCAGCGCTTGAGAAGTCCAGACAGTATGAATACGGACTTGCTATACCTGATAACTGAGGCTTCATTTCCGAACTGCAGCAAGCACTTTCAGGACATTGCCTGCAGCCAGAAAGTTCTTTTTCCCCAGTTGCGAGAAGTATGGACTTTTCTGCAACACATGCTTAAATTCCATTTTCACCTTCATGTTATGTTGTGTTATGTCCTTAGGTTAGTTAGGTTTAAGTAGTTCTAAGTTCTAAGGGACTGATGACCACAGATGTTAAGTCCCATAGTGCTCAGAGCCATTTGAACCATTTCACCTTCATGTTAGAAGTGAGCTTCAAAAACAGCACAACAACTCGCACGTTTTCAAGTGCTGAATCCAATTTTATAAAAACTGATCAAGAGTAATTAAGGTAAACTGTAAAAAAAATAGGAAAACTTCTGGCATACATTTTAACGCTAACACACAGCAGTAGATAAACAAAACAAAACTAAGACAAAATTTTGAAAGCGGTCAAAATCAGGTTTTCCCATTGTAGGTACTCTGAGATGTCTACTTCATAGAGAGGTTGTAACCTTGCGTAAATGTTAAAGGCATCCGAAAATTTTAATATCATAACAAACACACAACCTGACCAAAAAACTGAAGCATTCAGAAGGAGAAGAGGAAACAAAATGAAACTTCATGGGTTGAAGGGGTGTGTGATGTTATTTCAGTGATTACAAAATCGAGTAAAATTTTAGTATGAGCCCACTTAGCAATACAATTGCAACCCCTTTAGCCTGGACTCATGCACTGATTTGGACAGAAATAATGTCATACAGCTGCTGTATCCCCTCCTGAGGAATGCTGGCTCACAACTGTTGCAAGAGGTCCTTGTCATACTGAATACTTGCACTGGGATCGAGTTGACATCTGAGACGGTCCAACGTATATTCCATTGGGGACAGATCTCGGGATCTTGCTAGCCGTGCGAGCACTTCAACACTACGCAGACTGTTCATAGAGATAAGAGCCATTTATGGACGAACATTATCCTGTTGAAAAATGAGACCACGGAACTGTCACACATAATCATACGGGACATCCCTGAAGTACCGCTGTGCCGAGAGAATTTTCTCCATCACTACCAGCCGTGACATGAAGTTGTGCCGGATGGATTCCCACACCATGTTGCCAGGAGTAACATCACTGCGCCTCTCCAAAACATTGGAAGAATGGACATCTCCCCAGGTCCCCGACCTACTCGACTACAATGATCATTCGCGATAGTGTAGGAACACAATTCGACACTGAACACAGTGCGACACCATTCACCAGCAGTCAGTGCTTCCTGGTCGCGGCACCACTCCCAACGCAGCCTTCAGTGTGGTAGTGTTTTGTTAGCTTACGCACTGGATGGCAATTCCCTAGTCCGGCTGCTTCTAGTCTCTGGCCTGCGCTGTAGGTTGACACACAGTACTGGTAGGAGTGCTTTTTCGGATGCAGATACTAATGTGAAGGGTTACGATGTGCTTGGCGCACAATATGGTGATCCTTTTTGGGGTCAGATGTCCTATACCGGAACATTGCCAACAAGTCTGTCTGTCCCCAAGTTCCCATGCAGTCCAACATCCGAATGTCCCAAAAATCCAGATATTTAGCGAATCGATTAGACGCCAAATGGAGATCCACACAGAGACCCCTTCCAAGCTCGAGTCAGGTGCTGATAACACTGTCTCACGCCAGTATGTGCCATACCTTCGTCGTTCACTGTGATCAGTTAACATCTGAAGCTGTTCACGACCTTTATATGCCCAACCAAGCAGGGTAACAACAAAAAACACGAACAACACTAATTCATTCTGGCGGTCGTTCACAGAGATCTGAAACTCTAACCACTTACATACTCACCGATGGTGTGTGCTTGTACGAAGTTACATTGGCTTCCGACCTTGTCTTCTGGGTTGTTCACTCTTCTTATCAGGCAGTGGAAATTGTAATTGGTAACCTGACACCTGTTCTAAATATTTGTGGAGCGACAAACATTAATTGACTACATATCCCAACTTGATAATAAGACATCACTATAGAAGGTGAAATATATTACTCAGAGTTTGGGGGCGAAAAGAATAACGTCGCGCGTACCGTTAAGTCACCAGCCTGTTTGTAAAGGTGGCATGTTACTACAACGGGAGATCACCTGGTTGGAGTAATAGAAATGGAAACGTAGTAAGGCACAGAGGACAAGAAGAACATAGACCCTATGACCAGCAGAAGTGAACAGTTATTATCCAAGGCCCCAAAAGGTATCAGCTGAGGTTCCTTAAAAAAAGTGGCTCTGAGCGCTATGGGACTTAACATCTGAGGTCATCAGTCCCCTAGAACTTAGAACTACTTAAACCTAACTAACCTAAGGACATCACACACATCCATGCCCGACGCAGGATTCGAACCTTCGACCGTAGCAGTCGCGCTGGTCTGGACTGAAGTGCCTAGAACCGCTCGAACACCGCGGCCGGCTGAGGTTCCTAGAAAGAATGGTTAACGAAGAGGGCTCCTGCGTACGACTACCTAGAAGTCGGCAGCACTGCTGTACGCCAGATGGAAAGAAGATTTCTGTAGTTGGTAGAAGCCAGAAGCGAAGGCAGCAGAGGAATCTGATGGGATTCAATGCGTAGACATACGCTATGTGATAAAAAGTATCCGGACACGTTGCTGAAATTCACTTACAATTTCGTGGCGCCCTCCATCGGTAATGCTGGAATTCAGTATGGCGTTGGCCCACTCTTAACCCTGATGACAGTTTCCACTCTCGCAGGCATACGTTCAATCAGGTTCTGGGAGTTTTCTTGAGGAATGGCAGCCCATTCTTCACAGAGTGCTGCACTGAGGAGCGGTATCGATGTCGGTCGGTGAAGCCGGGCACGAAGTCTGCGTTTCAAAACATCCCAAAGGTGTTCTGTAAGATTCAGGTCAGGCCTCTATGCAGGTCAGGCCATTACAGGGACGTTATTATCGTGTAACCACTCCGCCACAGGCCGTGCATTATGAACAGGTGCTCGATCGTGTTGAAAGATGCAGTCGCCATCTCCGAATTGCTCTTCAACAGTGGGAAGCGAGATCGTGCTTAAAACATCAATGTAGGCCTATGCTGTGATAGTGCCACGCAAAACAACAAGGGGTGGAAGCCCCCTCGGTGAAAAACAAGACCACACCATAACACAACCACCTCCGAATTTTACTGTTGGCACTCCACACGCTGGCAGATGACGTTCACCGGGCATTCACCATACCCACACCCTGCCATCGGATCTCCATATTGTGTACAGTGATTCGTCACTCCGCACAATGGTTTTCCACTCTTCAATCATCCAATGTTTACGCTCCATACACCAAGCGAGGCGTCGTTTGACATTTACCGGTGTGATGTGTGGCTTATGAGCAACCGCTCGACCATGAAATCCAAGTTTTCTCACCTCCTGCCTAACTGTCATAGTACTTGCAGTGGATCCTGATGAGATTTGGAATTCCTCTGTGATGGTGTGGATAGATGTCTGCCTATTATATATTACGACCCCCTTCAATTGTCGGCAGTCTCTGTCAGTCAACAGACGAGGTCGGCCTGTACGCTTTTGTGCTGTACGTGTCCCTTCACGTTTCCACTTCACTATCACTTCGGAAACACTGGACCTAGGGATGTTTAGGAGTGTGGAAATCTCACGTACAGACGTATGACACAAGTAACACCTAATCACCTGACCACGTTCAAAGTCCGAGAGTTCCGCGGAGCGCCACAGTCTGCTCTCTCACGATGTCTGATGACCACTGAGGTCGCTGATATGGAATACCTGGCAGTAGGTGGCAGCACAATGCACCTAATATGAAAAACGTATGTTTTTTGGGGTGTCCGGATACTTTTGATCACATAGTGCATGTTGCTAAACCGTGTCGAGGCTTATGGCAAAATGTTTTCGTACCACAGGTTCCAAACTCTGGTCGTCTCTCGTTCTCAGTTTCACTGCTTCGTTCATGAAAAGGACGAACAAAGCAGTACGTGTTTTCAACTGATTAAGGTAGCTACAAAATATCACTTATTACTGAGTCAAGTGTTCCGAGGTTTTGATATATATGCTACAGATTTTAGAAACCTGCTCTCTACAGACTAGAGCTGGTATTATGTTATTGATGAAGAATATTTTCGATTCATGTGCCATAATGATTACAGGGTTTATCCTAAACGATAAATGATTGGCTTAGTTCCCATTTAGTAGACAATATCACCCTGTTCCGTTTTCCTGCGCTTAAAGTTCTGCCAGCAACTCAGTAGTCACTCCCGCACCTTATCAGGTCTGTAAACATATTTCTCTCGTCTTCAAGTGGATTATAATTTAAGTCGGTGTAGCTCCCTTGGCGAAGGTTTTACTGTTGTTTGTTCCCGCGACGCCACCCTATACTTTCAATGACTGCATGTGGCACCTCAAGCTATTACATCTACTGTTCATTCACTACGATGTTCCAAAAAGCGTGCTGAAACACTGAGCTGAATAAATGTACACGGATGCATCAAACTGCAATTGTGACCCATTTTAACCAGCGCAGTTTCGATCTTCCTTATGGGCTTACTCCAACCGTTTCTTATAGTTAAGCTTATTCCGGCAGTCATTGTTGTGTCTGATGAAGGTGCTTGTCGATACCACTAAAGTTTCAGTCACTCAGTTGATACTCCACATACTCAGTTTCTTGAACGTGTTGTAGTATTTGACATGACTACTTCTCTAACGACTCACAACCTTCCAGGCTATTCACTCCATGTGGTAATAAGGGGAGGGAGATTAAGAAACACCATCAATCCTGCGAGATATGTTATTCTGCCTTACACAGGTCTCAGTGTGCCCCTGTCGGCAGTATGGGTACCCAGTGTGCATTGGAGGTATGCAGGAAACTTTCCTAGGAATTACGTCTCTGTTGAAATGGTTCCTGTAACAGGACCACTGTCAGTTCCTATTATTTCAGCAATTCTCTATCTGAAACGATGCCATTGTTGTGTGATCGTCTTGTTCATATTTTCATTATCTTCCTCTTTCGCCTCTCCTCTTCCTAGTAGATCTCCTCCTAGTACTATTCCCCCATCCCCTCTTCCCCAGCTATACCAGATTACTGTAAAAAAGCTACAGCTTCACCATTGGTGAATGAAATATAAAAAGCTTATCTGCAGACACACAGTGCCACTTATAACTAAACTTCGCCCGAACTGGACACGAAGACCCAACGGTACCGACCGGCCGCCGTGTCATCCTCAGCACACAGGCGTCTCTGGATGCGGATATGTGGTCAGCACACCGCTCTCCCGGCTATATGTCAGTTTACGAGACCGACACAATGCCACTTAGGATACAGTATTCCTTACCGGGAGTAGTAACGCGAAGGATCAACCTACACCATCCTCGTACCATAATAATTACAAACACTTTTCAATGGACTTCCGTTCGCGCTGCTGTAAAAATGTTATATACTGCATTTCATAATCTGTCTTCTGAATTTTCTTCTAAATGACCTGCTACGTTGAGAAAATAAGCTCAGTGCCGAGGAATAATACATTTCACATTCGTTCCTAAGAGACTTGCTTAGCCTTACGAGAGACGACGAAACTTTCATTATCTCAGAGCGAAATTTGACCTCCATTTCGCGACCAGCTATTGTTGCGACGGACGAACACGTGCGTTCAGACTGGTCACACAGAGGCAGATAAACTTGCCAAGTCTCGTGTGTGAACGGGGACGTCGGCGGCCCCGTCTTTCTAAAATAAGCGACCCGCTGAGGCGCCCAAGGCCAGCAGATCTCCACTGCTTACTGCTTATACCGTTGTGCATCCACAGTTGGAGAATCTTCATATGGCAATAGCTTCCTCGCAGCAGTTTCTAAGACCACATTCCTTGTTATTGGATATGGAGTTCAAGTCCGCCCTAGTGACTGAAGTCGCTAACCCGTGATCCCCTCTAGCCACCGATATGGAGATAGCGGATTTCAATCCTGGTGATAGAACAGATTTTCATTTGCGTAATTCCTCAACGTGTCTGCTATTTTTTCATTCCAGCACTAGTGGCAAGATGTACCTCATATTAGGAACTTGGGAGGAAGTTGAGTTTGCAGCTTGCTTTCTTTGCTGCTGGCAGTGTGGCATATTCTTTTAGCTCTCTAAATGCTAATGTAGTTAATAATTATAACACCAATGTAATGTTGTAGTAAAATGTTTACAAGAGCACTTTCTTTGTGTGTAAAAAGAAGCGTGCGCTCAACCGCCGCGCCAAGTCGTTGCGACACACGGCACAGGTCCGCCAAACAGACAGCCCGTCTAGACAGTAGACACCCTGTCTCCTGCCTCATTCGCTTCTCATCTTCTCGTTTTGTTCCTCCAGGCTGCCTCGAGATTCCCAAAGAATACAGTGGTTCTTACGGTAAGAGAGAGCACATGTTCTAGCTGCAAAATGTAAAATTACTTTCCCGAACTGGGGCTTTTTTAATTTACAGACATGCCTAGAGGCATTCATCCACCGAGAAATTCCAACATTTGGGCATTGTTGATAAAACTCGAAATTAGAGCATGCAGGACTTCACCCAAGCCGGCCGCGGTGGCCGTACGGTTCTAGGCGCTTCAGTCCGGAACAGCGGGACTGCTACGGTCGCAGGTTCGAATCCTGCCTCGGGCATGGCTGTGTGTGATGTCCTTAGGTTAGTTAGGTTTAAGTAGTTCTAAGTTCTAGAGGACTGATGACCTAACATGTTAAGTCCCATAGTGCTCAGAGCCATTTGAACTTCACCCAAAAACATTAGATTAGGCAAAGGGTAATCTAAAGAACTTATCACTAGCATCTCCAAAAGGACTTCACAGACTTCCATAGGACTCACGGTTGTGCTGAAAATGATGTATCTCGTCTCCAAAAACATTTCATGTCTACCATATCTGTTCAGCAATTTGTCAAATCAGCCCAATCATGTTTAACATATCAATGGCTTAAAACCTTTACCAATAAAATACATACACTCTGAAATTGTGTTCGCTCAAATACGATCCTATGCTTCGCCGATCATGAAATATTAATTGTCAAAGTTCATCTGTTTAGGCAATGAAAACTTTAAATCTATATCTGATGAATGATTACCTTCCATGAATTCTGGTATTTCAACACTCTGACACGAAATAGCAATAAAACTACAGAATATTTTGATATCTTCATTACCTTAATACAGGACTATAACATTCAGGGGAGTGGTCGGTCGGCAGCATGCTCAGTACTGCCCACCAGTAACACGGAACCTTAATATGGCCAGTCAAAATGAGGATGTCGTACATAGCGAAACTGAAACTAAGTTTAGTTTTCCTTTTGTTGAACACTTTCGTAAAAGAAACTGGGTTTGAGTAACTCTCCATAGCATATTTCCAACATAGTGGAGCGAGGAACCAGGGAACACAATTCGGGATGGCAGAAAATCAGTTCTCTTGTAGCAGTCACTTCATTTAGAAGGCTCTTAGACCCAACCTAACCCAGCCTGATGGTTTAAGACACATACCGATACATAAAAGACAGGGATTATGCATGTAAATCACGAACGACAGATGTCTTGAAAAAAAATGACTATGAAGCATTCCAGAGACGATGCCTTCATTTTACGAGTTGAACAGATCCGCGATGTCATTCTGAAGACCGCAACAAACGGAACCGTCTGGAAGTTAAAGCCGAGCGCGAAGTGATGAAAGACGTAATCTCACCCTCTGAATTCTGTACAAGATCTTTGAAACCCAGCCGGCCGAAGTGGCCGCGCGGTTCTGGCGCTGCAGTCTGGAACCGCGAGACCGCTACGGTCGCAGGTTCGAATCCTGCCTCGAGCATGGATGTGTGTGATGTCCTTAGGTTAGTTAGGTTTAACTAGTTCTAAGTTCTAGGGGACTAATGACCTCAGCAGTTGAGTACCATAGTGCTCAGAGCCATTTGAAACCCAAAAACGCTTTAAAGAATTGTTGTGATCGATTGTGTATGGAATTCCTTGTAAAAGCAAGTGAAAATGAAAGAGAGCTGACTTCTTATTGCTATCGCGTCCTTGTAATCAGTAAGTAAATAAATGAGCAGTGAACTACTTGAGATTGCATTACCACACTAGATGCTTTGATAAGCGTTAACCTGTAATGCCGTAGAGTAATTTCAAGCGTGGCTCTCGAGATAAAAGCTTTAAGTGGTTAGTAATTGTACTGCACACTTTGAAAACATGGTGAACTAGAACCAACGTTTGAAACAAAGTTTCATTTTGTTTCGCAACATATTGCTGGTGTTGGCTGTTGCTCTTGGTGCGTAATGCGTTTGTTACAAGTGTCTAAATTCACTTGGTGAAATATCTTTCCAACGAACGTGTCGGAGTCTTGACGCGTCCTGTTTTTATGCAGTGCACAGGACATCAGGAAGATGTTTCACATGGTTACATTGACAGAAGAAATTTAGTCCGACAGCTATAAATGGCATCGTACATAGCGCCAATAACCATGAACTATAGAAGGGTGACGCGTGGTTCGAGTTGTACTGCACCTACAGTATTGTCATGGGGTTAAATCTCTCGTACAGTGCCGTACACATTCGGACGTGCAGTACGTCAGAATAAACCTCACATATCTCAGACTAAAAAGATATTAGAAAGTACTGAGGTATTCCAGTAACAGGAGTTATGTGGTGGACGTCAAGAATAGTTCTGCTATTGCGGAGTGGGCCCGTCGTAACACGCCATCTGTGGGGTCATTACAAACATAGTTCTACGTAATATGTTGCTAACATAATTTCGCGTAAGCTATTGCTAACGTAGTTCCACGGAATCTCTTGCTGGCATTAGTGTCTAAAACGAATGGCCTAATTGTGCGGGTGAAATCTTATGGGACTTAACTGCTAAGGTCATCAGTCCCTAAGCTTACACACTACTTAACCTAAATTATCCTAAGGACAAACACACACACCCATGCCCGAGGGAGGACTCGAACCTCCGCCGGGACCAGCCGCACAGTCCGTGACTGCAGCACCTCAGACCGCTCGGCTAATCCCGCGAGGCAAATGGCCTAATTATCACCATTTTATAACAGATGTTATACGGTCGAAACAGTGTGTGTTTTTTCAATGCAAACTGATCTTTTAACGAACCTTAGGACTTTAGACAGGAATGTTTACATATTTAAGACTCTTCCAAAAGTCTCATTTTGTAACCCTTATCAATTGTACGCAGAATTTCCATATTATGCAAAGATAGAAGAGGGAAAGTATACTTCTAGATTTTGAAATCGTCTGCAGAAATTGACTTGTATGAATTTTCACCGTCTTTCTTGAGCAAGTGTTCACGAAAGCGGGTCTTGAATCCGCTCCCTGTCTGTTCCTCCATTTTTGCTTAACATGGAAATTCTGCCTATAGCTAACAAGGGCTACAAAATCAACCTTTTGGAATAGTTTTGAAATAAATAAACATTCCTATCTAACATCCAAAAATTCGTAGAGTGATCAGCTTGCATTGGAAAACAGACACTATTTCGACTATAGCGTCTATTATAAAATAGTGAAAATTAGCACATTCTTTTAGATATTAATGTCAGCAGTAGCATATGTGGAACTACGTGAAATGTCTTTCAGATATATTATATATAAATTCCTTGATATACCTTAGTTATACTTTTTATATGCTTTTAGATGCTTTTTAAATGCTTTATATTTATGTACAACAACTTGACTATGTACATAAATGTGATACATTTACTGCAAATTGCCAGTCTGTGGTTATAATTATCGTATAAAATATGTACATTTTTGGACTAAATCTTATAATTTACATAAATCTATGGCCAAATTCTTAAGCTTTATGCTACCCAAATTTTGTAGGCTTTTGGATACGACAGATTAATCTGTCGAAACCGGTAATCTAAAATAAAAATAACTGTGTAACTGTCTGCTGAATTTTATTCTGAAAAAAGCATCAGATGGTTATAATTTAAGTGCAGCTACTCACAGAGGGCTGTAATTATCGTATGGCAGTGACGCTTGGTAGACATTCTAATGCGTTAATGCGGAACCGATGTACGCTGGAAAAAATTAGTTCCAATTTTCGCTACCAATCACGAATCTGGCCCTGTGAATGCAAGAAAGCGGTATAGAAATGTTTCCATATGTGATGGTTCAGGATATGGATGTGGGCAAAAGAAAAGGTCAAACAAGTGAGAAAGGCATGAAGTTGGTTCTACTATCAACCACCGCTTACACTGTTTGCTCAATATGAACACGTCGACGAGACGTTGTACAGCGCCAGATTCGCACCTAGTGGCCACAATTGGAATTATTTTTTTTTTCGGAGAAAACCGGTTCCGTATTAACACATCAGCATATCCAGGAAATATCGCTGCCATATGATAGCTACAGCGCTGGACCTCCGTGAGTAGCTTCACTCTAATTACAACGCCCTGGTACTTGCTTTAATATCTCGGTTGATACCAGCGTTGCGACTGTTGACAAAGTAACAAAATTAAGTGCCCCCCACGCATCATCATTTGCGAAAACCCCGTTTCAATATCTAGAACCATTCGAGGAATAAAAGGAGTGTTGCGTCTTACGCAGCTCGGCCCTTAGATTAGGAGTAGTGAGCACAACTTGGCTCGTAAGGAAGTGTAAAACTGGAGAGAAGAGCGTCAACAATGAGCGAGATAGGCTGTGCTGGCCCTGGCAACGAGCGAGCCGCCGCTTTTAGCCAGGTGCGCCTGGCTCCCAGCCACCGCTCACCGGACTGGTCCGCCATTGTGCCACCACAATCCGGATTCGCGACCAGTGCGTTCACATTCACCTTCCCTATTAATTTTATTTTGGTACTCTAGCTGGGAAAGTACCAGGCACAGCTTTAATTGTCTACGTCCCAGCGTCTGAGCTCCGTGTCTCCATCTGGCCTTTTCTCCTTTTATCTACGCTAAGAAAGGACACACTCGTCAAAGGAGCCTTACTGCCGTCGTTCTTGACTCGCAATCGAAATTCCTTTCGTATGTCACAGGGTAATTACTTTGGTGGGGTATGAATGGAAAAAAAGACAGATGACGTTACTATTATAACTATAGAAGACTTACACCCAAAATCGGTGAGCATTTCAGACTTGGTTGGGTGTTTGGAAGCAATAGTAGTGCACACGACTCCACTTCAGAGGATTCAGGGTTCAAATCCCATACCGCCCACCGTGAAATCCTACATCTACATCTACATCTGCACTCTGCAAGCCAACTTATGGTGTATGGTGGTAGGTACTTCGTGTGAAACTGTCTCTTCTCTTTTCCTGTTTCAGTCGCGTATGATACGCGGAATGAGCGTTTGTTGGTAATGCTGCGTATGAGCTTGAAACTCTCAATTCCTACCTTGATGATCTTTCAGCTAGATATACGTGAGACGAAGCAATATGTTGGTTGACTCTTCTAGAAACGTACTCACTCACAATGTTAACTTTAAACTGCACCGTGATGCACAACGCCTCTCTTGTAGCGTCTGCCATCGGGCTCGACGAGCATCTCCGTGAGGGTTTCGCCCTTGCTAAACGAACATGTGACGAAACGCGCTGTTCTTCTTTGGATCGTCTCGCCCTAATGAAGGTTTTCTAAGTTACCTCTGTCATGGGTGGATTCCACTTCTTGAGGGATTCTTCAAATGAATCTCAGTCTGGCATCTACCTTCCTTTTATCTGGTCGTTCCACTTTAAATCCCACATTACGCATATTCCCTGATATTTTATATATGTAACTCCATTCCAATGACTGTTCTGCAATCTTGTAAACATACAGTAAGTTGTCTTGGGGTACCTCTCAAATCCTGGAGATGGAATAAGTTCTCATCTACAGCATTTGGATCGCAAATGAAGGAGGGATGGTAGCGTAAAGTACGTGATCATCGTATTGCACACCAGTGTCTTGGGCTAATTCCAACCTATTTGCAGTGTAGTACGGATTGAAGACATGTGATCCATCCGTCGGAAGGGAACGCTACACTCGGCGTTTCTGCTTGCTGCTACTAGAATAGAAAGAAACCGGACAAGTGTAAATAGGATTCACGCTCTGACGGTTCTGCATAAACTTAATTATGTATATAGAGTGTTCATCTGTAAGTTTTGATGAGTGTGTTCTCGAGTGTAAAAATATGTGCCATAAATCCCCATATTTTATTACTGCATTGACTTAGAAGCTTAAATTTTTTGCACCGCCAAAGACCGTATATTTCAGCTTGATACCTCTATCCGTTCTTGAGAATGGGGTGTCTTAACAGACGGACAGAATGACGGACAACAAAGTGATGCTGTAACGGTTCCGTTTTCGTTTATTGAGATGCGGGACTCCAAAAAAGACAGTACCAGACGTAATCAGTTCTCTTCTCTCTCTCTACTTCATCAGCTGTATAAATTCGATTTTCCGACGGTTTGTTCAATCATCGGCGTGGTAGGTTTACGCACGTCGTCGACTTTCAGGAAATTTTAAACCGTATTAGATACCTCACTTACATTGTTTTTCACTTTTAGTCTGTCAGAGTGTTTCCTGCATATCATCTACCTCTCTTTTTATTCTCCAGTGTACTTTGCACACACCGGCTGGCTATAAGTACAGTGCAACTACTCACGAAGATGAAGTGAGTGCTGCAATTATCGCGTGGCAACGACACTTGTTAGATACGCTAATGCGTTAGTATAGAACTGATTTACACTGGAAAAAAACTAGTTCAAATTTTGGTCATCAACTGCAAACCTGGCGCTGCACAGCATCCCGTCGACTTTTCCGGTACTCATGTTGAACAAATGATGTAAGCAGCAGTAACTACATAAACATCATGCCTTTCTCACTTGTTTGACGTTTTCTGCCCATGTCCCGTTCCTAATCCATTACATATGGAAATATGTCTCTCTCTCTTCGTTGCATTGACAGCGCCAGATTTGCACCTGGTGCCCAAAACTGGAACTAATTTTTTTCTAGCGTAAATCGGTTCCCGTTTAACGCTTTAGAATATGTACCGAGTTTTGCTGCCAAACAATAATTACAACCCACACTATACCTCTGTGAATAGCCGCACTTTAATTATAACCACGCAGTATTTGTGAGTTCATGATGAGTCGCGGACGGTATTGTGATGTGCGCAGTCGCATGACCCGTCAGCTAATTATTGGAAAGTAAAGAAAGAGAAGTCCGTGACCGAGCTATTGGCCTGACTCTAGGTAGAGTACAGCCTTTTATCGCCGCAGCACTAGGAGGAGGAGGAAGTGGCAGGCCCATCGCCCGGGCTCCATCCTCCCCCTCCCCCCACCCGCCGCTCGGGAATATCACCGGTATTCATGTGACAGCAAGCTGGGTGGACCTGTGGCCGTCCTGGAGAAACTAGAATGAGGAGAAGTCTCCGCCATTACCAGGATTGAACCCGGGAGCTCCAGGGGCAGAGTGTACTGCCCTGTTCGCTAAATCACCACGGCCACAGTTATTGCAAAGTACTATTATCCCCTAGACCGTCCTCTACGAATTGTGTACGGTCAGCCCGGGAGCGCCGCCCTATGTTCTCAACGAAATGCGCTCCAGACATTCGGGAAGCACTACAAAGTTTATTTCGAGCTTTACATCAGTCGGAAGGGCCCTCTCGGTATTTTCACATTCGTTTTTGATGATTGGTTGTTAACGACAGTAATTAATGAGACGAACAAATATGCTGAACAGTTTGGAAATTCACAAGTGGATTCACTGAAACAACGATCGTACGTGCACAGATGGGTACCAACCAACAATTGAGATTTCTGTTTTTGTTCGCAATGTTATTCCTACATGGCATAGTTCAGAAACTGGGTTTTGAAACCCATTTTCCGAAAAGTACTATGTATGCGTTCGCTCCTCCAGCAGAAACCTTCATGAGACTGTCAAAATAAATCAATTCCAACGTCCTCATTTTCATAGTACGCATTCCTGCTACTATAAGCTTTTAATTGTTGAAAACTTTAAATCGCAAAAATCACTTGGTTTGAGAAAAGTTTACTGAAACGTGTCAGCTTAAGCCGTGCTGCAAGAAAGCGCCGCGGGGCGCAGGAATAATTACACGTGCGGGAACAGATAGCGGCGCAAGGAAGAGCCGGGTCAAGGGGTTAAAATGACGAAATTGTGTAAGTTTCTCAAAAAAATGTGCGTCGAAGATGGCACTCTGCAGGCTGCTTGAAACGAGAAAATTATCTCCTAATGAGGTCAGCGACAAAACCCTCGTACAACATCTACTTGAGTGCTCTTCAAATTAGAGATATCTATGATACCAGAGCACTGGGGAAAAACTGAGAGAGATCAACTACGTGCTGTGGAAACGACTGAATAAGTTTATGTAATTCCGACGACAATATGACGCAAATAAGAAATGACGCACCCTGTTAGACCTAGAAAGTACGCGGCATCCTTTGTTGCGAGACATTATTTGTAGACGCATACTGTGTGATGAAGGAGGTCGGTACCTGTGGTAGACAGTAATACAAACAAAATGAAGATTTCGGAACCTAGTTCAGATTAAGTCCCTTACTTTACCTTCACAGTAAGGTACAATGATGTACACAGCACATTAATAAATTTGCACGGAAATAGCGGTAACTAGTCCAGGCAACGTTAACTCAAAAACTTTAGTAGATATTGAAATAAAACTTTAACCAAATAATTAGTAGATTCTTACCTCTGTGCGGAAAAAAATTAAAAACTGTGAGAGACATAGTAGAATGATTATTGATTTTTATCTTATGTACCGACTTATGTATAATTTTTATTTTAGGTACACTGCACTTACACACTATTAAAAATAAAACCTTAAAACAAATTTTATTCTTTTAATTATTAATTTGTGGAAACTGTAAACTAGGAATGTTTACCAAAATGCTGTTCTCCTTATCTAAGGAAGATTTTTTTAAAGTCCTTTTTTTTCCTAATAATTTAAGAACATGTGATATGCTGTAGCTTAAAATATTTAATACATTATTAAATAATGCGATTCGCTGTGTAGGCAAACACTATACTATTATACATGCAAAATTTTGTTATTGTACCTTTAATATTGGGTGAGTGAATAGTACCCAAGTATTCAAAAACTTTGATTACTGAAAATGCAAAACTAAAGATGTCCATGTCATTTCTTCTCAATTCTGACGTATCAAAACATTCCAGCTTGTTCATTCTAAGTTCCCTCTTCACCTTCTTTAGTTTTCTTTCCTTTCTTCGCTATCCTGACCTCCTATGTCATGCTTTCAACAGTTTTTTCAGCTTCAGTGACACGTTGCCTGTCCACTCGTAGCAGTCCACTTTTCATGTTGTGAGTGTGTGGGTGTTATTTTGTCAAGTTGCGCAATGGATTGATCCAACAAGTACCCTTTGACTCCTGCAAGGAACAATTTCCACCTCACACTACTACAGAAGTCAGACAGACGCTCCTAATGTACCGACAAGAACTGCTTGAAAAACATTCAACAACAAATATCTTCTGGAATCGTTCGCTGTAAGGAAAAGACACAAAAATACTCTATATTCTTACGTAACTAGTGGAATACTTGTGTACTGGAGATTGCTAGTTAATGTAAGAAAAACATTAAACGAACGAAAAATATTATTTATTGCAAAAAAATTCTGATAAATCAAGTGAATCTTTTTCTTATAAATTAATAAATTTCCGGGTTCTTCTCGGAATAGTAGGTTGCCTCTTATGGATAGGAATACTATTATTTTACAAAGTATGGAAATGTTCTTTACTCCCTTTTCTTTAAGAATGTTATTTACTCAGCAGAATGGCTGAGAGCCGCGCCTACACAACTTGAATAACTTTTCTAGGTACCGTAAAGGCTGTCGAGTGAGAAATGTAATGGAGTGTACTGTTAGGGAGGAAAGATGGGGCTCGCATACGCTGTAGCGCACGATACCGTGAGCTGTGGCGACTGCTGCCTGCGTCGCTCACTCCTGACAAATACAATTATCTCTTTCTATCTGGATTGACCTTCGCCAATCAAACTCTCCCTATGCCTTCATGAAGTCGAGGACTCCTATCCACCCCTAGTCTAACTATTGGCGTGGTACACCGGTCAGATAACCAGTCCACCGTGATGCCACTCAATATTCGCTCACAGGCGTTTAGCTAGTACTCTGTCCATGTTCACACCGCACAGTAAGTGTGGCGGCCAACACAGTGAAATACTGAGGAGAGACTGTTCCTCTCTCTTTGCGTACACGTACGAGTGCACTCGCTCTCGTTATGTGTTCCTGATCGAAGAGCGACAAGGGAACGGGCCCTTTTCTTGGAAAAATTTCAAGGGTATATCATTCACTGTCTTCCCTCACTCCTCTGGCTCTTTGTTTCAGAAATATTCCGCCAATCAGCGTTGCTCTTTTAAACAGGAGAATGACGTTTCGTTTAAGTCGACCAATGCGGAAATATGTAGCATCAGAGTTAGGCGTATACTGTCCTCCTGTGGGAACTCCATAACTACGCAGTCGGTCCGTCAAAAAATGCTTCTGGGCACTCTCTCACAGTGTAGAGGAATTTGCTTTTAAGTCGAACACGGGGGGCGTTATCCCTTCGCTCTGGCAAAAGCTGTCCTCTCGCTGGGTGGTCGCTCCGACCGAATTACGTGTGTTGACTCGCCCCTCTGAAGGGACAGGCCTCCCAGTGGGCCGGTTGCCTCTTTAGAACAAAAATTCCTGTGGCCATCATGCTGTGTATGCCAGCCTCGACTTTTTGAACCTCGGTGCACACTTGTGATTTACTTATTAGATTTGCATATCGCTTACATGAATTCATACATAATTGACTCTACCTTATCGAGTTTGGGTTCGAATGAAGCGTCTTGATGTGCAGAATACGATTGTGAGGAGGGAATATGTAAGAAATGAAGGTCAGGAGACCATGCCACCTTACAATGTTGTCGCCAGTTTCGATGCCTAGCCTCCTCATGTTTTGTAAACTGCTTGTTATTCCATCAGTAAAACGTGTTATGGTGTCCTTCACACCAATCTGAAAAGCCGACATGCCAACAAGAACAGATTTTGGATAGCGGTCCCAGATGCAACTGCTGAAGCTTTCTTTTGGATTCTGTGTTTTTCCATGTAAACATTTTTCCAACAGTTTAGACACTGAAAGATCTCTATATATCGGCTTTAGTTCCTACCGTAACAGTTTCTGGTATGGGGTGTGCATTTGTATATTCTTGTACATTTGCTTCACTCCTATTGTAGTTGCACCGTGAAGAGTTTCGCTTTGAGCAGATGCGATTCTGTGGATGCTCATCAGTGGATATGCTGCGAAACAGTTGCCCAAACTGCTTTTCTCGCCTCACTGACATTGTCGCTGTTTCTCATGATAATATTCGGTGACGTTTTCTGTTTTTGTGTTTGCCTTGGCCACCAATTACTTTGTCATCAGAGAGTCTTTCTCCTGTCAGAAAGATCGAGGGCAATAAATCGTTACTCAAAGTACAGTCGACATGTTCTTCAAGGATATTACAAGAACTAGTTGTTATGGAAATAGTGGCGCCAGAATTAAATAATGAGACATTGTGGGCAAGGTTTCGTGTTTGACAGTAGCGTGACAGCTTGGCATTCAAGTGCCACATCTGAGTTAGAAAGGCTTTTAAACACGGAAATGATAAGGTACTATACATAAAGTATATAATTTTAGAATTAGGAAGAATCACAGAATTTTTAAATAAAAAATTCCATTTTTGAACGCTCATGACGTCCAGGCCCCCTTAGTGCTGGGGTTTAATAACATACAACCGTATTTAACGATTAATAATAATGAGAAACAAGATTGAACACAAGTGCAAAGAAATATCGCAGACACACACTGCCACACGATCGTATGAAAAAGCAGTCTGAAGGTGCATGCTTGCCGTAACACACAATTACTGCCAGAGGAAGCACACGTATGAAACAATAACAAATGAGAATGAAAATAAGGGGGACTGAGCTGCTCCCCTAAATAGCCTCGGGGCCGAGTATATACAAGGGACGCGCTGTGGAGGCAGTGCTTTCTACAGTCAACGTGACCGAGGGGTACCAAAATACTCTGCCCCTGCCGTGCCGTGGGCTTAGGAAACTTCAAAGCAACATTGGACTGTTAGCTACCGAAACGTCCCACAATGGTGTACCTTTGACAGAGATCTAGCATGCCGTTGGCTGAGGAAACTTCAAAGCAACATTGATTGTTACTTACCGAAACGTTCCACAATGGTGTACCTCTAACGTGGATCTATCAAGTACGCAAACAAAGATACAGAAGTTAATCTCGTTACACGCGATAGTTACGTTCCGCGGAATTGCCGCGCATACCGAATTTCCGTAAATCGAGAGTCATTTGATAAGTAAAACATGCGATTGTGTTCTCCTTTACTCTCATATTAGATGAAACATAGCAGAGTTTCTTAGTATTTTCTTTTTGTCAAAAATAATCTTTATCGTCTTTCTAATACACATTTTAATTCAAAATTTATGTAGTTGAAAATTTAACAGTGATACACATTATAATACAGTAAACCCATTTTCATTAAGTGTACGTCCTAAACAGCTTCTGGACCATCTAAATCAGAAGGGTTTGTTTTTACTGCAGACAGGTTAGTTTCCGTAGCAGATTTTATTAGCAGATTTTATTACACGCAAATCCTTTGTAGCCGAATATTCTCGGTTGGCGCTTGACATCCATTTGAAGTGCCACACGGTTTTGCAAAGAAATGTTTAATTGACAGCTATGCAGTCTTCTTTGCTCAATTGAGTGTACAACTCTTCGTAACATTTATGAGACTTCTCCCTTCACTATTGCACTCCTTACTTCTTCAGGATCAGGTTTCTCAAAAATTGTCATTACAGAGTCTATCATTCTGAAGGACAAACTGCCTGTCGGCTTTCGTCTCGGGTTTTCCGGCCGACGTTTGTCTGATAATTTTTCAGATGTTTCGCCAGCATGAGTGACTGGCATTGACAAAGTTCACCCTCCAATACCATTGATGGACTGGAGCGTGAAGCTTTGATAATGCCAACCACTTGTGCTGGCGAAACGTCAGAAAAATCATCAAACAAACGTCGGCCGAAGAACCCGAGACAGAAGCCAACAGGCAGTTTGTCAACAAGTGGCCACGAAAGCCTTAACAGTTTTGTAAATTCTGAAGGACTCGGCCATTCTCTTCGTTGTCAGCCTTGCAACAGACTGAGCTTCCACGAATTCTATTTCTTCCTTATTGCTATTGTCACTGAAAACTTAAAAACCTTCGTTGCTCAAATCTGTGGAATAGGAGTTTGGGAGGGCCCACACATTTTCATCATCAGTTAAACCAATACGCAGTGACATGTTCGCATTTTCTCTCGTTGCTACGAGGATATCAGTGATACTTCATCTTCTATCACTGACACAATGGCATTTGATAGGGGCGCAGTTTAGTTCATACACATTTCATACATTTTGGAGTCATTCAGTCTTCGCTTCTCTAATAACACCAACCGCCATCTTCATATTACACCCGCGCCACAAAATACTGACAATAAGTTTGTTCCTCGAATCACATTTTCTGTGAGATCGGAGGAAATTTTATGCAGATAGTATGCCTTTACTGTAGAAATAATTCCCTAGTCCATGAGTTGCAGGATAGATGCAGTTTCGGTGTTGGAAACAGAACTCCAATGCTTTTATTTGAATCAATAACGGAAAGTGGGTGGTGGGAACATTATCAAGGGTGATAAGTGTTTTGAAAGTGATTTTTTCTTTCTCATAGTAAGTCTTCAATACCTATTTAATCCATTAAAAATAGGCACTGAAACAATAGAACTCATCCAACACTTTTTATACCAATTCCAATGAACTCACAGCCTGCTCTTGTCATAACTCTTTGGCGCCCTAGAATTTTGAGAGTAGTAGTCTATAAGGGATTTTAATTTGCAATCCTCTGCAAAATTTCCTGCGAAAAGAAAGTTGCATCGGTTCATGGCAGCCTTAAAATCTGAGCTCTTTTTTGGCTCTGAGCACTATGGGACTTAACATCTATGGTCATCAGTCCCCTAGAACTTAGAACTACTTAAACCTAACTAACCTAAGGACATCACACGACACCCAGCCATCACGAGGCAGAGAAAATCCCTGACCCCGCCGGGAATCGAACCCGGGAACCCGGGCGTGGGAAGCGAGAACGCTACCGCACGACCACGAGATGCGGGCTGAGCTCTTTTTTCTTCAGTAAAAATTAACGGCTCTAAAATAAGTCTGTTTCGTGAAGTTTGAAAACCTGTTTCGAAGTATAGTCTTTTCCCGTCAAAATTTCTTTAAATGTGTTTTTAGAGTCCTCGACGTCTGCCTCATCAGCCGCAGCTGCCTCTCCTCTCATTTTAATGTCGTGAAAACCAAAACGACGCTTGAAGTGATCAAACCAACATGAGCTGGCCGAGAAAGGTGATGGATCGTGCTCTTCTTTCGTTAAATCTGTATGCAAGGTCCTGGCATTGGCTTGAACAGCAGTTCCAGAGAGAGGCGTGCGCTGATAGTTGTGGTACTTAATCTAGGAGCTAAGCATTTTTTCCATTCTTTCCTTCGCCTACGAGCGAGACTTGGTCACTCTAGTCACAGTTAGTTGAAGATAGAGCAGTTTTTAGAACTGATTCCGCAGTGGCACGAATACCTCTTTTCACTAAACACCAAAGCACGCTGAATGTCATCATGATCCAGAACTTTTAACTTCGTTTCTACTGAATAGTACCTTCGTACATGCTTCTTTCCGTCGACTGACACACTTTCTTTATTTTTAGCCGACATTTGAAATACAGACTATGTTAAGTGCAACTTCACAGTTCACGTCTCGCCAGATGCGACAGAACGTGCGCGGTGAGATGCGCTAACGCATTACTGCTTCGCGTACTGTTAACAAATGGCGTCTCTGGACTTAAAACTCAAATAGCGTCTATATGAAAACGTTGATAACGAATCCCCGTGTAATGGGGTCTACCTGTATTTGTAACGGTCATCCGGAATCTTAACAAAGTTATTATTTTCCAAATCAGAAACTAAACCATAAAAAATTGTATAGTTTTTGACGTGCACCTAAGGTTATACAAGAGTTAACTCTCGACTAACGCTTCATGTGGATTACGAATAAAATTGATCTTAAAATCTACAGCATTATTATAAATTAGATTAATCAATAAACTGAATGTATCAGACAAAATATCAGTCCCATTAACCTGAAGTACTACACTCCTCCCATCTGAACGTTTTCAGGATTCTAAGGCTCGGAGTTGGAGTAAGCTGAGTATTAACCCACTATCTTTCAAGTCTAGGTCCCATAACAAGATTGCTTTTTGATCATGAACTAAAAGTCGACTACAGAATGTCCATTTCGGCGTGAAAATAGGATTCGACAATGAAACCATGATCCCCTGCCATATATGCACTCAACCTTGTCTTTGGAAAAACTTGTATTAAAATTTCTCGTAACGCAAAACACTATAATTTTATTCTCCACATCTCTTTAACGTACGCACATGTCAGCACGTCGTGTGCCTTTTTAAAACATTTTTCTGCCTGATTATTAGGCTGTGACACACGTTATGATGCTGAACTATGCAGTTTTATGTACTTATTCCTACTTTTTTTGTAAATAATATACATAAAAACTATTTTTGCAAATGAGAGGATAATACATTCACCTTACTCAAAACTAAATACTGTTTTGTCAACAACGTCACATGATATTCACTTTTACAACTCGTTGCCTAAAAAAACAAAAAAGTTTTCTTTTCCCATTTCAGATTGGCAAACTTATTAGGTACTCCATTTAATTTCATGTGAACATCCCCCACCATGTGTCATGCTGATAACCTGGCTTCATCGCCACATGTGGTTTCCATAACAACTGTATCTTGCATTTAACGTGTACCACAGAGTACCGTGAGAAATTAGTGCATGAGAACTTGTTCCATGCTTCGCACATCCAGTGCTCGTGTTTCTGCGCCCACGGTCATCTATCTGCCCCGCGATATGCGGTTAACAGAGCTACACTTTGAGGTGATGGCATCTCCACATCGTAAAGGCGAACGACTTCTAGGTGGTAGGGTTGCTCATCAGATGTTTTCCATCTTCATTTCGCGAGATGTATGTAGGAGGAAATAATACGTTGTCCAACACTTTCCGGAAAGTATTCTCTCGAAATTTCAGTACCAAACCTCTACGTGATGCACAGTCCCATTCTTAGAGCATCTGCCAGTGGAGTTTTTTGAGCATCTCTGTAACACGCTCGTGCCGAGTCTAAACGATCCCGTGACAAAATGCGCCGCTCTTCTTTGAAACTTCTCTCTCTCTCTCTCTCTCTCTCTCTCTCTCTCTCTCTCTCATCCATCAGTCCTACCCGGCAAGGATCTGAAACTGATGAACAGTAATAAAGAATTGCTTCACTTTTTTTGCCAGGCAGTGTAATAAAAGAATGATACGTCTCCTCTTGGCTTTGAGGAAGTCTTCGGGCAAACATCAGAAGCCGCACCCGTATATCAGCACAAAAACCTGCTGCCGCGAAACCCTACCTACATGAGGTAAGGTAACAATATTCGCCCCCGAAAATCCTAAGTGGAAGTATATGCTCCCTGATCTCTCCTTTTTCCTTGTCCGAAGGTCCAAGAACGAGACCTAGATCTCTCCTTCAGGGCAGCTCTCTTGATTTTTTGAACGTTTGAAGTATTTAACCGAACGGTTCTAGGCGCTTCAGTCCGGGACCGCGCGACTGCTACGGTCGCAGGTTCGAATCCTGCCTCGGTCATGGATGTGTGTGATGTCCTTAGGCGCTGCACTCATGGACTGTGCGGCTGGTCCCGGTGGAGGTTCGAGTCCTCCCCCGGGCATGGGTGTGTGTGTTTGTCCTTAGGTTAATTTAGGTTAAGTAGTGTGTAAGCTTAGGGACTGATAACCTTAGCAGTTAAGTCCCATAAGATTTCACTCGCCTTTGAACATTTTTTGATGTCCTTAGGTTAGTTAGATTTAAGTAGTTCTAAGTTCTAGGGGACTGATGACCTCAGATGTTAAGTCCCATAGTGCTCAGAGCCATTTGAACCAAGTATTTGACGGAACCAGTACAAGTGGTTCATAGAGATTGTTTTATATCTCACGAACAGGAATTATCTTTAGTTCAAGCACCTCTTTAGCTAAAAATGCATTACCTATTAGTGACTGTCATGGGAAACGCCCTGATCGCTCTTCAAGTCAAGGACTAAAGCGAAGACTACAGGAAAGTATTCATAAGATATTCAAAAAATTTTAGAGTGCCACACTATGCACGGATATGGAAAAATTTTCTCTCTTTGTCCAAAGCATTTATCGGAAATTGGAAAATCTTACGACTGTCACACTATGCATGGTTTTGGAAAAGTTCGCTCCGTGTGTGAAAGGCTGCTGCCTCCTCCAGAAAATATGATAGTACAGTACCTGCGTTGTTAAAAAGAACGCCTCAAGACATGCACGCATATCCGAATGAACACTGCATCGTTCTTCTTAACAACACAGGCACTGAAGTATCGTATTTATCCGCCAATACCAGGCAGCGACATTTAATTAAAATGTCTCCCTTGTGCAGTAATTACATATTGTGTGTACAGCTTGTGACGCAGCAACGTCGAAAACGGAAGTTTGGGTTTGGCCTTGAGTCGGGCACGGACAGTCAAAGCAGTTAAGGAGACCGCTGGCGTAAAGCGGAAAATGCGAGTCCAGCGTCAATTTTCATTCTCGTCATTCCCCTATACAGCTGCGAATGTCTTTCACGTCTTTCAGGTAACGCAGCCGATGCTTGCACACATCTGAGTGAGGACACTGTCTGTCAGACCGTACTAAATGCGTGTAAAACCACTATTCGGACGGAATGATTACTACTTCCCCAAGCTAACCCTGTCTGGTTGGAAAATACACTATGTGATCAAAAGTATCCGGACACCCCAAAAACATATGTTTTTCATATTAGGTGATTGTGCTGCCACCTACTGCCAGGAACTCCATACCAGCGACCTCAGCAGTCATTAGACATCGTGAGAGAGCAGAATGGGGCGCTACACGGAACTCACGGACTTCGAACGTGGTCAGGTAATTGGGTGTCACTCGTGCCATACGTCTGTACGGGAAACATCCACACTCCTAAACATCCCTAGATCCACTGTTTCCGATGTGATAGTGAAGTGGAAACGTGAAGGGACACGTACAGCACAAAAGCGTACAGGCCGACCTCGTCTGTTGACTGACAAAGACCGCCGACAGTTGAAGAGGGTTATGGTGTGGTCTACGTGTTTCATGGAGGGGACTTGCACCCCTCGTTGTTTTGCTTGGCACTTTCACAGCACAGGCCTACATTGATGTTTTAAGCACCTTCTTGCTTCCCACCGTTGAAGTGCAATTCGGGGATGGCGATTGCATCTTTCAACACGTTCGATCACCTGTTCATAATGCACGGCCTGTGGAGGAGTGGCTACGCGACAGTAACATCCCTGTAATGGGCTGGCCTGCACAGAGTCCTGACCTGAATCCCATAGAACACCCTTGGGATGTTTTGGAACACCGACTTCGTCCCAGGCCTCACCGACCGACATCGATACATCTCCTCAGTGCAGCACTCCGTGAAGAATTGGTTGCCATTCCCCAGGAACTTTCGCGCACCTGATTGAACGTATATCTGCGGGAGTGGAGGCTGTCATCAAGGGTAAGGGTAGGCCACAACCATATTGAATTCCAGCGTTACCAATGGAGGGCGCCACGAACTTGTAAGCCATTTTCAGCCTGGTGTCCGGACACTTTTGATCACATAGTGTGTGTTACAGAACCTACACGGAATCTGCAAGGACCGACAGTATGAAACTCAGCTTGTTCTGTTCGTATTTGAGATCCAGAAGGCAGTAGACAGTGCAATATGAGATGATTCCGCGTTTCTTGAGTTACAAAAAGCATCTACAACGGTTCTCCACCACTTCCTTTTAAATAAAATCCGTGTTTAGACACTCAAACGGCACTGAGTTCGTCGTCCTTAATGGGGAGACATTGTCACAAGCAAAATTAGCGTCCTTCATTGCTTGGAATACCGTGATAGGACCGATACTGCATACGTTATATAAAAATGGTCTGGCAGATGGTGTATCTGTCTTTCTGGAGTTGTACAAAGAAGGTAATGCTGTGTGAAATGCTTGATATCAATGGAAGATTGTTACAAACCATCGATATACTTGAAAATTATCTGCTCCTCGTATAGAGATTGGTAGCAGACATAAATAAATGTAATGTAATATAAACAAATGTAATGGAATGCTCTTGAACAGACGATTCGAGCCGACGATCAGTGACTGGAATCAGCCAAAAACATCATGTATCTTACAACATTTATTGGGTGTAATTTAAAGTAGAATTCCTGCATTAATTTGGCCGCGGGGGAAGCTCGTACTAGTCTGTTATTTCCTGGGAGAATCTTGGGGAAGAGAAATTTCTCCATGAGGCACACACAGCTTACGAAACCTTTGTTCTCTTAAATATTGTTAGTAAGCGACCCTTACTAAGATGGATTAATGAAAGAGGTAAAAAAGTTCAACAAACAGCTGCACTGTTCGTCACAGGTTTGTTTAGTCAGTGGGTAACGTCAAAAGAATACTCAACAAAGCAGGAGACGTTACAATAAACATATCGGCATCACGGAGGGTCTTACTCTCCAAATACGGAGAGCTCATGTTTCAAAACTAATAAAAAACACGTTAGTTTCTACAATATACTCTTCACGTAGTGCCCACGACGATAAAATCTGGAGTCACAGAGTGTAATTCTTTCCGTATAGCATATGCAAATGGAACAGGAAGGGACAAAATATTTCTCTTATACTATGTACCCCCTGCCAAGCGCGTCTTGCGGAGTACGAATGTAGATGTCGATCAGCTGGGTGTTTCTGTTGTTACGCTTCCATCGGTCCATGGCCTTCAGGCGACTGTATCTGGCCCCAGGTGCTTTATCTTTAGTGCCTGCCGTTACGCGCATGCAATCCGCGTCTGTTCAGTAACGACCAAGAGCGTTCCATATAGCGTCCAGCAGAACTACTGCCCCCTTCCTCGAGCGCCGCCATTTCGCAGATACTCAAAGTTTTAATTGCTGTACAGATAAACATCGCTATTGCCCGTTTACACGTAGCTTTAATAACCTACTAGCGATTATCTGTACGTTCGTACTAGTAAAGCTCTTTAGAAGAAAATACATGCGAAATTTTTGTTAGATACGAATGTGTTATATTTAAGAAACTGTTTCTCAAGTTTAACGATTGTCAGGTTCGCGCATGTGTGACTACATTCAATCATCCAGTCAACACCCAAGACTTCTGTCTCAATGATAGACACTTTAGCGGGGAATAGCTTTTTTCAGGTTCATTTGAGTTTTCTTTTTTTTTTTTTTTTTTTTTTTTTTTTTGTACACAGTCATGTCTGATGGACTGCGTTCAAAAAATGGCTCTGAGCACTATGGGACTTAACATCTGAGGTCATCAGTCCCCTAGAACTCAGAACTATTGAAACCTAGCTAACCTAAGGACATCACACACATCCATCCCCGAGGCAGGATTCGAACCTGCGGCCTTAGCGGTCGCGCGATTTCAGACTGAAGCGCCTAGAACCGCTCGGCCAAACCGGCCGGCGATGGACTGCGTCAAAAGTGTGCCCTTATGAGGGAAGACTTTTCCTGTGGCCGAAGAACGAATAGTACGGCGCGGCATGTGCCTGTGAAGTCCCCATTCCATCCACCGGTCGCCTGCATGACAGTTGCGTAAACGAGATCTCAGCATATTTGTACGCAGTCCTACCGGATCATGTAAAACGGCTGGCGTCCAGATACACTGCGGCTAACCACGAGTGAATGAGAAAAGTTTCTGTTGGACAGATGGGTCACAATTATATAGGTCACCCGTCAGTTCGGTATCAAATAACAACATGTAATCCAAAAACACGTGTCAGGCCCATGAGACCGGATGGCACAAGTGGACCTCTAACAATCTAATATTACAAGGCAAAGACACTAGCATAGGTGCTGAACGCCCCATGTACAGTACGTAAATGGTAACGGAAATGACCGTTTGGCGTCATTGGCCGGGAGGCCCCTTGCGGGGCAGGTACGGCCTCCTTGGTGCAGGTCTTATTACATTCGACGCCACATTGGGCGACCTGCGCGTCCGATGGGGATGACAACACAACACCCAATCCCTGAGCGGAGAAAATCCCCGACCCAGCCGGGAATCGATCCTGGGCCAGTAGGACGGCAATCCATCACGCTGACCACTCAGTTATCGGGGCGGACTACGTAAATGGTCATCTTCACTTAAGAATTGCCGTTCTTGCACATACAGGACAGCATGCAAAAGTGATGGACACTCCTTAGCACAAAGGACTGTTCAAACTGACGAGGATACCTAAGGACTTCAGAAAGTAAGTTACGCATGTCGTCCCACGCTAAGATCATTTAGTAACAAGAGCGGCGCAAAGTCAGAACTGACTACCTGTTCCGCGTTTACTGCAGAGACCGTTCTGATGCAGTGCGGAAACAGGTGCATCACAGTGTAATAGTGATATGGCGCAGCAACTAGAACCGTACTGCAAACATGAAGTACGTGTGACTGTACATTCTTGTGGCAAATCGTCTAAATTTCACACAGATTCACCGTGAAATTCTGGCGGTGTATGGACTAAATGCAATGTCGCTTCCAGCCGTAGTGAAATTGCGTCCACAATTTGACTAAGGCAGCACAGGTGTGGGTGATGCTGATCGCGAAGTCCAGAACTTGCACCTAGCGGTTTACATCTTCCGGAAGACTGGTAGAACAGCTGGGGGAAAAAGAGACTTTCAAACAATGAGGACGTTCACACTGCGGTTCTAGAATGGCTCCGTGACCAAGGACCGGTGTTGTTGACTATCTTTAAAAATATTGTCATCTATTGTTGCACTTTGAAGTGTAGTGAAGCATTTAATAAAACGTACTTGGCCTGCCATAATAATGTGTAACTTACTTTTTGAACTCCGCTCATACCTAGTGTGAAAGTTAGAGGTGGGGCTCTAATAAAAATGTTTCTGCAGAGATTTCGACCATGTCAGGCCAGAGTTATTGGCGGTGTTCTGTGACAGTGCAGCATATCTTCTACCGTAAGTAAAAATGGTTGTTTGGCGTGCCATGCAATGTTAATTATATCACTGACACTAAAACGCGAAACCACGATTAATCTGTTTATCGCAGGTCACGGAAATACATGACTGTGTGCAGCACGAAGCTGTATTCTGTTTAATGCACACTAGCTGTGGAAACAGACTTGCAGCTGTGGTAGTCGAAGACAGCACAGGAGCACTGATGCATGCTACGTAGAAGCTTCAAGAGAAGGCGAATATATTGCGCCTGGAAACTTTACCACATATGATATTACAGTGTTAGGCCAGCAACAGTGAAGAACAATGATAAGTCAGAAACACATCAGTTGACAAATAATGGGACAATACATCGAAAACAATTCAATATACTGTCGAATTATGATAAAATTTGCATACAGTTACTGAAGATTACAACTGGATACGTCCATACGTAGTACGTCTAGACACTAATACTATCACGCGAAAGGCTCGAGAGAGTCTCATACAGTTGCCTGACTGTACAGGACTTGACTTGCAAAACTGAACGTACAGTACAATGATATCCGAAGGCTACGAGTAAATTTATGGGCCTAGTAGTCAAGGAATATTTTTCTAAGTGAAATATGCTCTAATTATCGACGTATTCCACTTTTTGGGCAAACTCCAGTGAGTAAATTCCGTCCCTGACGAGCGATACCGGGCGATCTACCTAATATCCAACCAGAGCCGCCGTAAGCTCTTAAATCATCTCACAAATTTTACAACCAAAAAATCTTTAAATGCGAGACTCAGTGGCAGCCAGAGAGTGCCAAAACCGGTAAATTATGAAGGATGCCAAAACAGCACGTACTTCAGATTCTACTTGTCCCATTCCAAAACAATGTTTGTAGGCAAGAGCATTCTGAAGATTAAATAAGATTTTTTTCTTTTGAAATCCAGACCTCTTGTCATCTATTGCTTCGTCCAGTTGGTCCAGAAAACTTATGTGTTAGTGTATTAGTCTTAGCAAGGTAATCAGTAACTAGAATCCCATTCTGATCCCGTAAAACACTGGCTATAGCCTTTCTGGCATATGAAACCACTTCATCTTCTTTTGACCGCTGTTGCGTCTCTCACATGTAGCGATGACCTACGATTCATCCACTGTACCGAACGGAACACAATACCAGTTGAATGCTTTTTTTTAAAAAAAAAGAGCGGTCCACATATTGCTGACATTCGTTTTTTATTTGCTTTTGGTCAACATTCAACAAATGTGGCACCCGCCAAGCAACAATCTTTTTCGTAATGAATTCTACATGTAATATGCACCATTTTTTATTCCGATATGCGCATGCCTTTACTCGTCGACAATGTTTTATCTGTGGTTGCAGTTTTGAGACTTCCTGTAGAGGAACATATTCGAGAGATGCACTGTAGTTAACGAACAGAGTTTTTAAAACATTCATCAACCAGTTTTTCTTTTACCTTATTCTCCGTCTCTACTGCTATCGTTGTAGATGGTACATTACACTTTAATCTTCTTTCTTCTCATTTATGACCTATTCTCATTCTCCCTACGCTAGCCTGAAATGCCTCTTTAAATAACCACGCTTCGCGATGCCAGCCAGTGAAAAGCTTATGAATTGCTTATGGAAATCCTTGATGTCAGTTATTACTGCCTGTCGCAAACTGCTTACCCCTCTACAAGGGTCTTTTGGTAAAAGGAAGAATGGTTTGTGTTTAGGGACCCATGAACGCCGACGTTATGGGCAGTAGCCCGGCTTGGATAGCAATGGAGAAAGCGTTGGGCTTTATTGTATAATCTTGACGTTCACCTCGTGTAATTTACGGAAATCGTGGAGCATCTGTATCAGGATGGTTAAATAGGAGTTTGAAGTTTGCTTCTTCTGAGATTCTTATTGAAGCACAGTTTATTGCCCTATCCGATTGCTCGTCCTTCAGACCTGTGGTGATTAAAATCATCGACGCATGCAATAGACAATATTTATTAACTGACAAAACACATTTGAGAGTACAGACGAACTGTTATATTGTTACTCTTACTTATCACGTTATATGAAATGTAGTAATTCATGGATATAAAAAAGTGTACATATTACCGAAGAGGTGGCTTAATTTTTAGGGGAGTGGACTTCAGATACTTATTGGTCCATCCTGTTTTATACGTTCCTGTAAATAAGGTAAGAATGGTACGATGGTTGCCTCGAATAGGCCACAATGGATACCGTTTCATATTCCTGATCGTCTGACTTAATATTCACTATTTAATGATTTCACGACTCAGGAAGAAGTAACTGGCCGTCTCTTCAATTAAAGCGGACACAGGAAGAAATAACTGGCCGTCTCTTCAATTAAAGCGTGTACCTATTGAACAATAAATAAAAAACATTATATTGCTTATGTTCTACAAGATCATGCAGAACCTAAGTATTAGATACTTAGGTGACACAAAGTCATAGGATACTGATATGCACAAATTAAAATGGTGATACTATCACCTACACATAGAATAAAAGGGCATTGCATTGGCAGAGCTTTAATTTGTACTCAGATGATTCATGTCAAAAGGTTTCCGACGTGATCATTATTCGCACCACGGGAAGTAACAGGCTTCGAACGCGGAATGGTTGTTGGACCTAGATGCATGGGACATTCCATTTCGTAAATCGTTAGGCGATCCAGTATTCCGAGATCCACAGTGTCAAGAGTGTGCCGAGAATATCAAATTTCAGGCATTATCTCTCACCACGGACAACGCAGTGGCTGACGGCCTTCGCTTAGCGACCGAGAGCAGCGGCTTTTGCGTAGTGTTGTCAGTGCTAACATACAGGTAAAACTGCGTGAAATAACCGCAGAAATCAATGTGGGACATATGACAAACGTATACGTTAGGCAGTGCGGCGAAAATTGATGTTAATGGGCTATGGCAGCAGACGAACGATGCGAGTGCCTTTTCTAACACCACAACATCATCTGTAGCGCCTCTTCTGGGCTCGTAACTATATCGGTCGGGCCCTAGACGACTTGGAAACCGTGGCCTGGTCAGATGAGTCCCGATTTCAGTCGGTAACAGCTGATAGTAGGGTTCGAGTGTGGCGCACAGCCCACGAATCCATGGACCCAAGTTGTCAACCAGGCACTGCGCAAGCTGGAGTTGGCTCCGTAATGGTGTGGGATATGTTTACATGGAATGGACCGGTTCCTTTGGCCTAACTGAACCGATCATTGAGTGCAAACAGTTACGTTCGGCTTCTTGGAGGCCATTTGTAGCCATTCATGGACTTCATGTTCCAAAACAACGATTAAATTTTTATATATGACAATGCGCCATTTCACTGGGTCACAGCTGTTCGTGATTGGTTTGAAGAACATTCTGGACAGTTCGAGCGAATGATTTGGCCACCCAGATCTCCCGATATGGGACGTAATAGAAATGCCAATTCGTGCACAAAATCCGGCACCGGCAACGCTTTCGCAGTTACGGACAGTTATAGAGGTATAATGGCTCAAACTTTCTGCATGGGATTTCCAGTGATTTGTTGAGTCCATGCCAAGTCGTGCCGCTGTACTAGACGGGTCAAAAGGAGGTCCGACACGATATTAGGTGTCCCATAACTTTTGTCACCTTAGTGGTGTGCTTCTCATTTATTATAATGAGGTAAGAGTCAGCATCGCCAGAAGCACCTCCGAAGATGTTCGGCCCAGCTCTGGACGAAACATCAGGAACCGAAAAGTTTCTTCGGCTACGGCCGTACAACCGAGAAAATTCATTTACCTTTGGTAACGATTTTTCTTAGACGTCTGTCGTCACTCATTCGTACTCTTACCTCCTCATTTCGAACTTTATTCGCTTCCATAACCATTAACAGATTTTTTTTCAGATTTTTCCACCGCTCGAGGTGGGTCAGTGATTTGCACCCTGGACCTGCATTCGGGAGGACGTCAGTTCAAATGCCCGTCCAGCCATCCACGTTTAGGCGTGCAATGATTTCCCTAAATCGCTTAAGGCAAATTCCGGGATTATTCCTTTTGAAAAGGCGCCGACGATCTTCCCCATCCTTCCCTAATCTGAGCGTTTACTCCGTCTCTAATGACTCGTTGTCAATGGGACGCTAAACTCTGATTTTTGATTTTCCAATTTTTCCTTTTTTACTTCCCTGTCATTGTGGAACACTTTTGCGTCGTAAACAGCAGCAAAATTTTGCTTCTGCTATCGTGTTTTACCCGATTATTATATTCAGCCAGCCGCTACACTTTCATTACTTTCTTCTTATCTTTGTCTTCAAAATGGTTCAAATGGCTCTGAGCACTATGGGACTTAACATCTGAGGTCATCAGTCCCCTAGAACTTAGAACTCCTTAAACCTATATATAGTTTATTTGGTGAGGGCGTTGCCTCATAAAGGCGAAGATTTAGATTCTGTTCCTGTCACGGCGTCCACTTCTGATTTGTTACGAAATTTCATTGCAACGTTTACTGTACTACTGAGAGGAGCTTTTATTCTCCCAAGCAGTAGCTACATACCATCATCATCAGATGTTATTACATCTATATCTAGATTTTAGTTTTGAACTGAACACTTAGGCCCGTTAAGGTGGAGTGTTAGGTCTATTCGAACAAGAATCTGGACAATTTTCTGCCACCATCTTACTGTAAAAATCTGAAGAGTTCAGATTTTATTGTGCCGTTGACGAATACAGTGGGACATCTCCAGGCCATAATCTTCTCTGCAATTACCAGCAGACACGGTAAAAAAAAAAAAACTTTCCAACTGACAAGTGACGTGAGGTGTACTTGGCTGTGGCTGGTGTGCAACACGTGGACGACCTCGCGACGCGGGAACGGGGTCTCGTGTTCGCACGCTTAGCTATGCACAGCTGCAACTGTGCAGTTAGGCTTGCGGATGAAAGACCCTCAGAAATATTTTCCGTCCCATGACATAACTACATCCTGGTGGCCTGTGCAGACTACAAAATAAAGAGCCTACCCTCCTTTCGTTAACTTTAACCTGGAAGTTCACATGAGGCTATGACCCTGGTGTATGCCCTGAAATGTTGCCCCTTTATATTAAATCTAACCCAAATGTATGTAGATGCAATCTGACTGTAATGACTAAAGATTCTGAGTGGCAACGACTTTCGCAAAAACACAACGGAAGCAAGTGAGGTAAACCAGATTTAACCAAGGCATCACTGAAATCAGAATCCTCACTGTAGACCTCATGCACCTACTGACTGCGTAAGTAAAGAAATGATATCTTACAGACACAATTTTTGCAACACGTGTTTTTTGCCATCTGTGCCTTACACTAATCAATAAATGAAGAAAACCCTGAAATTCTGTAGTAGGAAAAATTATCTCCATGACTCCGTCTCCGTCACGTCTCGAACTTCCACAGCGACGTTGGCTTACATATACAGCTGAAAATTATTACATCATGTAATTGTGAGCATTGCTTAATTCAGGCTGCCCCAGTCAAGCTTTACATACAATTAAACTCATGAGGTTTGTTATGAGAACGAAGTTCTTGAGTAAACACATGTGGAGGTATAGAACACACGGAAAGGTTATTGAACTAAGACCAGGGAAGAGAATAATAAAATCGTAAAATCCCAGCCATACTCGAATCCAACATAATGATCAAAGTTCATAATCAGGATAACACGTTTCATGGATAATTCAACAGACCCTGCGCTGTAAATCCTCACCAGATATGACTGGCAAACGAAAATTACGAAATAATATAATTAATTTCTGAAGCAGCGTCTTATGATTGGAAGAGCATTGAGATAAGCCTTTGATGACCAAATTAGGAATGGACACTGATCTCTACGTGTTCCAAGTAGTTGAAAACGTGAGCGAACCCCTGTTATTCCCACGGTAAATGTGACTGCAAAATTTATCGTGAAAAGAAACCTAATTCTTTATTATCTGAACGGCCACATAATTTACAATCACATAATTGAAACGCAAATGTGCGACGCCAGGTAAAAATCTCACCATAGCCCAGAACGAAGGCCTTTGAGCGTGCCTATCTTTAGATCACAAGACGAAGTGTTTATGCTACGAGGGACATCGGGACAGTCAGTCACCACGGCAGCAGAATCAGAGGAGGTTCCATTGGTGCTGTGGCCAAAAAGGCTTTCCTAACCAAAACGTGCCGCCCAGCACTCTGATTGGCCAGAGCATGCCAAAGCTCGTTCGTCCCATCAAGAAATGCCTTACTGTATCTACCGAGAGATGCACCGCGCTAGCAGACAGATAGGCGGCTGTAGATCTTTGAAGCTAACAAGTGGCTGTTGTAGCGCGCACGAATGGCTTGCGTGAAAGGTGTTCTCGCCAAAGCAGACTACTTTCGAATGAAGAAAAGTTGAAATAATCACAATGAAATATGGAGACCAGATGCTGGAGCTGGAGAGCATCGTGCATAAAGTTATTAACGGCGATTCCTTGGGACACACAACCATGGCAATAAGAGGAACAATCGAATCTGAAGTGACTGACAAGTAGAAAAGATTCTCAAAAGACATAATCGTCGGTGAAGAACAAATCAGAGGAAAATTAAGAAATGTGCTACGTGGGGAAAGAGAAGGACATACGAAGTAGAATAGAAAGTGTCCTTCCGCTGAAAAGTAGTCGTGTTAGGGAAACCTTGGAAACAGATTTCTTACTAGGAGAGTAATAACGTGGTCTCTGTGCGTGCTTATGATTTTGTTCCACTTCAGAACTTCAAAGCCTTTGTCTCTGTTTCCCGTTCAACAATCCTGGAAGTACGTGTATTCTCATTTCGGATCCATACTTTTTATTGAATTAACGTATAATAAATTAAGTGTTTCGTTTGACGAGTTGCGGCATGTATAACATTATTGCCACAAGGAGAGTCCGAATTATTTAGTGACTTATAATTGGGAAGTAGACGTTGTAGGTGGGTAGTAAGACTTTGTCGGCATGTAGCGCCGACGGTCCGTATAACTGCTCAAGATAGATTTGTGAATTATTCAGCTGCAGAGTATAACTTATTGAAATGTATTACAGTTGCACTGCGTCGTAAGAAATTCAGGGAAGCGTACTTCCGTGAGGGAAGTATAATTTTATTACAAGTTACTAGTTCCAAGTTTCAAAAATCAATCATGACTGTTACGTAAAAATTAGCAGGTATTTTCATCAGTGAAACTAAAGTACTCTCTTGTGCTTACCGAGAATACGCGCAATTGAGGCCATTTGCGTCTGTGGAAAACGTACTTGCTTGCTTAGAGGTGGCCTTTTCTTTTCCTATTTACATTTGTTTAAGATCATAGTTCTTTTCTTAATGTAACACAGTTAGTCGACCTCTATTAAAAATACTCAAAGCAACATGTAACAGCAACGATCTATACTCACTAATAATGGGTTAAATTGGCATGTAACCATCCTCTATACCATACTAAGTTTGTCCAGTGCACAAACGGTTACTATGTTAAGACACTCACTGGACTTTTGCTTAGAACATTCTTTTCGCATTTCATTTACGTATTTTTTGACGTATTTATTCCAAAATATTTGCATAAGCATTCTTCTCTAAATGGTTCAAATGGCTCTGAGCACTATGGGACTCAACTTCTGAGGTCATCAGTCCCCTAGAACTTAGAACTACTTAAGCCTAACTAACCTAAGGACAACACACACATTCATGCCCGAGGCAGGATTCGAACCTGCGACCGCAGCGGTCTCGCGGTTCCAGACTGTAGTGCCTAGAACCGCACGGCCACTCCGGCCGGCCATTCTACCCTGTTTGACTGTAACTGTAACTGGAAACACTTTCGCTCCAGCTACTTACAACATTCTCTTAGCTGCATTTCTACAGGCAAATATCAGTAGCGGTGACCAACATTGCAATTTTATTCTTAGACCTTCAGCTTATTCCGTTTCATTACATGTTAACACAGTCTGAAAATTGGAAGGATCCTATAACACCGTTCGCTTCATATACATATGGTCTACGATCTGCTCAAAGTTATAGAATGTACTTAAGACTTCTTCATTCTACAGCCGATGCAAATATGATATGGAGCGTCAGTGGCAGTTACCTTTTAATGTGACTCCATTTACGTCCGTGACCAGGGTGGTTAGCGTCTAAAAGGATTCGACGGCGCTACTGCCTACTACATAAGTACTTCTATTTTTACTTTGTTTGTCTTTGCGTGCCCACGTTGACATTTGACTCTACAGCTCAGTGGCACTAACTCCGTTTTGTCGTGCGACCTTGCTCCGATGTATTCTCAAAATAACTTTATGCTTGACTTCAGCAAAGCATTCTTCAACTAGTTATATTTGGTCGTTTTCAGAATTATGTTGTAACAAATTAAATTATAACTCGTTTTGTGAGCATGTGGGTGCTATTCTGTCATTCTGCGCAACAGATTAATCTGAGATGTACCCTTTACCTTTACCCTGTGGCTCCTGCAAGATGCAATTTCCACCCCCACACTACTACAGAAGTCAGACAGACGCTCCTAACGTTCTAAAGAGAAATACCTGAAAAACTTTCAGCAATAAATATCTTCTGGAGTCGTCCACTGTAAGGAAATGACACAAAAATTCACAAAATTTCTTACGTAACTAGTGGGATACTTGGTTACTGGAGTAGTGCTAGTTAGTGTAAGAAAAAACATGAAACTAACGAAAATTATTATTTATTTTGTAAAAGTTCTGAGAAATCAAAATGGCACTTTTAGTTATGAACTGAACAAGTTATTTCCGGGTTCTTTTCGGAATATTAAGTTACCTCTTAAGGATAGGATTCGCTAATGAAATTTCTATACAAAGTTTAAGATTGTTGTAGACTTGGCAGAATGGCTGAGAGCCGCACCTACTCAACTTGAATAATAATCCGTTAGAATGTTGCTAGGTACGGTCGAGGCTGTCGCGTGTGAAATGCAGTGAAGTGTACTGTTGTGGAGGGAAATATGGGGCTCGCAAGAGCTGTAGCACACAGTACCGTAAGCTGCGATGACTGCTGTATGTGCCGCTCGCTGCTGACAAATAAGATAACTCTCGTTCTGTCTGGATTGACCTTCGCCAATCAAACTCTCCCTACACCTTCATGAAGTCAAGGACTCCTATTCGCCCCTAGTCTAACTATTGGCGTGGTACACTGGTCAGATAACCAGTCCACCGCGATGCCACTCAAAAATTCGCTCGCAGGCGTTTAACTATAACTCTGTCCGTTCACACCAAAATGGTTCAAATGGCTCTGAGCACTATGGGACTTAACATCTATGGTCATCAGTCCCCTAGAACTTAGAACTACTTAAACCTAACTAACCTAAGGACAGCACACAACACCCAGCCATCACGAGGCAGAGAAAATCCCTGACCCCGCCGGAATCGAACCCGGGAACCCGGGCGTTGGAAGCAACAACGCTACCGCACGACCACGAGATGCGGGCCCCGTTCACACCACACAATAAGTGTGGCGGCCAACACAGTGAACAACGCTTAATCGCAAGGACTCAATATAGAGTCACACTCCGATTCGCTCTCGACAGAGGTGCTCTCCCAGTGAAGTACTGAAAAGAGACTTGTTCCTCGCTCCTTGAGTACATGTACGAGTGCACACGCTCTCGTTACATGTTCTCGCTCCAAGAGCGACAATGGAACGGCCCCTCTCCACGCCAGACGTGAAGGGGTATATCTTTCGGTCTCTTCCATTACTCCTTCAGCTCAAGGCATCAGGAATATCGTCTGCCAATCAGCATTGCTCTTCTAAAACAGGAGGATGGCGACCAATCCGGAAATCTGTAGCATCGGCGTCTGGCATTTGCTGTCTCCCTGTGAAAACCTCTGAAACTGCGTGCTATGTTTGTAAAGAATGCGTAGGCTGGGTGCTCCCACACAATGTAGCGGAATTTGCTTTTAAGCCGAACACGGGGTCATTCTGCCTTTCACTCGGGCAAACGCTGTCTGCTCTATGGGCAGTTGCCGTCCGACGTAGATAGGCTGGCTCGTCCTCTGAAGGGACTGGCCTCCCAGCGTGCGGTTTGCCTCTCCCGAACTAAAAGCTCCTGTGACCGTCGTGTCTGGAATGTGTGTGTGTACGCCAGCCTCGAGTATTTGACTCTCAGTGCGCATTTGCGATTTACTAGTTATTTGCATATCATTTACATGAATTCATACAACATTGACTTTATCTTATCGAGTTTGGGTTCGAATGAAGCGACTTGATGTGCGGAATATGATTGTGAGGGCGGAATATGTAAGCAATGAAGGTCAGGAGACCACGACGTCTTACAGTTTTAATTCCGATAAAACGTAATGAAACTGTATCCTGCAACTGTTGTTACTTTTACACCTGACTATTGTATTGTTGTTGAAATACATTCAGAGGAAAATCAGTTTCCATTGGTAACATCTACGAGATTAATTCATCCTTATCTGTTGGTGTATTAATATGTAACTCGTTGCCTATGTTGGATGCATGACAGATAATAATCAAAACGTCCAATATTCAAATCACAGTTGGCCCTAGCCGTTGTTCTGGTATTTAGTGTGACCTTTGTCAAAGCCTTACGTATGCAAAAGGTAC
Organism: Schistocerca piceifrons; assembly: GCF_021461385.2. NCBI lineage: Eukaryota > Metazoa > Arthropoda > Insecta > Orthoptera > Acrididae > Schistocerca > Schistocerca piceifrons. The sequence goes on from NC_060149.1 coordinate 336,340,699, forward strand.
CGTGCAGTAATATGGCAGCTGACCAGATACCACATTAGCTGATTCCATGTGACTTGTCTTACGGAGGGAGTTATTCGCAGTAAGACCAAATAGATTACCGCAGTACTAGGTCGCCAGAAGTGTGACAAAACATCGTAAGAAATCTTATTGTTGTGAAAGAAAAAAAATATTCCTTTTTCTATTACACAGGGTGTGGTAAAACTATGCCTAATTATTTCGCTACAAGAAAGAAGGAAAATTAGTGTTTAAATTCACGTCAACATCGAAGTCATCAGAGATGGAGCACTTCTCGAGTTAAGGAAGAATATGGAAGGAAATCAGCTGTGCCCTTTCAGAGGAATCATTCCGCCGTTTGCCTCCTGAAGCTATTTAGAGAAATCATGCAAAACTTGAATCAGGATGTCCGGACGGGAATTTGAACTGTCGTCCTCCTTAATGCAAGTCCATTGTGCTAACCACTTCGCTACTTCATTCGGTGTATTTCTGTATAGTTTTGGTTCTTAAATGCTAGTAGTATTTTAGAGAGTGCGTTTATACACACTGATATCTTAAAGTCACCCAGTTCCCTTCATTCTCGCAGGGTAGTGGGCTTGTCTCCGTTTACACACTGGTGTGCAAAACTGAAGGTCGAAAGTAACATTCGCGTGATGTGTCACTTCAAAGTAGTATACCTCGATCAAACTTGGATCAAACGTAAAAGAACCGCTACAGTTTACTAGAGTATGTAACTGAAAGAAATATGCAATGATGCGGACATAAATCACACTTTGAATAACTACAGTAAAGTCACCGGAGTTTATGATGGGCGTTTGGACATTACTATTGGCCAGACATGGCTCTTGATAGGATATGTGATGACCCCGGCGGCAGCGCATGCTCTGCAATGTGCTTCCAAGCTGGTCATGAGGTTGTTGAGGAGTGCCTGTGCTAGGGCGTTCCATTCTTCTACCAGTGCCATTGCCAGCTACTGGATGATCGTTCGCATGTGAACGTGCTGAAAAAAGAATTCACAGTGCGTCCCACAAGTACTTGATCGGATTTTAATCGGAGGAACTAGCAGGGTACTGTATTCGTAGAATATCCTCTATTTCCAAGAGATCCAAAAATGGTTCAAATGGCTCTGAGCACTATGGGACTTAACATCTGAGGTCATCAGTCCCCTAGCGATCGCGCGGTTCCACCAAGAGATCCTTCGTGTTCAAAGATCTATAGGTCAGTACGCCCATGCCACGTTATGCCTTCCCGCTCCCTGACACTTGGTCCACCATGACAGCGTTCCCGGGTGCACTACGTGTTCCCACCTGTCACAGTACAAGGAACACTGCCGAACGCTAGCTTTTGTGGTCCGGGTGTTAGGGTGTGGGAAGGCATCATGTTGTATGGGTGTTCTGATCTTCAAATTTTGAACACGGTACACTCACCAGTGAACGTTATTGTGTCAGTGTATTCCGTCCAAATGCACATTTTTTCAGGGATGCATTCGTCCCTGACTTCATTTTTATGGATGACAATGCGCTATTGCCTCGAACTGTGCAGGTGGAGGAGCTCTTGGAATGAGACGATGTTCGGCGAATCTACATCTACATACATACTCCGCAAGCCACTCTACGGTACATGGTGTATGGTTGCTGGGGTTTGTCCTGCTTGCATATTCTTGAATTGCGAACAACTGTGTGAGGTGAAATGTCTAGTTTAATGTCGCAATATTTCTCACGAAATTACAGCTTCTCACACAGTTTTCAGCTCACCAACATAAAAACAGCACAATGGATAACGCATCTTGCCAACATCAAAAAGTGAAATAAGTTTATACACACTAATGTTAAATATACCGAAAGAACATTAATCTTAAGCACAATATTATGTAAGTTTAATTGGACGTTTCTTTATAATATTGCTCCAGCACATACATTATGATGATGGTCAGTACTACGAAAATCGTCGGATTCCGGTTCAAAGTTCGGTACTATTCAGGATGACAATCAAGTCTACAGTGGGTGGTTAGTCAAGTGACAAATTTGAGAGCACGGTTACCCAAGGCCACTCGAGTTTACGGTGGACAAAAGTTGGTGAACCAACAAATTTTACGCCTCTGCAGGCGGTATTTACCTTAAGCTGCGGCGTGCTGCTGTCTGCAAGGCCGCTCTCTCCCACTGAAATTCCTGCAAAACTAATCTGACCTTTGCTGAACTTTCCAGCAGAAACTTTCCCTATGTTTCTCGTTATGCGAGAAAACATGTACTCAGCTCTAGGCTTATTATGTGGCGAGATACACGCGCATAGTTAGAGCGGCGTGCATATTATAGTGCCCTCTCAGTTCTCGCAAGAACAGTTAACTTATTCGGCTGCTTCGTTTCTCCACAGTTGGAGCTAAACGTTGCTACAGCTAATTTTAGCTGGAGTGCAGCCGCTGTGAACGCAGTGTCCACACCAATTTCATCTCTGCGTCACGCGGAGCATTAAGCGCTCTGTTCTGCACTTGACGCCAGTTCAGAGAAGAATCCATACACAAAATTTCTGTCTTGTCCTACTCATGGCAGAACTGCCTCCTTCCACTTGGGTTCCTTTTTCACGTCACAGCTTTTTTCGGCCAATAGGAGCGTTCCTCTCATTTTGTAGAAACACCCTCTACCAATCGCATCGTCCCTTCTATCAAATTGCATCGAAGCTCCTTTATAGTGAGTTTCCGCCAATCGGGCGTTTTGTGCCCGTTCCAGACGCTTAAAGTACATTGACCTTTCCATGTGTTGCACTCGTTGGACGAAAATGCGTCACTTGCTTTTGTTCGTATCCCGTTGGAATTTAGGAACCCAATTTTCTAAAGCTTCTTCTCTGCTCTTCTACCTATGCCCTCGCTACAGGCGGCCCTCACCTGGCCCGGGGTCGCTGTCCTCCTTTCTGCCACCCCTTTAAGTGGTTGCCGGCGTAACTCTTGCAGTGCGGCTTCACTACACCATTGTGTAGCTGGCTTTTCAAAACTAAAAGCGACTCGATTCGCATTCCCTGATCTACCTTCCGCTCAAAGACATGCATTGTCTAGGAATGGTGTGTTAATTACCGTCGATTGACTGTCATCCCTTTTTGCATTACATATTGATAGGCAAATGTTCTCATAACTGTCGATTTACATTAGGTGTCATCTTCACCTTTTCATTGCGATTTGTAAAGGTCTTATGTAAGGTGCGAATCTGACCATTTATTGTGCCACCTTACAATGGCGGAGGTACCCTGTACCACTACCAGTCGTTTCCTTTCTCGTCCACTCATGAGCAAGCAACCGCAGATTTCTGCCCACACTGTCGCCCAGATCATTCATGTATATAGAAAACATACTACTGTCATATTACCCTAGGGCATTCCTGACGATACCCTTGTTTCTGATGAACACTGGCGTCGAGGACAACATACTGGGTTCAACTACTTCGAACCACTCATATATCTGGAAACCTATTCCAACTGCTCGCACCTTCGTTAATAGTTTGCAGTGGGGTACCGTATCAAATTCTTTTCGGAAACCTAGAAAGACGGAATATATTGCCCCTCACCCACAATTAGCAGTGTATCATTTGAGAAAAGGGAAAGCTGGATCTCGCACGTGAGGTGCTTTTTAAAACCGTGCTGATACGTGGACAGAATCTTCTAAAAGAAATTTATTATATTCAGACTGAGATTATTTTCACTTATTCTATAGCAAACCGATGTTAAGGATATTGGTCTGTAATTTTGAGGGTCCGTTCTTTTACCTTTCCTATATACAGTAGTCACTTGCGCTTTCTTCCAGTCGCTTGAGACTTTGCGCTGGGCGAGAAATTCACGATAAATGCACGCTAAGTAAGGAGCCAATGCCGTAGAGTACTCTTTGTAAAATCAGATTAGGGTTTCATCCGAACCTGGCGACTTATTTCTTTTCAACTCTTTCAGTTGTTTCTCTACGCCAGGGATGTTTATTACTTTGTCGTCCATACGAGACTCTGTGCGGTGGTCAGACGTCGGTATGTTTCTATGATTCTACTGTGCGAACGATTTTCTAAACGCGGAATTTAAAACTTCGGCTTTCGCTTTGCTACCTTCAACTGTCACACCAGACTAGTCAATAAGTGGCTGGATGGAAGCGTTAGACCAGCTTAGCGATTTCACAGAGAACCAGAATTTTCTCAGGTCCTCGGCCAGATCTTTTGCTAAGATACGACTGTTGTAGTTGTATGCCTCGCCTATAGAGCTTTTCACAGACGCACGAATCCCTACTAATTTTTGGCTGTCTTCATTTCTGCGTTATCTTTTGAACCGGGAGTGCAACAACCTTCTGGGCCCTCCCGCCAGATGTTCGAGTCCTCCCTCGGGCAGGGGTGTGTGTGTTTTGTTCTTAGCATAGGTTAGTTTAAGTAGTGTGTACGTCTAGGGATCGATGACCTCAGCACTTTGGTCCCTTAGGAATTCACACACATTCGAACATTCCAATAATCTTTGCTTCTTAAGTATTTTCCTAATTTCGTTGCTAAGCCACGCTGGGTTTTTTCCATCTTTTATCCACTTACTAGTCACATAGTTTTCTAGAGTACGATTTAAAATCTTTTTAACCTTTGCCCGTAATTCCTCTACGTCCATCATACTGGAACTAAATGATTACAGGTTATTGTCCAAGTGAGATGTTAACGATTTCTTACCTGTTCTTTTCAGCAGAAACATTCTCCTAGCCTTCTTGTCTGATTTATTAACTTTCGTAACCACAGTCACTATGACGACATCATGATCACCAATCCCTGTCTCCATACTGATGCCATCGATAAGCACCCCCCCCCCCCCCCTGTTTGTAGCTACAAGGTCAAATATATCATATTATACGGCTATGAGTAGGAGATGGGTGGGTTCTAAACCTGTGCTGCAATCCTGAATTAGAGGAGGAGAAACATAGTTAGACAACTGATATCAATGTTGGAACAATCTGAGACAGACCATCCTGATTTAATATGCAGTAATTCAAACAAGGAAGGGCGTTGTTCATGCAAGATTACGACCGCCGATTTTTTCGCCCATGCTTGTTGAACAGAGAAGATATTACGCTTCTAGTAATCTATGTACCGACCATAACAAAAACAAGTGAATAATCCGACTGGTAAATATATCGCCATCTGAAGCGCATGCTTAGGACAAATGCGACATTTCTTCCACGCATTCAGCTATCTTAGCAGTAGATCTAGGCACAGTATTATACAGGGTGTCCCTCCTAACAGTCGTCAGGCGCATTTTCTCTGGTGTTTCAGCAGATACTTGCAATTTAATTTTTGCAGTCCCAAGCCCAAACAAGTACTGCTCATCACGTCTATCATGTAGCGTCCAGAGTCGACGAAAAGAGTCGGTTTGTTTCCCGCTACAAACAAAATGATTTCTAAAATGGAATTTTACGTGCGCATTAGATAGGACTGTCCCAAATTAGTTTATTTCTATATTTGTTTTATCAACATGTATCAAAAGCGACAGTAAAACAAGGAGAATAACCGGCACTCCATGAGTGACTGAGCACCACTTCTGCATGGCGGTAGCAGTCAACATGGGTCAGGGTGGTGCTGTGGCTCCTGAGTACTGCTTATTCTTAGTGTCTTTCTGTCCCTGTCAATAAATATTGATGCAACGAATATCACACTGGTCTAATCTGAGATCGCTCAGTCGAATTTACACGTAAAATTCCGCTTTAAAAATCAATTTGTTTGCGCTTTCCGTCGATTGTGGGCGGCGAATGAAAGACGTGATGAGCAGTATGTGTCTCCAACTACAGATCGCAAAAACGAAATTGCAGATACCTGCCAAAACAGCAGAGAAACTACGCCTAACGACTCTTAGAAGGAACACGCGATAGACTCACACGTCTGTTCACACAAATATTTCAAATAATCTAGTACTACTTCACGTAGAGAGTGATGTCAGATTGGAAAACAGAAGTCATAAATAGTTAATAATCTCTGACAAAAACGTCATATCTACAATAGAAATTTACATTTACATGTACACTACGTAACCCATTGTACACTGAATTGTAAAGGAAACATTGTTCAAATATGAGCCACTTTCTGTCTTATTCTAATCACATATGCGTGAATGACGGACTATAAGCCTCGCTACTCGCGCTAATATCTGTAATCTTTCCCTCGTGGGCTACGCGAGCTATGCGATGGAAGCGGTAGAACTGATCCACAGTCTTCCAGAAATACCGGCTCTCTAACTTTATCCAACGGCGTTTCCAGAGAACAACGTCGCCTTTCATCCAAGGATTCCTATTTAAGTTCTCAGTGCATCTCCATTACACTTTCGTATGAATGAACACGGACAAGACAAAACACTATGGCAACTTCCCACCGTAATGTTGGATGGCGCCTGGTGGCGTTGCGGGCATCCGTCGCGGTAACAAAAGTATGTAAGAGGAGCAGACACGGACGGTAGAGCACCCTAGCGAAGATATGGGATGAAAATGGGGAAATCCATTGAGATAAACCACTCTGACAAAGGGCAGATTATTATTACGCAGAGACTGTGAACGAGTATCTCGAAAACGCGAAAGCTGTTCGAAAGTTCACGTGCTACTGTCATGTGTTGTTGCATCTACGGAAAGAGGTAGGACAGTGAAACTATCACTAGGCGCCAAATGGTTGGACGTTCACAACTCTGCACAGAACGTGGGGTTCGGAAGCTTGGCTGCTCTGTGAAGTAGGATAGGTGGTGGTCTGTGGCATCTCTGCCGGAAGAGAACAATTCTGGTGCATCCACAAGTGTTTCAGAGCACACCGTTCATCGTATATTGTTGAACATGGAACTCCGTAGCAGATCACCCCCTCTGTGTTCATATGTTGACCCAAAGACATCGTCAGTTACAATTGTAGTGGGCACGAGACTATCGGAATTCGACCGTTGATCAATGGAAACGTTTCAGCTTTTCGGGGAATCACATTTTTGCTACAATATGTCGATGATCGTCTCCACAAACGCCGTCATCGAAGTGAACGGCGGCTGGAAACGTGCAGCGCGCCACAGACGCAGGTTGGTGGGAGCAGTATTGTGCTATGGGAAATATCCTCCTGCGCTAGCATGGGACCTGTGGTAATGATCGAACCACATGCATCCTTTCATGCTTGATGTATTCCCCGACAGCGATGTCATCTTTCAACAGTATAATTGTCCGTGTCTTGGAGCCAGAACCGTGCTACAGTGATTTGAGGAGCATTATAGTGAATTCACGTTGATGTCTCGTCGACCAAATTCGCCTGGTGTAAATCCTATGGGACTTATCTGGGCCGATATCGGGCCCCATCACCGCGAACGCATATCAGCAGCCCGCTATTTACGCGAATTACATAAAAATTGTTCAAATGGCTCTGAGCACTATGGGACTTGACTTCTGAGGTCATCAGTCCCCTAGAACTTAGAACTACTTAAACCTAATTAACCTAAGGACATCACACACATCCACGCCCGAGACAGGATTCGAACCTGCGACCGTAGCGGTCGCGCGGTTCCAGACTGTAGCGCCTAGAACCGCTCGGCCACTCCGGCCGGCGCGAATTATATGACCTGTGTGTTGTCATCTAATGCCAAATACCTCCACAAACCCACCAACAAAGTTTAGGATTCCTGATACGCAGAATCAGTGATGTATTTCGTTCCAAAGTCGGACAAACAAGTTATTAAGCAGGTTTTCATGTTTTGGCTCATCACTATTCGCAACCGATAAGATTCTATATGACGTGACAAGTCCCAGACAATCACCAATAAGTTTAATCTTCATATTATCTTTTTTTTTTCTTTTTGAGATGTGTATAATCAAGCTTTAACTAACATTTACGGTGAGCTGCAGTTCTGAATGCCAAGCGGATACATAATCTGAGCCGTTCTGCGTTTCCTTACAATGATCCAGAGTCGATATTTCAGCGTGGTAAACAACATCGCTACCGAACCATCTGAGATTTATTTTGAGAACATTGGCTGTCTTATGAGGCTTCATTGGGAGCTACCCGTTGGTACTTTCGCTTCTGTTGAGTTCACGCCGTCTAGTAAAATGTAATGGGTTTATTCACGTGACTTTCTTGACGATCATATATTTGTGAAGACACAGCGGCCACAATTTGCTACTGTATTCGAATTCTCATGCTTGAATGTATTATTTATAAATCTGTAATGTGAAATTTAATATTTCGGGTTCCTGTCTGTTACACACGGTTTCAACACCAGACTGCTCCACGAGAGACTTTGAGGAACGTTTAAATCCGTCACTGACTCTACGTTCTGTCACAACTTGCTAGAGTTTTCTGAGAGATATTCCACCACAACACGGCAGTTCAAATGTTCAAATGTGTGTGAAATCTTATGGGACTTAACTGCTAAGGTCATCAGTCCCTAAGCTTACACACTACATAATCTAAATTATCCTAAGGACAAACACATACACCCATGCCCAAGGGAGGACTCGAACCTCCGCCGAGACCAACCTCACAGTCCATGACTGCACCGCTTCAGACCGCTCGGCTAATCCCGCGCAGCAACACGGCAGTGGAAATTGATGCAGGTTTCTGCGGAATCGTAATAATCTCTGTTTTCGTACCATTCCCCGAATAGTAATTTTAAACCAAGTTTTGTTGTTATCTATTACGTTAATTTGCACGAATGTATCTACAGCACGATTCACGATGTGTCTGAGCTTTAATCACAACTCTGCTACAATTTATGTAGAATGTAAGTAACTCTGCATCAGTTCTCCCGCTGGCCGCCTTAATTAACTTTTCGCTAGTGATGACCGTCCTCCCACGGTTGTTGATAAGCCCTGTCATCTCGATGGCACTCACGAAAAGGTCGGGTTTGCTTGTTGCCAGGAGAACTAAAATATTTCTTTCATGTGTGGACTGCCGGCTACTTGTTTCAAACGGTCGTCTGATGACGCTCTCGCATTACTTCAAAATAACTATGAGTAGTTCTCCCAGCCGATGCTAAGCAAATACTTCCTGTAACTACTGAACGTTCAAATTTAAGCTCTCCTGAATGACTCTACGACTGACGTGTCTCAACGCAGTTGCCGGCAGGAGAATGTAATTATTTATTTAAGTGCATCACCGCCGATTATTTATATCCATATGAATTCATTGTCTGACTTATTTTGTATCCTCCTTTCTATCTTTTTTGTATCATTTTGCTTGTTGCTATAGACACTCCACCTGATGGAGACTGTTATTTTACACTGCGGGCAGCCAAAGCAAAATTTACACATTTTGAGAGAAATAATCTGGGTTGGCTGTAGAATACTTTTTATTAAAGATCACGACCGGTTTTGCGCCGCTAGAAGATCCTCAGGTAATAAAGACTCCTTTTAACAAGTCATCACCGAAAGGTAACTTGCCTTAAAAACCACTCCCCATCGTTAACGTCAAGATGTAAACAAATAGCGCGCTAAAAGAGGTAGTCCGTATTTAAAGCTGAGGGGATAACAGAACCGCGCCACAAGGAGGAAGACGGTTGAGCGGCGCAGACAAGGCAAGCTAATCGATAAAAGGGCTACTAATTTGGCATTGCTTGTCAAATCACTCACTCACATTTAATTCCGAGCTGTATACTTAACTAAAGGAATAAATCACTTTGAAATCAAATCACAAATACTTATGACGCTAGAAGCAAAGAGACAGGGGAAACAACAAATAGAGCAGCTGTTACCGTACTAACCTTGGGATTGTACAAAGCCATGTTGGAGTTTCTAAAAACATATAGAACGTTAAATTAAGCTTGAATTATATTAATGAAGCAAATTAAAAATTAGAAATCGGCTAATCTAAAGCTTGTAATTCTGCTTCCATTGTCGCAGATTATTCAGAAACTTCTTGTAGTACTTTGTGATAATTAAAAGTATAAACCCACTCATTGTTTCACAAGAAATGATTAGTTTCCTACAAATTTTCGGGTCTGTGATGCATACATATAAATTTCTAAGTTTACCGAAGATAATAATGGCTGCGACTTCTTTTTTTAGTATGCGATTTACAAGTTTGGTCCAGTTTTATGACTTTAATAAAGCTTTTTGATCAGTACTTGACATTTTGAAGGTTCCGTGGGTGTATTATAAGATACGTTATAAAAACACCTACTATCCACTATTCTCAAGACTTTTTGTCTAACACATTTTTTGTCAGTATTTTAAAATGTAATTAAAAAGTGCTTTACGCTCGTAAGGAAAGGCTTACTTGATGTAGGTCTTTTTTTTCCAAGATAATGCCACACCACTGAAAGGTATGTATATACCTTGTGTGTGTGTGTGTGTGTGTGTGTGTGTGTGTGTGTGTGTGTGTGCTGAAGTTGAAAATGAAACGATAAATGTCTAGATTTAACGTTATTATCATATCTTAACCGGTATATCTCCAAATCAGCAACTTTACAAAATATGTTTCACAAATAAAAAATCATGTTGAGGAATTAATGTCGTGATCAATGTTTTAGTCCTCATTTTAATACAACCAAACCGCAGCTCGTACACCCCAAATAATGTGAATTATAATTAGTTGAAAAATTGATATCAGGTACTATTTGCATATGAAGCAGCTAATAAAGGAATACCTGGTAATGAGCAAAATATGCATTACGAATAAATAAATCCATTCGTGTGTCAGCAGCATTTGTAAGTAAATACTGACGTTAGGAAAATATGTAAATAATCCTACTGAACTATCACGAAAACTGTGTTTTAGGAAATGTGTGGGTATCAAGGAAAAATATGCGGAAAACATTTCGTTAATTTGGTATGGAATACAGAATATTTGTGCGAAACTTAAAATTAAATCTGCATAACTGTTCAGGATAATGAGTTGGTTCGGTGATTCAAGAACTTTATGTAGTTATTCGCTGAAATATTTTTCGTTCGACTTGTCCCATGCAGCGTTTCGCAATGTGTTTAAGACAAATAATATACAATGTCATTTTCTAAATATTGAATTTACACGCTGGAGCTAAGCTTCTTCTGTATCTACATCTTAAATTTATACTGTATCAAATATACTGCCATACTAGTTTAATCGCAGAACATCTTCATTATTTTTATGTGGACAAAAAGAAGCTTTTAGTACATCGTATATCTGCACCTGTAATCCGCGAGCAAATGTATAGTATGTGTCTGACGGCATATAGTGTACCACTACCATTTTCTACTCCTGCTGTTCGATTCACGGAGGGTACAAACGAAGAAAGACTACTTCAGTTATTTGGCACAGTGGGCATTACGTGGAATGTATGTTGGAAGATGTTGTATAGCAACAAAAATCAAAACAATATCAGTCAGACAACAGCTTTGTGACAGTCTGGACAATGACAACGATAAGAACATAACAATGATTTAACAGCACACAGCAAATAAATATATGTCGGTAACCTGTACATCTACATTTACGGATGGCAAAACACCGTAAATCGCGTGACAGCGTCCAGTGACTTGAGTGTTTTGGTGCCTTGCTACTTGTGCACGAGGGTAAACAGCATGCCAGCAGAGCTGCTAGAGGTTGTAGCCTCTATTTGCAACTTAAATATTGACATAGCAACACTTATAGTTAAACATGATAGCCGAAATATTATTGAAAGTAACCTACAGCAGGACTCTGAATTAAAAGATAAGGTCTTTAGGTGGACCCTGCAAACTTGAATGTGAGACTTAATTTCTAAACGAATGGCTTGATCTCCTGCCAAAGCTAAACTTAGCAAAGAATCTGGATTGAAACTTTACCACGCAGCCATTGCTAGACCATCAGCATGAGCGAAAATACACCAGACATCAAAAATCACTCAAATTCGAAGTCAAGCGCCTTAGTCACGTACCCGTCTTCATGTAGCGGCATCTTGAAGTGTGAACGTGGATCTACCGTTATTCTGAATCACTTCACAGCTAAAAATCATATTTTTGCCCTCAGCATAAAATAAAGTTACGCAACCCTGGAGTGGTACATCATGACACAGTCGTAGATGGAACCAAAACTGGCCTGTAGATGCATATGCTGCAAACTGTTCTGTATTGGTGATGGGATGGGAGTACAAGCTGAAACATAGCAGGAACTTCCTCAGACCAGTTAGTAGAGGAGTGACCGTGGTGAGATCGATGAACAAGTCGAAACCTATAGAGAACTTGCTCACAACAGCCAGCCGCCACCTTCGGACGGAGTCTCTGTTCATGCCGAGTCGAAGCCATCTCTGCTAGCGTATGCTGTGTGGGTGGAAGCTGACTGCACCAGCACTCATGCACTGCCCCAAAAATAATTCAGAAATTATTTATAAATATAATAATAATAATAATAATAACAATAATGATAGTGATAATGATAGGGTGCACAGCTCCAAACTGTTTGCGGCGGAAGGGCAGTGCTCTGATATCTGCCCATTTCTGCCATCTGACGTTTCAAAGTCAGCGTTTTTAAGTAGCATAAGTGGGCTATCTCCAAAGTAGTGGTAGATATAAAATGCCAATAGAGCCATTTCAGCTTAGAACAAGTCACATACTTCCACCATCTTGATTTTTAAGTAGCACAAGTAGGCTATCTCCAACATAGTAGTAAATTCATATGCCTGCCATACATAAATAATCTGTTGGATTTCCCCACCAGATGTACAAGTATGGCAGCAGTGCATAGGAGTGGGAGAGAAGGGGGGAGGAGGAGGAGAAGAGTTGTGGAGGTGGAGGTTACCTTAAGGTGTGAGGATGGAGTGACCTTAAGGGGTAATCTTGAGTGTGGAGAGTGTGGGTGGTTTTGAGGGAGGAAGTGGGAAGGGGTTATCTTAAGCTCTCCAAGAAACTGCATAACACCACAACTGACGACAGTATGGTGCGAGATTTAACTAATATATATTTCCACGCGTCACAATATATTATTAATATCCTTTTTCCTTATTACAGTAACTTAAGCAATTTCTAAGCAATCAGTCTGAGTATATGAGGAACTCTTGGAGACTGGTATCACGATGCATCTGATACCATCAAGCAACGCAACGCAATCAAGCAACGGTATCAGCGTTTGCTAATACTCTGTATAGAACTCAATACGTCAGTAATCAACTGTGTCACATGTAAAATTCATTACATCTACATTTTCAAATGAACTGCACAAGCCACAATCCAACCAGTAGTCTGTGATGCTCTGTACCGTTCCACATTGATCACTTTTCTGTTTCAGAAAGCGAGGAAAAAATGACTGTGTGTATGACTTGCTTCCTGATACTTTGCTTAAAATTACTTTGGGAGACATTTGATGAAATCCCTCAAACATGTTATCAGCTTCCCTAGTGAGTCTATCGAATTAAACTTACATAAAAATTAACATTACCCGCCACTGTCTTTGTTACGAAAGCAACCGAGTGTCAAAGAGATGACTAGCATCTGCAGATGTAAATGCTGTAGTGGTGGACCCTACTGTCAAAGATTACATCGTCGCAACGGGCATACATTGTCCACTGCGTCATTATCCTAATCACTAACTAAAATGTGGAACATACTCCTCTACAAATACTTGGCACGACGCACACTTCATTGCGTTAGTGAATGCGTAGCCCACAGTTCAGTTCTCGCAATCTGAAGCGTAAGTAAGAGCCCACGTGTGCTCAAACATGATCTTGTACTTGTTGATAAGAAAGTGTTCAACCACTGTTTAATTTTCTTCATCTCTCTGCTTGATTTGTCGGTGCTGTCTCATGCAATGTTCGGAAATGATTCGAACAGGCTGTCTCTTACAGTTACTACGACATCCGCTAGCTATCTAAATTTGACCTGCTTCCTTTCGAGAGATGCATTTTGTACTTCTAACAGCTGACATTTACATTCACTGATTACCTATGCAACATTTCCGTATTCTCTGTACAGGATGGCTATGCCAGTATCGAGTTGACTTAACACTACACTACAATCAGTCACCAGTCACAAAAATATATTATTATATACTTGTTAGATACTTATAGTTTTTCCAGATTAGTTTTATTTTGGCCACCATGTATTACTCTCAGATTTCAAACCATTTCGTATACAAAAAAATACTTCTTTCTTTTTTATTTCTTTTTTTAGCCGTGCTCTAGGACATGCTCACGAATAAAATCTGAAGGTTCCTGTACTGCACTGTTGTTATGAATTCACAGTGAGAAGTTCTTATAACTTTATTCCAGTGGAAAGATACGCTGGAGTTCGAAGAACCAAAACTCTATAGGTTAAGATTTGTTCCTTAGTTTGATAGCTATCATCGTGCAGCTCCTCTTGAGTTTTTGATCCCCATTAGTACTGTTTGCCGCTGTGATGAATCCCGCCCTCCTCTACGCCTAGTCCCCATCGTGTCGCCATGTCTTGTGAGGGTGTGCCTAGATGTGAAAGGAAACAACGCATTCGAGGACTTGGATACCTGATTTTACTCTGTAATTTAGATTAACTGTGAAAAATTTAAATTTGGATGTGCACGTCCGATTTCAACCCAAGTCTTTTTAAATCATCTTACTGCGCACGTACTCCTCCAACACCACAAGAAAGCAATAACATCCAAATATAAAATGACATTAATTTGTTTATCTTCTTTCTTTGTTGCTATGTCACAATTGCAGCATATCACCTATGTTTGTAAAATACATTCTAAAACAAAATAAAAAAAGGACGCACCACGAAGGCATTATTCGAATCAGACGGAAATCGGTAGAGACGATGTACGTGTACAGACAAACAAATGATTATAATTTAAGAAAAATTGGATAATTTATTCAAGAGAAAGATCTTCCAAAATTGAGCAAGTCAGTAACGCTTTGGTCTGCTTCAGGCCCTTATACAGGCAGTTAGTTGACTGGTTACTGATTGACAGAGTTGCGGGATGTCCTCCTGAGAGATATCGTGCCAAAGTCTGTCCAACTGGCTCGTTAGACCGTCAAAATCCCAAGTTGGTTGGAGGGCCCTGCCCATAATGCTCGAGACATTGTCAACTGGGGAAGGATCTGGTGACCTTGCTGGCCAAGAAATGGTTTCGCAAGAACGAAGACAAGCAGTAGAAACTCTCGCCGTTTTCGTGCTAGCATTATTTTGCTGAAATGTAAGACCAGGATGGCTTGCCATGAAGGGTAACAAAACGGGGCGTAGTGTATTATCCACGTACCGCTGTGCTGTGAGGGTGAAATGTCCCCTTAGAAAAATTATTAATGACTATACTGGTAAACTTCTGCGTTATTTGATTTTCAAACAGCTGAGCAAAACTCAACGTACTCAAACAGTTTTTTCTTTACTTGTTCTGATCATCACTAAACTGACACACAGTATTTTTAGCGCAACGCAATGTGACTTTTAAAAATCCCTACAGAAGAATGGCCCTGACTAACAATAACCTATACCTTTCATGAATCACTTACCTCACAAAAATCTTCGTTACTCGAACTACTACAGTACAGCGAGTACCAACACTGCCAGCTAAATAAAAGATTCTAACTGCTAAAGGCACTAACTACGGATAGGCATAGTTAGCAAATGAAAGATTTTGATATCTTAATAGTGTTCAAAAGTCATTATATATATATATATATATCTATCAATTCATGACATCCATCTTTACAAATTTCCTTTTTCTGGCGGACACACGTCCAGATCGTCCGCTTATAGCAACCTCTCAAAACTCTGGCATCTCTCTCTCGACATACACCACTGCTGGCGACTCACTTCCAACTGCGCAACGCTACGCCCTGTTCCCATCCAACTGCCCAACACCACAATAGCGAATATTCCAATAATGCCAACCAGCCACAGACTGCACACAGCGCAGTTGGCGTTACCAACATCAAAACCTAAATAGCCTACTTACAAGGGTGCAGTGGATGACACACCAAGGGGTCGTGCTATAAAATGAAATGGCACCCCAAAATAGCATTCGCAGTTGTCGGGCCGCATGGCGAGCGACGGTCAGTTTGATCTCCCACCACTGTTCGGGGTGCCTCCAGACATGTTTTCGCTGATCATCGGGGCTCCATTCGCAGTGCGACTCATCACTGAAGACAATTCTGCTCCAGTCAATGAGATTCCTGGCCGAAAACGTGTCTGGGGACGCCCCGGTCACCAGTGGGATACTAGGATACTAACCTGACTGTCGCCCGTCGTATGACCCAACAACCAAGAGTGATGGTCTGGAGTGCCACTTCTTTTCATAGTAGGACCCCTTCGACTGTCATCCGCTGCACTCTTACAGGGCAGCGGTATGTTGCGGCATTGTACATCTCGCTCTTGTTGCCCTTCATGGAAGCCATCTAGAGCTTACATTTCAGCAAGATAATGTCCGCCCTCTCACGGCGTGAGTTTCTACTGCTTGCCAAACTCTAACCTTTTCAGTAAGGTCGAATGATCTCTCCCCAGTTGAAAACGTTTGGAGCTTTATCGACGTCTACATACACACTCCACAAGCCACCGTATAGTGAGTGGCGGAGGGTACAATTGCCACTACCAGACATTTCTTTTCCTGTTTCATTCGGAAAGAGAGTGAGGAGAAAACGACTGTCTATATGTTTCCGTGCGAGCCCCACTCTCTGTAATCTTATCTGCGTGGTTCTTATGCGAAATGTACGTTGGAGGCAGAAGGATCGTTCTGCAGTCAGCGATTATCTAAATTTTCTCAATAATACTCCTCTAAAAGGACGTCGTCTTCCCTCCAGTGATTCCCATTGCAGTTCCCGAAGCATCTCCATAATGTTTTCGCGTTGTTCGAACCTACTGGTAACAAATCTAGCAGTTCGCCTCTAAATTGCTTTGATGTCTTTCTTTAATGCGACCTGTAGCGCAACCCAAACACCAATGAGTCGCACTAGTGTCCTGTATGCGGTCACCTTTGCAGATGAACCACACTTTCCTCAAATTCTCACCAATCAACCGAAGTCCACCATTCGCTTTCTGTACTCTAACACTATTGGTTTGTTTCTACTACTAATCTGCATTAAACTAAATTTTGTTCTTACATTTAGAGATAGCTGTCATTCATCATACCAAATGCACATTTTGTCTAAGTCGTCCTGTATCCTCCAATAGTCACTCAACGACGACACATTCCCAGACATCACAGCATCATCAGCAGACATCCGCAGACTACTGCTTACACTGTCCGTCAGATCATTTATGTATCCAAAAAATAACAACTGTCCTGTAACACTTTCCTAGGGCACTTCTGACGGTACTGTTGTCTCTGATGGACACTCGCCATCGAGTGTAACATACTGGGTTCTATTACTTAAGAAGTCTTCGAGTCACTCACATATCTGGGAACCTATCAAATATGTTTCTTCCTTCGTTAACAGTCGGCAATGTGGCACCATGTCAAATGCTTTACGGAAATCTAGGAATATGAAACCCTAATGCTGCTCTTCATACAACGTTCCCAAGATATCATGTGAGAAAACACTAAGCTCAGCTTTATCCGAGCAGTGCTTCCTAGGACCGTGCTGGTTTGTGGACAGCAGCTTTTCCCTCTCAAGGAAATACACTGAGGTGACAAAAAGTCATTGGATAGCAATATTCATATATACAAATGACGGTAGTATCAGGTACGCAAGGTAAAAATGGTCAGTGCATTGTCGGAGCTGTCATTTGTACCAAAGTGATTCATGTGAAAAGGTTTCCGACGTGGTTATGGCCGCCCTACATGAATTTACAGACACTGAACGCGGAATAGTAGATGGAGCTAGACGCATGGGACATTCCATTTCGGGAATTATTAGGGAATCCAATATTCCGAGATCCACCGTGTCAATAGCATGTCGAGGATACCTAATTTCATGCAATACTTCTCACACGAACAACGCAATAGCCCAGGGCTTTCACTTAACGACCTAGAGCAGCCGCGTTTGCGTGGAGTTGTCAGTGCTGACAGACAAAGAAAACTGCGTGAAATAACCACAGAAATCAATGTGGGCTCTGCGGCGAATGTAGCCGTTAGGACAGTGCTGCGAAATTTGGCGTTTTGGGCTATGGCAGCAGAAGAACGACGTGAGTGCCTCTGCTAACCGCACGACATCGCCTGCAGCGCCTCTCCTGGGCTCGTGACCATATCGGTTGGACACTAGACTACTGGAAAACCGTGGCCTGGTCAGACGAGACGAGATTTCAGTTGGTAAGAGCTGATAGTAGGGTTCGATTGTGACGCAGATCCCACGAAGCCACGAACCCAAGTTGTCAACAAGGCGATGTGCTAGCTGGTGGTGGCTCCATAATGGTGTGGGCTGGGCCTTTGTGTTCAAACTGAACCGTTCATTTACCGCAAATCGTTATGTTCCGCTACTTGGAGACCGTTTGCAGTTATACACAAACTTCATGTTCCCAGTTAACGTTGGAACTTTTATGGATGACAACGCGCCGTACCACCGGGCCACAATTGTTCACTATTGATTTGGAGAACATTCCGGACAATTCGAACGAATGATTTGGCCACCCAGATCGCCCGACATGAACCTTATCGAACATTTATGGAACGTAATCGAAGGGCAGTTCGTGCACAAAATCCTACACTGATAACACTTCTGCATTTATCGAAGGCTATAAAGCCAGCGTGGCTCAGTATAGAGGACAGAGTAGTAAGCGTCTCTGGTGTGGAGAAACAACTGAAAGAGTTAAAAGCAAATAAGTCGCCAGGTCCTGATGGAATCCCAATTCTGTTATACAAAGAGTACACTACACCATTGGCCCCTTACTCAGCTTGTATTTATGGCAAATCTCTCATCCGGCGCAAAGTCGTAGGCGATTGGAAAAATGCGTAGGTGACTCCTGTATATAAGAAGGGTAAAAGGACGGACCGCAGAATTACAGAGCAATATCCTTAACATAGATTTTCTACAGAATCGTTGGGCATATTGAAACGTCCCCTTAGAAAAATTAGTGAATGACTGTGCTGATAAATCTCTTACATTATTTGCTTTTCAAACAGCTGAGCAAAACTGAACGTACTCAGACATTACTCTCTTTACTTATTCTGATCAACACTAAACTGACACACAATGTTTTTAGCGCAACGCAATCTGACTCTCAAAAATCCCTACAAAAGAATGGCCCTGACTAACAATAACCTATACCTTTCATAAATGACTTACCTCACAAAAATCTTCGTTATTCGAACTACTGCAATACAGCGAGCGCCAATACTACCAGCTAAGTAAAAGATTCTAACTACTGAAATCACTAACTACTGATAGGCATAGTTAGCAAATTAAAGATTTTGATAAAGAACAAACAATGTATTTACCTTAATAGTGTTCAAAAGTCATAATATATATATCAGTTCATGACATCCACTCTTACAAATTTACTGTCTCTGATGGACACACGTCCAGATCATCCGCTCTCAAAACTCCGCCATCTCTCTCCCCACATCCACCACTGCTGGCGGCTCATCTCCAACTGCGCAACGCTAAACGCTGTTCACATCCAACTGCCCACTACAATAGAGAGTTTTTCAACAATGCCGACCAGCCTCAGACTGCACACAGCACAGCCAGTGATTTTCATACAGAGCGCTACGTGGCGTTACCAATATAAAAACATAAACAGCCTACTTACAATAGTCTCATTTCGAATACAATATGCACTGAGGTGACAAAAGTCATGAGATACCTCCTAACATCGTGGCGAACCTCCTTCTACTGGCGTGTTGCAGCAATCAAACGTGGCGTGGACTCAACCAGTCATTGAATGTCTTTTTTCGGGGCTCCAGAAATACGGAAATCACATGGGAAGCGAACGAGACTATTTCGAGGATGTGTAACAGATGCTCAGCGAAACTTCTGCAGCTTAGTCGAAACAACCTTGGCAACATGAGGGCCCACCCGTGTAGTATAGATGCAGGTATATGTTCTCAGTGTACACTCACAATGACTACATAAAGATCACTATCCTTTTTTCCGCGTGTATTTATCCATTATCGGCACTCGGTTGGATCTAAAATGAACATATTTTATCCCATTCGAGTATTTTTTTTTTTGGCCACTGCACCCTTCCTGAAACTATTTGACCTAGAGCCATTGTGAAGTGACGAAGTGCTAGAACTTAGTTCCAAGCGGAGTTTCTTAAAACTGCTGCACGAGGTGACGTCATCCTGTTACACATTCATGGAAAATTGCCGGGTGCCCGAACCTTGAGATAAAAGATAAGGTTCTGTCCTCAGACTGAAGATTTGGAGAAGTGTTGTGTCTCGTGTTTTACGGCAATCTCCTTTGCTGATTTCGCGTATTACATAAGAAGGCTGTCGAGATAAGTCCGGCGGCACACGGCCATCATAGGGGAAGGAGCGTGGCACGTGTTGCGAAAAAAATCACCTGCCTGTGAGTGCCAGGAGTCAGCACAAACTGTAGTCATAAGTGAGGGAAGCTCGAGGCACTCTCATCACGCATTCTTAGTAGTTATAAGGTCCCGAGTTTGCAAAAGGACTGTGAAACAAGTAAATGACCATTCCAACTGAAATGATTATATCTCATCAGATAGGGCTCTATGGAAACAAGGACGAAAGAATTTTTGTCTATGGCCCTCAATTTTGGAGGAAACTGAAGCGATATTATTAAGTGTGTCTACTGACTACAGATTGGAGCAGAAGCCGCAGTCGGCTGCTGAACGACGAGCCGAAGTTATTGTAGACAAAGACATTTGTGTTCCGAAAAGACTGTGAGGTATCTGTTGGTCGGTATGCGCTCTACCATTTATACCCATTTTCCTACTCAAATTCACCTACATTGATGTATGAGGAACTAAGTGTATCACTGCGTCACTACTTTTCATTTCCCATAGCGTGAGAGTGCAGTGCAATAATTGTTAGAGGTATTTGGATCATACAGACCTAGCTTTTCGTACCACATAAAGATTCTACCAAGGAAAGAACAGCAAGATAGGCAGCGCAGTGGGTGAGGCACTGGAGTTGCATTCTGGACGAGCATGGTTCAAAATGGTTCAAGTGGCTCCAAGCACTATGGGAGTTAACATCTGAGGTCATCAGTCCCCTAAAACTTAGAACTACTTAAACCTAACTAACCTAAGAACATCACACACATACCTGCCCGAGGCAGGATTCTAACCTTCGACCGTAACAGCAGCGCGGTTCTGGACGGAAGCGCCTAGAACCGCTCGGCCACAGTACCCGACGATCATGGTTCAAAACCCATTCGGCCACCAAGATTTCGGGTCTGCAAAAGCAGTCTGGGACGTTTCCTATGTTGTATTAAACCATTCGTATCAACTGACGAAATGTAGTCGCATGAAGCTGCTATGGCATTTAAATCGTATGGCGAGCCAGCTCTAAAGCACTGAGCATCAACAATTTCCTCTGCTTTCATAAGGCACTCCAGGAGATTTAAGATATACAATCCAGGACACTGGAGCACATTATTATGGTGTACATTGTTACCTCTCTTCCCCATGTCTCGCCCCAGATGACTAAACATCTTGCTTCGGCAGCATCAGTTCCGGATAACTCGGACAGAGCAGCATGGTTGCTACTGATTCGAATGGAGATACTGAAGTGGATGATTTTCGGCGTTTTCGAGGGAACTATTTTTAATTCTCCTTTGATGTACCCACCATTCTATACCGTTCTATTATAACGTAATCAGTCATATGAGTCGTCCATACGATTCAGCTGCACGTTTTACACTTGAATGATGAGCATCTCCACGGAAATATTACCCGAAGTCAGAGAGAGATTTCTGCAGTTTTACCATAACTAATTAGTGAATATGGAAAGAGCTTTGTATGTAAGGGGACTGCTTACCGAAGCAAACTACTACACCAGTGAAATGGCCCAGAATTCTAAATTACTGAAAAAATTTTCGTACCAACCTCATGAGTTGCATAGGCTGATCGGGAGCCTCATCTTAAACAACAGTTCAGTAAAGAGAGCTTTTCCTCCAATTCTGTCGCTTGTACACTATTATTCTGTTTACGTGCCACTAAGAATCACCTCAAGCTTAAACAGAACGAACATTTCCACTTTACGGCAACAACGGTAGTCAACAGCGGAAATTGTCTCCGAATTGGCATACACCACAGCGTCGTCATTCGAAAATTGAGCGGCTATTGAGAGACAAATATTTAAAATCTGCCTCTCAGGGTCACTAGCAATAAGCAATTCCAGCCGATAAACGCAACTTATAAATTATATTTCCTAGGTGCCCCGAAGAGAACGCAACACAATTGGTAAGGCTATGTCGACCTACACAGGACACAAAATCTCCTCCACAGAATGAATTTGGCCCATAGGCGTCCATTACGAACAACAGTGAAAACCCTCGTGAACCTTGAATGGAAACTAGATTAATAGCGCCGAGTTTCTTCACCGCTGAGTGGGGGGGGGGGGGGGGGGGGGGTTGGTCTGGCGCCTTATGACCGTCGTAGAAGAGTGTGGATGTGCCCAGGTACTGATGCACGTCTTAGGCATGCAGGGTGGCTTGGGAGATGGGCGGGAGAGGAAGGGGAATCGGGAGTGCGTGGGGAGAGGGTCCCCTCTTACCTATTTTCCAGCCGTCTAGTCAACATTTCGGCGATGAATTTCTTATTCGAGGCTATAATTCACAAGTACGTCGCGCCCACCTACTTGACGCCTTTCTTCACGAGACAGTAATCAACGTTATGGAATGGCCTTTGGTAGCTGTTGACATGAACTCGATGGGGTATACGTGGGACAAGTCGGATCTTGCAGTGCATCGTCCCGGGAATCCTGCTCACGCAGGGGATAACTCAGGAGGGTCACCTTGGAACAGTGAGACAGCCTCGAGTAGCAACGTCTAGACCACCTTGTGGACGGCATGACGAGGAGTGCCCGCACATGTGGTGGTGTAACACGCTTCTGAATGTTACTCTGCAGTAGATTTTGAGTTCACAAATGTGCAAAGATCTACGCCCTGGAAGAAATTGCCATTTTTTTGGTTACTGTTTTGTTTTTAATTCGGAGTAAAGCTGCCAATCGGTAGAAACTGAAACCTTACCACTACTTTTTATTGAAGATAATGGATTCCGGTCCAAGATCAGAGCATCTTCGGGTCTCAAAAGATGTTGACTGGACATAAAGGTTACGCACAGACAATTACTAATAGTAGTGAAACAATCTGTAAGTTACGATTCGTATTTCAACTGTCAAATGCATAGCTTGGTTGATTTTGTGACCTGATGACGGTCTGATGTTGGACCGAAATCGAATGTTTTCAGTAAAAAATAGTGGTTATTCTCTGTATTCCAAAATGCAGATTTTAACCTTCCTAAAACTGTTTAACATAACTTACATAAATTATTTCTTATAGGATGGCCTTATTGTCTGTCTGTATATCTGATGTCAGTCTTTCTGACTGTTAAGATTCCTTTTCCTCAGGAACGAGTACAGGTATCAAGTTGAGATGTATGTCACATACTTAAGTCTACGGTCGCTTGGCGGTGAGGAAAATTTAAGTTTCTATGTCAGTGAAGGCAAAAGACACGGCCATTATGTCACATATTTCGATACTCGCAGACTCACTCATCAACACTTATAGGGTACATCCCATTGACCTAGAGTAATGAAATTTAACAAGAAGCGAAACTTCACATCACAAGCAAAAATCGTTAATTTGTAATTATATCACACAAAAGAATGGTTGTTTTTTTTTTTGCCATTTGCTGTCAGTCTGTGTGTTCGTCCGTCTGTTAACACCAATTTCTCTCTAGAACAGGTAGAGGTGTAAAGTTGAAATTTATGTCTCATATTAAGGTTTAAGGTCCCTTGGCGGTGTAAATATTTTAAGCTTCTAAGTCAGTACAGTCAGAAGGTATGGTCATTTATGTCACATATTTTGAGACTCGTAAACTCACTAATCGAAACTTGTTGATGAACTATCTGCATGCACATCGGCTCTGGTACCGTAGAGGTAAAGCACGTACAGTCGAGCGTGCGCGGTATCGAATCACGGTCGGGCGACGGGTTTTCCGGTCTTCGTTTTAACCTAGCCCTCACCTCTCCACGAAGTGAAGAGTTGCCAGAAACAACAAGTGGTTCGGATTCCACGTTAAACTGTAGCTCCCTGTCCCCGGTTGGGTAACTGGGGTATGTTAGTCACACACAAGTCGTCGAAGTGGTGTCCAATAATAAGACTTGCACCAGGCCGTTGAGCCATACGAAATCATTATTATTATTATTGTTCAATATATACATAATTAAGTTTGTACGAAACCCTCAGTCGTGCGGTAGCGTTCTCGCTTCCCACGCCCGGGTTCCCGGGTTCGATTCCCGGCGGGGTCAGGGATTTTCTCTGCCTCGTGATGACTGGGTGTTGTGTGTTGTCCTTAGGTTAGTTAGGTTTAAGTAGTTCTAAGTTCTAGGGGACTGATGACCATAGATGTTAAGTCCCGTAGTGCTCAGAGCCATTTGAACCATTTTGAACCCTCAGACCGCGAGTTCTACTTCACATGTCCAGTTTCATGGGTCCTATTTCTTTCAGTATATACCCTGAATCTAAGCCAACACACGCTCGCAAATGTGGAAGTAGTGAAAACAATTTCTCGGCAGCTTATATTAGACGCAGAAGTGGCGTACCCAATACAGGACAGAGTGGTATTACACTGAGGAGAGAAAGGTCATGTGATACCTCCTAATATCGTTTCGGACCTCCTTTTTCCCGGCGCACTGCAGCAGCTCGACCTGTCATGGACTCAACAAGTTGTTGAATGCCTCCTGGAGAAATACTGAGCCACACTGCCTCTATAGACGTCCATAACTGCGAAAGTGTTGCTGGTGCAGGAATTTGTGCACAAACTGACTTTTCGTTTATGTGCCATAAATGTTCGATGGTGTTCATGTCGGGCGATTTGGGTGGCCAATCATCATCATTATTTTTTGGGGGGCCTTCATCCCGCTTTAATGCGGGTCGACCTTGTTAGTATGGGTTTGGCGGTGTTAGTGTCAGAGGGTGAGCAGATGCCCTTCCTGTCGCCACCCTGAACCCCCTAGGACAGCATTAGTGTACCCCAGCTGTCTACGTCTGGTGTAAGCCAGGAAATAGTGTGAACGTTTTCAAATGTCTGCGAGTCATGTAACTGAGGCGGAATGTGGGGACCAGCCTAGTATTCACCTAGCGGGATGTGGAAAACCGCCTAAAAACCACATCCAGGCTGGCCAGCATACCGGCCCTCGTCGTTATTCCGCCAGGCTGATAGGGTGGCCAAATCATGTGCTAAACTTCTCCAGAATGTGTTTCAAACCAATCGCGAACAATTGTGGCCTGGTGACATGGCGCATTGTCATCCATTAAACTTCCACTTTGTTTGGGAACATGACGCCCATGAATGGCTGAAAATGATCTCCAAGTAGCCGAACATCCAGAGGACCAGTCGATTCCATGTGAGCACAGCCCACACTATTATGACGCCACCACCTGCTTACACAGTGCTTGTTCACAACTTGGATCCTTGACCTCGTGGGGTCTGCGCCATACTCGAACCCTACCATCAGTTCTCAGCATCTGAAATCGGGACTCATCTGATCAGGCTACGGTTTTCCGGTCGTCGTGGGTGAAACCGATATGATCATGAGGCCACGAGAGATTCTGCAGGTGATGTGCTGTTAAAAAAGGCACTCACCTCGGTCACCTGCTGCAGTAGCCCCCTAACGCAAAATTTCACCACACTGTGCTATCGGATACGTTCGTCGTAGGTCCCATATTGATTTCTGCAGTTATTTCACGGAGTGTTTCTTGTCTGTCAGCACTGACAACTCTACGCAAACGCCGCTGCTCTCGGTCGTTAAACGTAGACCGTCGGCCACTGTGTTGTCGGTGGTGAGAGGTAATGCCTGAAATTTGGTACTCTCGGCACACTCTTGATACTGTGAATCTCAGAATATCGAGTTCCCTAACGATTTCCGAAATGGAATGTTCCATGCATCTAGCTCCAACTACTGTTCAAACACCCGTCGTGCGACCATAATCACGTCGGAACCCCTTTCAAATGATTCAGTTGAGTAGAGGTGATAGCTCAATCAATGCACTGCCATTTTCTACCTTGTTTACGCGTTACTAACGCCATCTATGTGTGTATCGCTATCCCATGACTTTTATCACCTCAGTGTGTATGGTTATAGGGCTGCAGACTCCGGTGACATTCTCTGAAGCGACAGAATTGGCGACACAGCTGGCTCAGGAACGCTATTGTAAACAGGACGCACCGACCTCCATGGAGCAGTCTTTTGCTTGTTAGGACCGGTTTCCCGGGAACGATCCACATAATACTATTCTGGGTGCAAACGACGGCGTTTGTTGGCTATTCGTGGACAAGTAGTAGCACGTGGTACAAGAATAGTTCCCGCCAGTGAGCATTGTTCCTCGGCTGGCTATGAGCCAGTACTATCTCGAGTTGACTGTCAACCAGGACTCTCTCACATCCGTCCTGCTAGATTCATTTATGCTCAGAAATACCAAACAGCATTCTAACTTCAAACAGAAAAGTAAGTTCCATTGGGTATGAAACGATTAACACGAGTTGTGTATCTGAAAACTATCAACGACGACTCCGTTCGGGATATTTTTCTGCTAAATTGTATGACCTTATAAGCACTACACATGATAACGAAGAACATGGCTTGCAAAAGAACACATAAGATTGCTTATGTTTGGATTTCATCAGCCTATCACCAGTTAATGAACACGAAACAAATATAGCAATTCGAGTGACCCAAAGAAACGTGATAAATTATATTGGCCTTTCGCTGACAGCTGCACTGAGGAGAGTTCCATCATTTAACAATTGCAGCGAAATTTATATTTGGGACAGAATATTCACATGGTATAATGAGTGCCAGTTCGCATTAACTGTTTTTACGTACAATGTTGCGTCCTTGAATTAATTCTCGCTATTGACAGAAAGAGTAGTTTTACTACTGCAGAATAACGAACAGCGACGCGAGACCTACTAAACAGCAGAAACATTAGGCTTTCAGATCTGTGTGTGACTTTCGAGTGGAGTGAAAACAACATGCCTCTTCAGTGCCTTGAAAATGTCGGGATAAAACTGCATTTGCGTGAAATGTTACTCTCCTGCTTCCATCAGAATAAATTTGCTGCGGAATAGCATCGTTTGGTAGTGGAAGCGTATGGAGAACATACTCCGTCGGAACCAAAGCGCAGAGATTGGTTTCAATTATTCAAAGGTAACGATTCTGTGTGGTGTACAATGAGTTGCTGCAACAGGATGAGACAGTGAATGCTGAACGCTACAAAGAGCAATTATTCAATCTGAAAGACAAACGCCCATAGTATGCTCAGACACATCACAAAGTCATTCTGCTTTATGACAGTGCCAAGCCACATGTTGCAAACCGAGTGATGGAAGCCTTGAAGGGGCGTTGATGGGAAGTGTTACGAGGGGCTACCCATAAAAAGGAATTTTTTTTAAAGGCACGCGTAATCTCACGTTGGCTAAAGAGAGGTCTGAAACAGGATACGTAATGAATGGTAGCAAGAAAAGTACGTAGCTGCTATAATACTTAACTTTTACTCCTTCTTTGTATACAACATTCCTTGATGATACAAGTGAGACTCTATCTTAAAATGGTTAATGGCGCCTTGCTAGGTCGTAGCCATGAACTTAGCTGAAGGCTATTCTAACTGTCTGCTCGGCTAATGAGCGATGCTTCGTCCGTGCAGTCGCTAGCAAAGTCGTCCGTACAACTGGGGCGAGTGCTATCCCGTATCTCGAGATCTGCCTTGTGGTGGCGCTCGGTCTGCGATCACACAGTGGCGACACGCGGGTCCGACATGTACTAAATGGACCGCGGCCGATTTAAAACCACCACCTAGCAAGTGTGGTGTCTGGCGGTGACACCACACAAAACAACCTTATCCCCTTCAAAATACTCTCCATTACAATTGATACATTTGTCCCACATGTGCCTCCATTGTCTGAAACTTTTTTGCAGTCATCTTTAGAAATGGCTGAAGGCTTCTCTCTCGTTTTTTTTTTTTTCCCTTGGCTTCTTCAATGTTGTCCGAATCGGTGTCCTTTCATGCCCCTTTTCATGGGCAGAAACAAGAAAAAGTCGCACGGAGCCAGGTCAGGCGAGTTAGGGGCGTGGGGCAGCGATGCCACTCCATTTTTAGCCAAAAACTAACAGAGATGGCTGTGTATGCAGGTGCGTTGTCGTGGTGGAATAACCAGTCTACTGTCTGCCACAAATCAGGTATTTTTTTTACGAACACTGTTGCGCTATCTTCTTGAAACTTCCAAATAAAAGGTTTGATTGAGAGTCTGACATTGGGGAACAAACTCTGAATGAACTATGCCCTCAGCATCAAAAAAGCGAATCAGCGTTGTTTTGATGTTTGATTTGACAGTGTGACGATGACGTCTTCCATTGGCTTGACCGTTGCTTTGTTTCTGGGACGTAACCATAGCACCATGACTCATCACCAGTAATGACCTTTGACAGAAAATCTGGATCAGTTTCAAGCTGTTGTTTGAAAGCACGAGATGTTTCAACTCGACATTCCTTTTGATTGTCAGTCAGAGTCCGAGGAAGAAACCTGGCAGCAATCTTCCCATTCCGAAATCTTGCGTTAAAATTCGCTGAACCGAGCTCCAAGATAACCCACTGATCTCTGACTGTTGATCGATTGTCTGTCGACGGTCTGTGAGCACAAGGTCTCGAATTTTTTCAATATTTTCGTCGATTCTGGCAGTTGATGGACATTCAGAACGAGGTTTGTCATCTATCGTCATGTCACCATTTTTAAATTGAGCAAGCCACTCGTACATTTGAGTTTTTACCATAGCGTCATCTTGGTAAACTGTTTTCAACGTTAAAACAGTTTCAGCAGCATTTTACCAAGTAGAAAACAAAATTTCACAGCTGCACTTCGTTCACTAAAAGCTGGCATCATAAAAAACGAAACAAGTACAAAACAGCGCTAGCAAAAACAATCACTGCAGATGAACAGGTCAGGTCGACAACATAGGCGGCACTGAACTGGCAATGAGTTGCGCTATACTCGCCTAGCGGCAGAAATGCGTACTACACAAGCACCACCCACGGCATTATTATTCCGCTTCTTTTTTTTTGTGGCCCCCAGGTATACCTCGCCATATCCACCAGACATCACCCCTTCCGATTACCATTTTTTTTGGTCCTCTTCTTTTCACGTTCTCGAAAACTGACTCCATGTGCGGATCAGCGCAAAATAATGTGAAATTTTTTTATCGTGGAATCCATTTGTTACTCGAAGAGTGGGAAAATATTGTAACTGCCGAAAGACATTAGGCAGTTTTAAAGAACCAACATTAATGACTGACTCAAAACGATTTTGCTGCCTCCACCACATACCTCGTGTCAGGACACCAACAAGTTAAAGAACATTTGGGGCGTATTTTTTCCAAATCTCTATTTACCGGCGGAACGAAAAGGGAGGGATACGTAAGGGTAGGAACTACCCTCCGCTATGCACTACACAGTAGTTTACGCAGTACCGAGTAAATGTAAATGTAGGGACAAGAATCTGCGTCACAAATTCACAAGCTGCGTGACCGTGTATATGTGCCATAAGAGTGTACGTATGATTACTGTTAGGCCAACAATTATTCGTTGCTTCAGTAGCTTGTAACGTTGCTTCGAGTTTAGTTTCAGAGGTAGAGCGGAACATTGCTGGTGACATCTCGCTTCATTCAAGAGCAGATAAATAATAATACTAATGTGAACATCGTCCTCTCACTACTATTAAAGTCGAGAGGGAGTACATTTCTTTCTCATGATTTTTTAGTAGCCACTATCATATGATTTACTATGAGATGTTACATGCAACACACACAATCCTATATAATACAAACTGTGCTCCAGTGAAAGAAATTCACACTTTTTATAGACGAATCTGTAAATATAAGGGACTGTCAAAATGGCACGCGGACATTTTGCAAATACTGAAGATCGGTATCAAGTCCAGACCCCCAGGAATGTTGACGGATGGAATCATTATGTTGCGGGAGAATACTCTCCCACACGTTGGCAAGGTTTTTTCTACTACGTTGCAAAATTTTCGCCTTGGAGCCCTTACACATCCTGCATACCGTCCCGAATGAGCACCGAACGAAAAATGGCGCGCTACAGTGACCACAAAAGGTCGCACCATGAAGATCTAAGGCGAACTCCTTGGGAGTTACAAACAGTGCAGGACGTTCAGCTAGGTAGCCATTCTTCAAGAATGCATACACAGTTATATTAGTGGGTATTGGGTTGTTTGGGGGAGGAGACCAGACATCGAGGTCATCGGTCTCATCTAGTTAGGGAAGGATCGCGAAGGAAGTCGGCCGTGCCCTTTCAAAGGAACCATCCCGGCATTTGCCTGGGGCGATTTAGGGAAATCACGGAAAACCTAAATCAGGATGGCCGGACGCAGGATTGAACCGTTGTTCATATTAGGGCAACGAGGTGGTGAGGCCCATTTTTTCACTCGTGCTTGCTGTGACGTGAATATTCCCTACTGCCCTTGCGATATTACGCACATAAGAAAGAATCATAGGGGGCAGGGCATCTCCAACTTCTCGCGGCACAATAAATAACTTTCCAGCAATTTATTACCCAGATTAACAGTGGGCATAACTATACGAATGCGTTAAGGCATTGATGATAGTCGATCTTGATGCAACTCTCTTGGTACCTCTAATCACCAGTGTTCCTTTCATACACATTTTCTCTTTAAATCCGGATTGGTTGAAGTTGAAAACAAATTCCTCATTGAACGATGGAATAAAACTCTTTATCTCATCTACAGTTTTTGGGCCGATCCCGCAGTTTTCTGTGCATCGTCAAGTTGACACTTTGTTAGAAATTTCGTTATCTTACGTCTTCCAGTTCTGTAGCACTGTTTGAAGTCATGCAACCATCCATTGCTTCCCTTGAAATTACTATAATTTATGACGCGCGCAATTTGATGTGCGTAATGTAGTAGGTCACTATCATGTACGTCCATTAAATTGCATCGGGCGTCCTTGAAATGGGCACATACCTGTTTTTGTAACAAGTGCGCTTTGCCCTCCCTTGAATATCGGTAGTTTTTCTTACGCACTCCAGGGTAATATTGTTGCGGACTCATTCGAAACTTGTTCATAATATTTTTTACTATGCTGCGGGTAATCATCCACGTACGTGATTTTGTTTCGTACCCGCTCCTTGGACAACGATTGTCCTTTGCTGCTTTTTACTGGCGACGGGATTTGTAGCTTCCTGTGCGACAACGACGATGCACTATGTATCTCGACACCTCTTTCAGTATCACTTTCGCTTGTTAAGCACGTAGCGTCATCATTGTACTCCTCATGTACAGTACATTGTCCGCACAGTCAAGTGTATACGACACTACACGTGCCACTGGCTTATCGTTCAGAAACACTAGTATTTTATCTGACACTTCTTTCTCACTCTGCGATATTTCTTGGGTTCTTTTCCGACGAAATGTCAACTTCGGACTAGTGTTGCAAGCATACTGCAGTGTTTCCATTGTCTGTCGATGCCATTGCTCTGCTTTGCATCAATACCACTAGCACTGTAGCGAGTTACTCGTCGACTAAGCAGTTGAACTATGCTCCATAGTTTCAGGCTGTGCTCACCACTGGATACCTCCAGTCCCGCCCCCTTTGGCCGTTAGCAGCCAATATTGTGGTTGCATGGCAGACAATCTGTGGGGACGTCGAATGCCGTAAACATCGTTGGCCTTTTGCGACCTCGCACTGAAGGGGTTCTTTGTCAGTCGCAGCCTTCGACAGTCTTCAGTCTCGGTCAGCCTTCGAAAGTTCACTTGTACGTTAGTAGCAGGAACCTCACACTGCACGACGCTCTTTTTTTTCTTCTTTTTTTTGTTCTTGTAACAGCTGTACGTATTTTCTTTTTATTCTTTTGTAATGTTTCTTCGCCACGCTGGGAGGAAGCTACAAGTTAAGTGAATCTTCTGTTTACTTTATTTACGTTTTCACCAATCATTTTTCCTGTCCAGCTTCCGTACGACAGCTGCTGCCCACTCTCTACCCCACCTCTCTTTATCGTTGTGTACGAAGTAGTACACAACACTGGACATTTTTCATTAGCATATGTTTGATTTGTAAACGGGTAAATCGTATTTTAACTAAAACTGATAATAGAAAGTGTACTTACGTGTACAATTACCACATGGGATTAGTTCATTTCACAACCTGGGTAATTTATTGTGGTTACTACACTGCTGGCCATTAAAATTGCTACACCACGAAGATGATGTGCTACAGACGCGAAATTTAACCGACAGGAAGAAGATGCTGTGATATGCAAATGATTAGCTTTTCAGAGCATTTACACAATGTTGGCGCTGGTGGCGACACCTACAACATGCTGACATGAGGAAAGTTTCCAACCGGTTTCTCATACACAAACAGCAGTTGACCGGCATTGCCTGGTGTAACGTTGTTGTGTTGCCTCGTGTAAGGAGGAGAAATGCGTACCATCACTTTGATAAAGGTCGGATGGTAGCCTATCGCGATTGGGGTTTATCGTATCGCGACATTGCTGCTCGCGTTGGTCAAGATCCAATGACTGTTAGCAGAATATGGAATCGGTGGGTTCAGTAGGGTAATACGGAACGCCGTGCTGGATCCCAACGGCCTCGTATCACTAGCAGTCGAAATGACAGGCATCTTATTCGCATGGTTGTAACGGATCGTGCAGCCACGTCTCGATCCCTGAGTCAACAGATGGGGACGTTTGCAAGACAACAACCATCTGCACGAACAGTTCGACGACGTTTGCAGCAGATGAACTATCAGCTCAGAGACCATGGCTGCGGTTACCCTTGACGCTGCATCACAGACAGGAGCGCCTGCGATGGTGTATGGTTCAAATGGTTCAAATGGCTCTGAGCACTATGGGACTCAACTGCTGAGGTCATTAGTCCCCTAGAACTTAGAACTAGTTAAACCTAACTATCCTAAGGACATCACAAACATCCATGCCCGAGGCAGGATTCGAACCTGCGACCGTAGCGGTCTTGCGATTCCAGACTGCAGCGCCTTTAACCGCACGGCCACTTCGGCCGGCTGCGATGGTGTACTCAACAAGGAACCTGAGTGCATGAATGGCAAAACGTCATTTTTTTCGGATGAATCCAGGTTCTGTTTACAGCATCATGATGGTCGCATCCGTGTTTGGCGACATCGCGGTGAACGCACATTGGAAGAGTGTATTCGTCATCGCCATACTGTCGTGTCTCCCGGCGTGATGGTATGGGGTGCCATTGGTTGCACGTCTCGGTCACCTCTTGTTCGCGTTGACGGCACTTTGAACGGTGGACGTTACATTTCAGATGTGTTACGACCCGTGGCCCAACCCTTCGTTCGAACCCTGCGAAACCCTACATTTCAGTAAGATAATGCACGACCGCATGTTGCAGTTCCTGTACGGGCCTTTCTGGAAACAGAAAATGTTCGACTGCTGCCCTGGCCAGCACATTCTCCAGATCCCTCACCAATTGGAAACATCTGGTCAATGGTGGCCGAGCAGCTGGCTCGTCACAATACGCCAGTCACTACCCTTGATCAACTGTGGTATCGTGTTGAAGCTGCATGGGCAGCTGTACCTGTACGCGCCATCCAAGCTCTGTTTGACTCAATGCCCAGGCGTATCAAGGCCGTTATTACGGCCAGAGGTGGTTGCTCTGGGTACTGATTTCTCAGGATCTATGCACCCAAATTGCGTGAAAATGTAAACACATGTCAGCTCTAGTATAATATATTTGTCCAATGAACCCGTTTATCATCTGCATTTCTTCTTGGTGTAGCAATTTTAATGGCCAGTAATGTATAAATTTCACTATCGAGAGTGTCTATTCTGTTGCTTCTTAAAAAGGTTGCAGTTGATTGTTAATTAAATGGAAACAAATTCCAGAGGACATTTTCATTGTAAGGTAGCCATACCGATCATTCATGTGTGGTATTGCTATTTGTTATTGAAGTTAAAAATGTTAATGAACAATACGATTTTAGATTTATTCCTTGTTGTCACATGTAGCTGGACAGACATGGCTGAAGACTTCTCTGATCTTCCATGAGCACACATTATTGGAACGTATTTACCAGGAGCGAATGTATCGAAGACTCTTAATGTGTTTCTCGTTTCGTATCCACTGCTGAACACGAAATCCACAAATAGCTTCACCGAAGAGTAATAGTGGATAAAAAACATTCCTCAGTGAACACTGAAGATAATTCTCACAAAAAGCCCAAGTGCTAACGCGATACAAGTAACGTTAAAAACTAATCAGACTTCCAGACAACTAGTCTCTGTAATCACAATCCTGAGTAATGTGCACAATTTGAAAATCTGTGGCCGTATTCAAGTAATGAATCCTTGGTCACAAGGATAACACGTTCATACAATGTAGACTGTTTCAAGACCATGCAATATCGACCGACAAGTGGAAGATGGTTAAATAGATTGGTGAGTCATCCAACATTATTTCTAATTACAGTTCTGACATATAAAGAGGATACCCAAAAAAGCTTATCCATTAAGCTGCCCCTTATACACCTCTAACCATGCAAATCAGTCTATGGTGACGTTGGTCTCAGTTCCATGATGTTCGCTTGGTCCAATGGCTACTCTCCGTGGAAGAATCGTAAGGAATATGTAAAGCGCTCAGCCAAGCTAGTATATGGCATAGTATAAATATTCTCTAACAAAATCGGCATCTTATGAAACATTGTAGACTTCCATGACTGATGTTTATCTCCATGGGACTTACAGTTTTCAAGAATTAGATCGTAGTTTTAGGCACAGTATTCTGCTGACTGTTTATTCGATTCTGCTGGTGGGATCGTGAGAGGGACGCTATGGAGAAAAGTATTTAATGTTCATCGAAAAGCAAATACTTCACATACTTCATTGGCAATCGAGCGGGTAACCATTTTTCCTACCCACATACTAACTTCCGCATCGTACCGTCTGACAATCGCAAAATCGAGAAGACATGACTCTAAAGCTCGTTCGAAGAATGAATCACGCTAAAGAAACGCTGCGCAGAAAATTATGCCTAAGACCTCTGCCTTCTCCTGGAAGATTATATGTCTCCAAGAAATTGGCGATGTCTGTTTAGAGAACGGTAATTCACGTGTCTAGCGCTATGTGATTGATCAAGTATGCGGATGGAATTAAAAGACCATATTTGTCGCACTACATCTACACCTACATGGATACTCTGCAAATCACATTTAAGTGCCTGGCAGAGGGTTCATTGAACCACTTGGTTTGACGGTCAGCTTTAAAGCAAAGATTTTGGTCCAGGTTTCCCCCCATCTAGAGTGACTGACAAAAGAAGTGAAGCAGCCAGAAGGGGAGGAGGAGACGAAATGAAACCTCGCGGGCTGAGAGGGTATTTGTTGTTATTTTAGTGACCGCAATACCGATTCAAATTTACGAAGAACGTAGGCATTGTAAGCCCAATTGGCGGTGCGCCCCTCTTTCTTGGATGTGTGCACTGATTCGGTTGGGAAGGGTGTCATCTGCGGGCCAATCTCACCCGCAACTGTTGTAACTGGCCCTTAATATCTTGGATACTTGCGCTGGGACGCATTTGATGTGCAAGGTGGTGCCACTGATGTTCCGTTGGGGACAGATTCGAGGATCCTTCTTGCCACAGGAGTACCTCAACATCACGCAGACAGTTCATAGAGACATGTGCTATGTTTGGATGAGCATTGTCTTGTTGAAAAATGGCACTAGGATACTGTCGCATGAGAGGTAACAACAGAGGACGCAGGATGTTTGTGAGATACCGTTGTGCCGTCAGAGTTCCCTGAATTACTACTAACCACATAGTGGTGCCGGGAGTAACTCCGTTGTCTCTCTCCAGAACATTGGAAGAATGCACCCGCTCCTCAGATCGCAGCCGTATGCGCCGACGATGTTCATCCGGGATAGAGCAAAATCGCGATTATTCGCATTAGCAGTGCGTCGCCATTCATCAGCGTTCCATGCTTCTCGGTCACAGCATTACTACAAATGCAGCCTTTTGTGGTTAGGTGTTAACGACAGCCTGCGTGTGGGACTGTAATTCCCTAATCAGGCTACTGCTAGTCTCCAGAAATTGGTGCGGAATGACACAGAACGTTACAGGAAGTGTTCTCGGATGGATGGAGTAGGTGTGACGGGGTCTTGATGTGGTTGGCACACAATACGATGATCCTCCGTTGTAGTGGTCAGACTTGAACGACCGGAGCGAAGATAACGACTATGTTTGCCCTCACGTTCGCATGCAGTCTAGCACTGGGTCACTGTCACATCCGAATGCCCTGCAAATCTGGATATTGCACGATTCGACCAGTCGACCAATTGGGGACCCATAATAACAAGAACTCGGCAGGTGCTTATAACGCTGTCTCGCATGAGTACGCGGCATCTCCATGTCCTTCACAGTAATCATTCAACGTCTGACTCTGTTCACGCCCATGTTATACCCTTCTAGACCTGGTAACAACCCTAAATACGA
This sequence comes from Schistocerca piceifrons, assembly GCF_021461385.2. Lineage (NCBI taxonomy): Eukaryota > Metazoa > Arthropoda > Insecta > Orthoptera > Acrididae > Schistocerca > Schistocerca piceifrons. The sequence continues at coordinate 336,377,182 of NC_060149.1, forward strand.
ACATCAGTAATGCACACTGGTGGTCGCTTTACTTATCATAGAGAATTGCAACTCTAATCATTTACATACCAACCGATGGTATATACGTGTACAAGCTACACTGACATCCGACCATGTCTTCCGAGTGCTTCACTTTTTTGTCAGGCAGTATACTTGCAGAAAGTAGACGAGTAATCCAAATTTTCCACGTTTATTTATGAATCTAAGAAGACTGATGGAAGGGTGAAGTTTTATATCTTATCGGTTCGTTGAGATTTAATTCATTAGCGACGAAGCACTACTTTGGGCTGACGAAGATGGGAAAGGAAATCGGCAATGACCTTGATGGAATTAGCCCGTCGTTCACCTAAAACATTTAATGAAATCACTTGTCAAACTCCAACAATAATCGACTGCAACGAATTGCTATGGAGATATGTTTACATTTGAAATTTATGTCCATTTTTAAGTTAGCACGTTCCACGTGCGCAGTAGTGGCGAGAAATATGCTAAGTGTTCCGTTTAACTGTGGTTGAATATTTGTATCGTGAGTTGGGAGGTATCATTTTTTATATACGGCTGTGACAGTGCTAAGGAACGTGACGCTGCACACTGCGTCAGAACACGTTTCTAGGCAGAAGACATCATTTTATCCAACCTTTGCTTTTACTCACCATCGCGTTGCTGAGACAAGATCCGTAACACCACTAATGATGGATCAAGGAGGACCACGAATCGCTCGTACACATCACCGTGGGGTCCAGGTACCAGTACACGACATGTCTGTTTAATATGTGATATTCCTCATAGTAGCGTGTCAAATGTAAATGACGACTAAATATCTCTGTAATACGTGATACACCTCATAGCAGCGTATGATAAGTACTACATGGATGTATCTGTATAATCTTCAACGTTGGCATGATGTTTCTTCTGCCAGTCATCGACCACACGAGAATTGTTGCCGATGGTTTGTTGCACGAACTGCCATTCCGCTGTGTGAATCTGCTCGCTGATAGACGAGGTAGCAAATGGGAATTTTTACAACCATCGTTTCTAACTCCATGAAAATTACCTCGGTCCAGCTTACGCAAGGCATTACTAGTAGTTTAAAATTAGTGTGTGGATTGGAATTGTGTATATCTCTCTCGTAGGTGCATATACTCTTCCAACACGTCTTGCAGGTGCTGTTAATGAGGACTTTATTCGAAACATTCTGGCAGACTTGCTACAGGACGTTCCCCTGCCGATAAAGGAAGCTTGTGGTTTATGAATGCTAAGGCGCCAGCATTTTTCAGCCAATTATATATACTGTTTGATATTTAACGTGACAAATTCTTAGGCAGAGAAGCAATAGTTCCGTGGTCTATGCGTTCCCCCGACTTTAGTCCTTTAAATACTTACCTGTGCGTCCAGCTAAAACAACTGGTTTATTCAGAAGACAGTCCCAATGCTGAGAAACTACATCTAAGTCGTATGGAAGCCTGCAAAACAACTCCACTTCGTCCAGGACTGTTTAAAATGATGTGAAGCCCACGATTCGACAAGTTTATGTGGGTGTAGAAAAAATTGAAAGACGTTTTGAAGCTATGTTACGAGTTTCCGGCTCTAAAACAATGTAAAACGTTCTGTCATTAATAAATCAAAACCAAAGAATGTTCGAACATATTTTTATGTGAACTTGTTTCTTATTTACGTGTAAGGAATATATTCTCAAAGTTTGTTGAAATATTTCTCATACAATGTTTAACAGCATATCCTTAGCTACTGCTATGCCTCTCCCAGTCCTACAGCATATAATACTGCTAATGTTAAATTTCTGTCCTACAATACCTTTCATTTTACCAGTTTCTGTATAGTATTCTCCCGGAAACCTTGTTACATAAGGAAAATAAAGTTGTTTTCTGAGGACAGATCAACACGTCGAAAGTCGGCTAGCAAGACAAATGGTCGTAGTGTAGCATCAACTTTGTATTTTTTAATTCTTTAAAATTCGTAGTAAAACATTTAAAGCTGTGTTTATTTCCAGTTTCTCGCTGTGTGTGAATGTATTTAACCTTGTGTGTTGTTCTGGAGGTATGCATGTCGCAACATGCGAGCTCTGAAGAGTACTTTTTCTGGCGAATTTCATGTCGTACCGTCCCGACAACGTCTGTCCGCAGGTGCCGTGCGCTGTAGAAACAGAACATTGCGGATGACGGCGTTTTTCGTTATGTTTCTTTTCCAGTCCATTATCTCATTTGTCGCGAAATGAAAAGTTGTTTACGCTGGCGGCGGAAGTGCTGCAAGGCGGCTGTCGCTAGGCGCCGTACACAGCTTCCCACCTGTTCCTGCTATCGAATATTTGCGGACTCAAGACACCAGCTCCTCCTTCATAGTTTCACTAAGACACTCACACAACGAAGCGTTCATCGCTAGCAAACATACTCAAAACAGAAGGAGGTTGCAGTTTCTACTTATTTTTGTAACTTCGTTCATGACTATCACTCGTCCGCTGCTCGTGTTTGTGCGGTAGCGTTCTCGCTTCCCGCGCCCGGGTTCCCGGGTTCGATTTCCGGCGGGGTCAGGGATTTTCTCTGCCTCGTGATGACTGGGTGTTGTGTGCTGTCCTTAGGTTAGTTAGGTTTAAGTAGTTCTAAGTTCTAGGGGACTGATGAGCATAGATGTTAAGTCCCATAGTGCTCAGAGCCATTTGAACCATTTGACTATCACTGTAGGCAACAGTGATGAAATACTCATATCTGTTCGGTTCTATCTCTTCCCTTTTTTTCGGACGGCCGCGGTTGCCGAGCGGTTCTAGGCGCTTCAGTCCCGAACCACGCGGCTGCTACGGTCGCAGGTTCGAATCCTACCTCTGGCATGGATGTGAGTGATGCCCTTAGGGCTGACCGGTGTGGCCGTGCGGTTCTAGGAGCTTCAGTCTGGAACCGCGTGACCGCTACGGTCGCAGGTTCGAATCCTGCCTCGGGTATGGATGTGTGTGATGTCCTTAGGTTAGTTAGGTTTAAGTAGTTCTAAGTTCTAGGGGACTGATGACTACAGATGTTAAGTCCCATAGTGCTCAGAGCCATTTGAACCATTTTTTTTATGTCCTTAGGTTAGTTAGGTTGAGGTGGTTCTAAGCTCTAGGGGACTGATGACCTCAGATGTTAAGTCCCATAGTGCTCAGAGCCATTTGAACCATTTTGTTATGTTTCGTCTCAGTTGTTCTGTTCGTATCCGTAAAACCGTGGAAGAAAATATCACAAGTTGCTTTAGACGTTTCCAAGGGACAAGAACATCTCTCTCTTGAAATTCGTTTTCGTGAAGGGAACCAAGTAGTTTCTTTCGTGAGATACTCTGGTGATACATTTCAAACGCCTATTCATGAAACTGCAGCAAATCTCTTTCGTCTTCCGAAATCTTTCTTAATCAGACGCGTAACATCACAGTCCGCCTATTGTTCGTCATTTAGTTGACACGATTTTCGCAAACGACATTCCCAGGTTGTATACAGTGCCCAGCTTCTGTATCTTAATCAGTAACTCACTTCCTCTACTACGTCCATCACTCGTGAATCACCGAACGAGTGTCCTTTCATACTCATAACTAATCTTAGGTGAACAGGGTCAACAACATCGTTATTACTCGAAAGATAGAACAATCTGCAAATCTTAGTTGAAATAAAAAAGTTATTATTCTACAGGATACTGCATACGCATTAAGAGCACAGTTTTTTCAAATTTGAAAAAATAATAAAATGGCGGACGTTGCAAACGAAGATGTAGTTTTGTAGTTTTCTGTTCACGTTTTTGCAATAACTAATGAATAAATTAAAATAAAAAATTAGCGTCTTACTCCTAGCGGACATGCCCTCGGAGCACTTCGGATAAATTTCAGAAAAATATCTTTGTTAGCCTGCCCGCAATACATTGCGTCAACGTGAGATACAGTGTGTTTAAAGCTGGCTGAATATATCGTGGGCACATTAATAAATATATTTTTCTGAAATTTGGCTGAATTACACCGTGAGCATGTCCGCTAGAAGTAATAGACTGCTTTTTATTTTAATTTATTCATTAGTTATTGCAAAAAAGTGATCAAAAACACACGATTAAACTACATCTTTGTTTCAAACGTCCGCCATTTTATTAGTTTTTCAAATTTTAAAAAACGGTGCTGTTACTCCGTGCGCAATAACGTAGAAATTAAGAAAATTGGTTTTTTTATTTCAACTAAGATTTTCAGACTGCAGGACTTCCGTCATCGACACACCTCATTTTCGACAGAACAAGTTTAACTCCTCGGATGCGTGGCTTAATGATGAGCGTATTTCTTTAAAAAATCAGAAAAGGTTGTCCAAGAATCAAAAAATAACATACAAAAAGATTTACGTTGATTGCTTCATTACTTTTTTCAAAAATAGTCTTAGAAGTATTTTACAAGCTGACTGAGGATAATGGATCCTGGAGAGGTTTCCTACTATTATTCTTAGCCCTGTTAGCACGCGTGTTTCTTAGAAAATTCCATGTCAGTACACTGAATAGGGCTTCAACAGTTTTATGTTGACCCTACGTCAGTGATACAATAAATGTGCTAGAATAATTAATGGAATTCTCAAGTTTCGATTGGACCCGACGGAGATATAGAACTATTAATCAGAATGAATATCCTACCAAATGATTTGAGGTAGGAGTTGATGACTCTGAGATACATAACTAAACAGAGTTAAGGAAGTACAAAACTGAGGGGCCAGTAATTTGGAGCTATAAAAATAACTGTTACCAGCTGAATCTCAAAGTTATGTAAGAGGCATTAGAAGAAGTGGATGAATTCTGCGGTTGATGAACTCAAAATCCCCTACACAGTTGCTCAATGCCATTATGCTTCGTGACGTAGAGGACTGCCGGTTTGTTTCAAAAGCGTTCTGTAACTTTCGCTTTTTTGGCGACGTGAAGATAAGCGTCCCCATACTGATTATAACGTACTATGTTTATCTAAGTTGTAAATCCACGAATGATCTTAACATTATTACGACATGTGGATGACTGTCTACATCTACAGCTACATCTCCATCTACATGCATATTCCACAAGCCACCGGAAAATTTTCTTGCTTACAATGGAATTCGTCTATCAGCAGTTACTGAAATTATTTCTAAGAAAAAGAAGGTAAGTTAGTCTTTAACGCTTCTGTGAATGGTATATCATCGACAGACAGGTTTGGACTGATTAAAGATTTGTAAAACGGGTGAAATGGTCGTCGATTTCAAGAACGAATTACCCCTGCATTCGGCTTACATGGTTCACAACCGAATTCAGTATTTCTGGCCAGGAATTAGAGCCCCGTTTCTCCAGAATAAAAGCGCATTGTTATGATCACTATGCCACCTCATTCAATCTTATTTTCTAAGTATATCTTCAACAATAGCTTCGCCGGCGACTGATTTTTCATCATTCGATCTCTCCTGATATTTATTGGGGTCTTATATTCGAACACAAAGGCAATGAACATGCCCCAGTTTGCTCACAGTAAAGTTTTTGAACCGAAAGCTACAACGAACTTCACATATAGCTCATCATATATGGGAAGAATTACGTATAGGACGGATAAAATACTTGCTGTCAAGTCCAGCAACAAATTTTTTACAGAACAATCTAAAGATGAAACCTGAACACATTATCTAGTAACAAACGTGTTGCGCGATACAGCCTATATCTACAGTAGTACTGCTCAAAAGGTAATGAACAAAAATCGTTCCGATCTCGAATGCAATCAGCGGACATCATAGGACATAAATTTCCACGAAACAGTCCCAGCTGCCCCTGTTACATAACCAGCTACACATACGTAACAGCGAAAAGGTGAGAAAACAAGATATAGACAAAAGGAAAGTCGTACTTCAAGAAATGAAAAGTTCGAACGATACTCTGAAATGATGAAGAGTAAGATAAAAACTGAAAACACCGAAAAAACATTTTAAGCAGATGGTTAAAGGCAAACTATAAGTTATAGAAATGAGTTAAAATGATTCTTAATTAATATTAACATGCTGTAAGTAAAGCGAGAGAAAAATAGTGTAATTATTTCGAATATAAAAAAGTTTAAACGAGTTCATTTACACGCTTGGAATGACTTAATGAAATACAGAAAATGCTAGTGTTACGAACCTGTCCGACGTGTCTAAGCGACTTGCAGACAAGCTGTGTAAGGCACCCATGACTGCGTTTGAAAATTCAAGTCACGTTTGTGCCGTGGGCAGAGCTTTATTCTAGTCACGGTTCGGCGAAACAGTCGTAAACACATTTAGCGCGTCGTTTTTTAAGAACCTTTCCCGATTGTCTAGTGTAAAACTGCCCTTTATTTTCGTGCTACCAACACCTCTCCCGTCTCCAGCAAACCGCTGGAAAAACTGTTCACCATATGTGCTGCAGCATGCGAGCGACATCTTCAAGGATCTATGTACTCTAACGTTTGTGAAATTCACAACTTCAGAAAATATACGAATCACTAAGATCAACTTTAAATCATAGTTCAGGTACATAGCAATACGTATGTGATTCCTCGTAAAAAAAAATAAAATAAAATAAAATAAATTCTGTACATCTACTCTGCGTAGTGTGAAGACGCCAAATGCTGCAGTCGGAGACAATAAATATATTAGTAAGCAAGCAAATAGGACTTATATTTGTTCCTGGGAAATCTCCGTCCATGGAAGTCCACAAAGCATGAAGTGCTTTTTGGAGCACCATCCGGGAAAGTTGCCGGACAACTATACCCCAAAGATGTACGAAAGACAACATGCCAGTCGAACATGTAGGACCAGGAAGACGAGGTACGCGTCGCTCTTCGAAGATAACTCGCACAGACCTGGAAAAACCTGTATGACTCCGGCATATGCAGTTGCATATTGGAAGGATAGTGCATTGGGCCCTAAAACATCAGAGATGTAACGCTTGTTGTTCAAATTTAGGTTTCGACGAATGCGGTGAGAACGTTACCTACCATCACGCGTAGTGCCGACATTGAAGAACAGAGGAGGTGGTGTTACGGTACGGGGTGTTTTTTGTGGTTGGGATGTGGCCCCTTTATCGCCCTTAAGGCAACACTAAATGCGGAAGGATATAATCACATGTCACAGCATTGTATACTGCGTACAGCAGAGTAACATTTTGGAGGCGATGACTGCTTTTACCAACATGACAATGCGCTCTGTCCCAAAGCAGCATCTATATTTGGACAATAACATTCCTGGAATAGACTGGTATGCCCAGAGTCCCTACCTGAACCCAGTGGAACACTTTTGGGATGAGTTAACGTCGACTTTTCTCCAGTCTCCAACATCACTACCTTCTATGGTTTCGGCTCTTAAGAAATAATGGGCTGCCATTCTGCACAGAGAATCAGACACCTCACTGAAGTATCCCAGCAGAGTTCAAGGCGACATAAAGGCGAAAAGTGGACACACTGCGTCTTAATGACCACTAATAGATGTCCGTACACATTTGATCAGATACTGTACGTTCGGCGTTCTTAGAACTCCAGTCTTAATAGTATTTGTTATCTCCTTCCTCCATTACACTGTAGTTTAGCAGATACTTAATAGAGACAATCTGAAATATTTCTGAAACGGAGATTTTAGATCATTTCTCAAAACAGTATTGGTGGAAAATTTGTGTTGGAAGTTGGTGAAGCTGAGCACTTGCGGAGGTCATTTGTCCTTGGACATCAGTGTTTGCAAGGTGTTTCTCACAGCCTTGGGAAGTCCACAGCTGCCTGAAATTACCGCTCGTGGTAAAATTTGCTGTTTCATCTCATTACGGTTTATCCGCTTACACTTGAAAGTCATAGCCATTTTCTCTCTAAATGTATAAAATAGATTACGACCAAAAACATTTCATCGCATAACAGTCAGTGGGCAAAACAGTTCTTGTTCTTCATTTCAAATGAAGCGTAAGAAAATTACGTCTATAATTTGCGGATTACTACACTGAGATAACAGAAAATGATATCTAATTTGCCGTTTACGTATACAGACCAGGAAGAATGACTGGGTGTTTGCCTCTGTCCGAGATTTTATTAGTCAATTTTTCACATGAGAATGAAAGGTATCGGTATTGTCCACCTCGAAAACCGGATCTTGTACTTTTGTAAGCAGATTTTCGTAATACATTAGACGCCTTTCTTAAAGCAGACAGTCGAAGCATAAATTACGATTGGACTGTTTGGATTATATACATTTATTCCATGTATTTCATAAATGAATGTTTTTCCTTAGGTTTTAGCCTGGCACATTTATAATTCTATTAACTGTTTTGGAGTCATATATGGACTAATGAAGGAGAAAAAACTTCCGTCTTTGTATTGGTACTTACCGTGTACTATGACATTACCTCAAACTTACGTATACATTGTTTACTTTTGGCTGTTTCTCTTTTAACGCAGACACCCGATCATGACGAAACTTGTTGTGCAATAAAGCTAATTAACTGTACATCATGGTATGTCTCAGTGTACAGTGTACGTGGTTTTGAGGTGAAAGGCTGTTTTGATCTTCTGTGTAAGGCAACCAAGTCATTTTAGCTGAAACAGAAGATGATATGCAACGTGTGCTGTATATGCATGTGATCATAACAAATGAATGTAAGTAGATAGACACCAAAAACCAAACCAAGAGCATTTAGAGGATGTGAAACAGCTAAGGCCAAAATAGTTAATCTTGAATGTAATATTACTTACAAATATGATGAACTGTGAGTTTATAGCTACACAATTTCCATTATCTTCGTGGCACAGTCAAACACCATTTTAAAATAGAAGAAGATATATCCTGCTTAAACTGATGGTACAGCCAACGTTGTAGTGTCGACGTTAATGTAGGATTGTTTCCAAACGACAGACTAAAGGAGAGACAGTGAAGAGATGATTTTCCTGACAGCAGTAGCTGCCTACACATCAACAGGTATGAAGGTGAATGAAGAAATCAGTAAAGAGTTAAACATATTTAATCTGAATGAAATAATAGTGAAGTACAGGAACAAATGCAAAAATGCAAAGAATATGTAACAACAATACAAGAAATCAAACCTCTACAGAAGTATAAGCTATAACAAGAAAGGACGAAGACTAGACGGTTAAAGAAAAGATGGAGCGTAATACTTGCGAACGAAACAAAAATGACGAACATGGCAGCTTTACTATCACTTGTGAAGGATGGGGCGGATCACTGTTCGTGTGTCTCCCAGGTTCCTTGGTAGAAACTGACCTTTCAAACGTCATGACGTTTCGTCTCTAATCGCGTTCCACACAAGCACATTCTTCCCTTTCACGGAGATGCATGCGATGGCCCATTACTTTACCCACGATTGGTTCTATTTGCCGAATTTAATCGTTTAGTGATATGCAAAAATTTACATTTATCTGTATTTAAATTCATGTAAGGCCATTTGACAACCTGTTCAGCAGGCTTCTTCAGATTTAATTAGATGTTCATGAGTGGCACAAGGGCTAGAATGAGAACACCCTGTTGTTATCGAGACCATTAGAAGTGGTTCGATATTAAACACGAAGGTAGTGATACGTCAGTTACAAGCTACTCCGTACTGGTGTCCAATGCCGCAACACCAAAGGACACCACAGTAGTCAGCCGGTATCACGTGGCCCATTACGTCTTATTACGAAGGTCTGTGTTACTTCCGAATACGAATGCAGTGGGTTAACCACAGTGTCGCATGGTTGGTTAAAATTCTCTTGCAGTTTTCTTCAGCTGTGACTGCTAACATTTTGATTTATAGCTCACGTCATCCCATTCTAACGCAAACAGCAGCGGTCGCGAAGCACACCTCGGGTTGCATCTCCGACTTCTGAAGGCTCTCCGTGCTGTTGCATGTGCTGCGTCTGCCCGTCAGTAAGTCCTTAATGCAGGCGGCAGCGTTTAAAGGCTATGGACAGGTGTATCACGTCTCAGCTTCTTGAAGCCGCCTTGTGTAACACACGGGGCCTTCACCTTTGCCTCTCTATTGCGCGGAGGTGACTACCGGACTTCTCCGAGTTTAATGTCGAGTGGCACGGCAGCACGCCACAAAAGAAGTTCCAGTGTCACAGTAAACATCCCAGATTTATTGAAGTTACTGTCTGTTCCTTCCAAACAAACACGTCAGGCCGAGAAAAGAATAAATCGGACAGCTGCTGGGCCGGGCTTGGCGCTCAGCCGGACCCCTTCGTCATCGCCCAGGTTGGCCCCCCTATGATACAGTGTCTCTGTCAGCCGAGGCGCGCGACCTGCGTAGCCGCCAAACCCGCTCACATACTCCAGAAACCTCATTTCCTCGACGACTCCTTTTTCTCAGTAACTAACTTTTGTAATTTCTGTTCTGTGTAGCCTTGAATATTTTTAATGTATACAATCTTGTCCACGACTAATATAAAAATCGCACTCTGCAACTACGGGAATTTGAAGTGTTAACGTCACCCCCGTTTGAAATGCTCATTTTATCAAGCACTGGGGGTTTTGAATGTTTAGGCAATTATAAAGCGCATACAATTAGTGGACTTTACCATATCACAGCACACTTGACAGAGATGAGTTTGTCTCCACAATCTAAGCAGAAGACAAAATGGCTCTTAGCACTCTGGGACTTAACATTTGAGGTCATCATTCCCATAGAACTTAGATATAATTAAACCTAAGTAACCTAAGAATATCACGTAAATCCATGCGCGAGGCAGGATTCGAAACTGCGACCGTAGCAGTTGCGCGTTTCCGGACTGAAGCGCCTAGAACCGCTCGGCCACAGCGGCCGGCTAAGCAGGAGACACCACCCAACCTTAAGCCTTACAGTTGGTAATGACTTCAAAGGTCGGAACCAATCATCGGGCCGGCCGAAGTGGCCGCGCGGTTCTGGCGCTGCAGTCTGGAACCGCGAGACCGCTACGGTCGCAGGTTCGAATCCTGCCTCGGGCATGGATGTGTGTGATGTCCTTAGGTTAGTTAGGTTTAACTAGTTCTAAGTTCTAGGGGACTAATGACCTCAGCAGTTGAGTCCCATAGTGCTCAGAGCCATTTGAACCATTTGAACCAACCAATCATCGGCCCGAGTGGCCGAGCGGTTCTAGGTGCTACAATCTGGAACCGCACGACCGCTGCGGTCGCAGGTTCGAATCCTGCCTCGGATATGGATGTGTGTGCTGTCCTTAGGTTAGTTACGTTTAAGTAGTTCTAAGTGCTAGGGGACTGATGACCTCAGGAGTCTCATAGTGCTCGGAGCCATTTGAATATTCGGAACCCATCTTGTTCAATAAATCGAAATTTGCAACCGGAAATGACATCTTTAACGCATTTAAAATATATCTCAGCTAATTGTTAAACATTTAGTTAAAAGGCTAAAGGTTTCACAAAGGACTGTAAACCCAAAGTAAAGGCACAGAGTGACATCTACACTATATGTAAGTAAGTAATTCATGGTCTGAAGGGAGGAGTAATGTCTGCGGAGAAGCTCTCCAGTGAATAAGTAGTCTTCAGTGTGCTATTTCACTCCACTGTGTACAGTGTATATCTTACTTCATTAGTAGTCTCTTTTTTTACAAAAATTCTTTTAGATTCAAGATGTTTTGTATTTTTGAGTCAGATGTGCTATCTTTTTGTGGTGTCTGTAGTGTATTTTCCTATCTACTTAATATTTTTTCTCACATGTTATCTTGTAAATTATGATTCGTGTTTTTACCTTGTGGCATATTATTATGATGTATTTTATTTTGCGATATATTATTGTCTTAGTCATGTTGGACATATGTATACTGTTCAGTCACATTAATGTGATCACCCGTCGAAAGCCTAAATAATCTGATTTTGCAACGAGGACCGCTGCGAGACGCACACGAAGAGGGTCAGTGGGGTTCTGAAAGGTACCAACAGGGATGTGAGGCCACGCGGACTCCAGTGCTGTGGCCAGCTAAGTTAGGTTCCTCGGTTGAGGATCCACGGCGCGTACAGACTATCGAGGTGGTACCACAGATACTCCATTGGGTTTAAATTCGGGGAGTTTAGTGGCCAGGTAAGTAGGGTAAACTCATCTTTGTGCTCTTCGAACCACGCACGTACGCTGCGAGCTGTGTGACACGTTGCATTGCCATGCTGGTAGATGCCATTGTCCCAAGGAAAAACAAAACGCCTACAGGGGTGGACATGGTTCCGAAGGATAGATGCATACTAGTGTTGATCTGCTGTTCCTTCCAGAATGGCCATATCACCCAGGGAATGCCACGAAAACATTCCCCAGACCACAACGCTCCCTCCTCCGGCCTGGACCCTTCCGATTATTGTCGCAGTGTGTTTGCTTTCGGATGTTTCATGCCTTTTACGCCAATGCCCATCAGTCTGATGGAGCATTAATCATGATTCATCTGAAAAGGCCACCTGTCAGCATTCAGAGGACGGCCAGTTTTGTTGGTCCCCGTGAGCAGCAGTCAGCAAAGGTGCATGAACCAGGCCCCTGGTGCGGAGGTCCATACGCAGGAATGTTCGCCGAATGGTCGTTAAGGAGACACTGTTTGTGCCCTTTGGTTCACCTAGGTCATCATTTACTCATCTCTTCACCCTTGTACCTCTCCGCAGCAGTTGTTCACCAGTGTCATCAATGGCCCATAGTGCACCACAGTTGCTATGGCGCCAGTTTTGAATAGCGCCATTTTGCCATGCACGATATAATTTAACTGCGGCTGCACGCGAACAGTTTACAAACTTAGCCTCTTCTGCTCCCACCCTCGGACCGAAGCCAATGATCATACCTTTCTGGACGTCAGATAAATCTCTCCGTTTCCACTTTACAACCACCGCACTATTTTCGCGTCCACCGGATCCGTTTTATATAGTTCCACTGCTAGTGCTCCAACTTCAGTCTTTGAGCTGTTATTGCACGTTGACGTCAAATATAGGCGGTAATCACGTTAATATGACTGCACCATGTATATGACGGCCATTAAAACTGCGAAAAATACTGGTGTCAATGCTGACTGCGCATAGGAACATCAGAAACACAACACATTAACCTTCCTAACACGTTGTAGGAAAGCTGTTGCCATTCACAACAACTTACAGTCGTCACGGAATGGATAAATACTGGTCCTGTATGGAATTTCAAGAGAATATTATACCATTCTTCTTGCAAAACAATGCAAATTAAAATAACGATAATGGGGGAGAATAACGATCACGCAACCTTCTCTCCGGAGTAGACCACAAAAGCTCAATAATACTGATATCTGATGACTGTGGTGACCAGGGGAGACGTCCTCGTGCTCACAAAAGCAACCCTGGATGAAGTGAACTGTGTAACAGGGTTCCTGTTATCTTGGAACACAACATCACTATTCTGGAATAAATATTTTACCATGGAATGGAATCGATCAGCAAAAATGGTCTCATTATTCTTGACGATAATGCAATGTAGCAGAGTAGCCATGGGGCCCATGGAATACCACGATATGGCTGCCCAAATCGTCACCGAATCCCTGCCTGGTAGCAAGCACTCTGCATCGTAGGCTCGGGATAGCGTACGCTAGATGTAAACTCGGCCAGAAGTTAGAAACAGTGTGAAACATGGGTCATGGAACGAAATGACTTTCCTCCTTTGATCCATAGTCCTGGTTTTATGGCTTATGAACTAAGTTTTCCTCTTATGAACATTTTAATTACTGATGTGTGGTTTTGGAATTCCACCTCCCCCCCGTAATTCTCAGCTTCTGCAGCTCCCTTCGTGTTGTTTTGCTGCTGACAGGGTTCGCGAGTGCAAACATTCAGTTCTGCGGTGAATTTTACAGCTGTCGTCATCTTATTTTTCGTCGTAATCCTCTTCAGTGACCGTCTATCATGGTTACTCAACACACACTTTCGTCCGCGGTGTGACTTAGCGGATGATGTTTTCCCGCTTTCACTGTATGCTGTATACATCTTCGACACCGTGCCTCTTGAAACACCAAGCACATTGTCTGTCCTCGTTACGGAAGCCCCAACACGAGCACCAATAATTTGCTCACATTCGAATTCACTTAGCTCCGACATAATATACTCACAACGCAGAGCACTGTTGTGACTACGACAGACATTTGGAAGGTATTTAAGGCACAGCACAGGTGCCGATCGTGATCAGATTTGTCTTTCATCTGAATTTATGTTCAAGCGTGCATTTCGATATTTCTGTCCACCCCCTGTAAGATCCTGCACGATCGAATGAACAATATATCTGTCCTCTCGGGCCCTAGTTGCGTGAAACTGTTGAGACCCTGCATGGCATTGAGTATGGCCCTCTTGAACCCATCGATTCCACTGCCTCAATTCATTCTTAATATCCCGATCAATACGAGAAGCTATAGTGCGAGAAGATAAACCGCAGCCTCGATGGTCCATGATGCTGCCGATCCTCTCGCTAATGACAATATACTAATATGTTTTCTCACCATAAAAGAAACTGATTACATTTTGGTCTGAGGAGTAGATTCAACTCCGGAAAGGATTTTGGAAGGGATGCCGTTTTCCTTGTACCATATTGTGATACATGAGAAGCTTAGAAATACCGAAAGAAGGAAATAAAAGCAAATTTAACACCGCAGTTAACAAATGGAAACCTAAATCATGTTTAATTTAACATGACAGTTGTTCGGCTGTGACGTTAGTAGGGAATGTCTGAACTAATATATGACTGAGTTACGTCCTTTGTTCTTACTGGCAGAGCTACGTATATATTGTTTTCTACGGAGTGTCATCAGCAGGAACGGAGGTGATACTTACTGCATATCAGAAAAGTGAAATACGATTGTCTTTATTCATAGCCGCAATAAAATCCTTTCAGGTGGCGCAATGTTACTTCATAACTAACCACTGATGGCACTGTTATTTATATCGAAGTGAAGCCACAGGAATATAGTTGGGAAATTCCTGGAAGCATATCACGAAATATAGCACAGCAACTACTGTCACTTAAGAGTGAGTAAGTGAATGATTGCGTGGCGGATGAAATTATACAAGTCCCTTGCAGTTTGCAACAGGTTAACTAATAGATTTCAGCTTCAGGGAATTTGTATGCGGATGGGTCTTTAGTGTTCAGATTTTTCTATAGTGTGTTGTTTGTGCTGAATGATATCTCTTTGGCTATATGGCGTATTGTGTTTAGTTGCTGGGTGCAGCTGAGTTTGTCTAGTAGAGTTCAATGGAGCCTGTGTAGCACGTGCCTGAAACTTGAGAGGTTGTCTGCCTGGGGTGACTGGATTCGCTGTGAGTGGTTGGATGTGTGGCTGTAGGTTTTCTAAATATTCCAAAATTATGTTTCATGTTGATTCTGTGTACAGTGGTGCCTAAAAAATTAAGTTTTATGTCTACTATTGTCTCAATGGTGAATTTTATTTTTGGATAAACTGTGTTTATGCCTTCGTGTAATTGTTTTAGATGGGTGCCTGTTTAGTCTGTCAAGCAGATCATGTCATCCACTACGTTGTGGAGTACATCCCATCTACTTCACAACGAAAACAATAGTGGAAAATTTAAGACTTAATGTCCCGTCGACGACGAGGTTGTTAGAAGCAGAGCACAAGGTCTGAGAATGGATGGGGAAAGACATCGGCCGTATTTTTTCAAAGGAACCATCCTTATATTCGCCTCAGGCTGTTTAAGGGAACCAGAGAAAAGCTAAACCTGGGTGGCCGGAGTATCTTATCGCTGCCGCACCTGCCATGGTGTTTCAGAATGAAAACGGATTTGTACGTAGTAGTCTGGAATGCCGTACTTGCTTTTTTTTGTTTTCATTTCTCAGTCACTCACACCATTTTCCTTCCCCTGTCCTCATTACTTGTGTTTTATCATGTTCCTCTCTCCACCTCTTACAACAATTCTCTCATGTCTATGTCTTGCACTAATGTGCTATGATAAATAGATCTTTAACAATGCGAGTAGTTTTGTTCCTTTTGTGTTGAGTTAGTACATTTACATTGCTGCTACCCGTCATAGTTTAACTCAGCCTCCTTGTAATCTGTCTTCATTGTTCTACTTTTCATGAACGAGTACATAAACTATGTTCATGTCTACACTGTGTATCTAATAGTAGTTTCTAAATGTTGGATTTTACATTAGATGTAATTTTAGCATTCTTCTTCTAATGAATGGAATATGTAAACTGTGGAATGCCTGGTCAAATGTTAGAGAGGGCCTGATGCTCTTTTGCCATGATAAATAATTTTTCTTATTTTTTGCGGTGTGAATATTCTATGATTAACAACAGAATAAACTGAACTGTATAAGTAAGAACCTACACTCAATGAGACTCCATTAACAGGACACAAATAGTCCTTTATTTTCCAACTTTGGTTGCCGTCAATTTTTGGACCACTCCGAGGAAAACGCTTCGTACTTTCGTAAGGTTAAATCTGTAGAGTTAATGACTATGGAGTACCGGGCTACCATTGTAAGATTGTAATTTTCTCGCTAAGAGACACAATTTGGCCAAAAGCCTTCGGACAACTTATTACGACAGTCTGCTGAAAAGTAATGTCTCCAAATTTTTTATGTGCAAATTCTTCAACCTTTTTAAAATGAAACAAACATTATTAACATTCTACATTTTTATTCTTCATATCTGCTCATTTATTTCTCAACATAGTCACCCTGCCGACAAAGACATTTCTCCCAACATTCAGATCAGTTATCTGATACCGTTACTGTAGAATGTTTGACTGTGTTGACGGAGCTGCATCCTCACCTCTGCTTGCACAGTTTCATCGCTGTCAAAGTGTAGTCCTCGAAGATATTCTTTAAGTTTTGGGAACAGTTAAAATCGGATGGGGCCAAGTTCGATGCTAGCGTACCCAAGACATCGTACTGTCGCAGATGTTGCAGCGCTCGCGTGTGGTCTGTTATTGTTATGCTGAAGGAAAGGGTGCTCCATGTGTGGAAGAACAATTCGAATTTGAAAGCTGATTACAGCACGCTGTTTCTCCTGCATCAACATAGTTACTTAACATACTGTCATGTTGTACGCTACAATTCGGAGCCACCTAGCAGCAGTGTGCTGCAAATACGTAGGCATGAAGAATAAAGATGTAGAATGTTAATAAAGTTTGTTTTATTCAAAAAGCCTTAAAAGTTCCACATAAAAAATTCAGAGGCATTACTTTTCACCACTTCCTCGAATATCCGCTGTGTGTCATTCCATCGAGTGAAGTTCAGTTATTGGACTCGCTTTGAGGTGCATGGTTCAAATGACCGATTGACCTTACAGAGCGAAGTTATCTGCAGTTTCTCTAAATCACATAAGGCGAATATGGGAATCTTTTTCTTCCAAAATGCTGCGCTAGATTGTCTGCCATATTATATTCAAGTCCGAGTGTGTATTCCGGTTCTGATGATCTCTTTGTCGATGAGAAGTTAATTGCTAATTGATCTTCTTTTCGAGTGTGGTTAGGCTATGAAACCGAGGGTAATAGTGTGAGGCAGAATGCTTGAACATCGAAAAAGTGTTTTCTGATAGATTTAATGAATGTAATTAAGTTAGAATGGAACATGGTTACTGGTCCCCACAAATTTCGATATTCCACCAGAGAAGTATCACGGGTGTTACTTGTGTCCACGATCTCTCTCAGGAGATGTTACAGTTAAGTGAAAACGTCAGAAATCAAATCTCTGTTGACCTACGAATTTGAGTGATAGGTGCCGCCCTGTTCATAAGAGTGTTGTACGGAATAGTAAAAAGGCAACTTTGCCAGTTATTGCGTATGTCTCGAGTTGAAACTCAGTTAAAGAGTTCACTAACAAATTGAGTCACGGAGTTTCCATGGTCATGTTAATGACCCCGTCCACAAGACAAGAATACTGTATTCTGCACGAAAAAGAAAAAGAAACCAGAGGTGGATTTGCTGATCTAGATTGTTCAAGATGCTGTCGGAAAACCGTTGAAGGTGGCCCAGATGGGCCAGAGTGTCGATTGCGTACTAGACGCGTTCATCCAACATCAACTACTCCCCCTGCTTCAGAAAGAATAGAAACTGATTCCAACTTTAGTGCATCAAAGGTTGTGGAAACAATTTCCCTGAGACTGAACGTTGCAATTTCAGCAAAATAATGTCCCATGTTCTATTACTTACATTGCTGCAGTTGCCAAACAGAGCAACAGTCTCTGACTCGTCCCAAGAATAACAACTACATCGAGATGATTGCCACATATCAGTCATTCCCACCTTCACCATTAGTGTGGTAGAAGTTAGTTCACAGATTAAGTTTTTATTATTGAATCACTTCCATTTTCACAACTGTAATTGTTTTTCACCGTCCAGACACATTAACGCGACCGCCTGTCAAAAGCGTGAATAACTATAGTTTACAGCGCGGATCGATGCGAGACTTGCAGGATGAGAATTAGTGAGATTCTGAAAGATGTCGACAGGGATGTGGAGCCATGCCGACTCCAGATTTCTCGCTTGAGGATCCATGTCACGAACAGCCTGATCGAGATGGCACCACAGATTCTTCATTGGGTTTAAATCTGGGTGGAAGGGGCAGTGGACATGGAGGTATGGTATACTCATCCTGGTGATCTTTGAACCACGCACGTACACTACAAACTGCGTGACGCGTTGTATTGTCTTGTTGGTATATGTCGTAATGTCGAGAAAAAAACAGACTGCAGTTAGGAGTGGACATGGTCCCCAAGGATAGATGCATACTTTTATTACTCCATTGTGCCTCTCAGAATGACGAGATCACCGAAGGAATGCCACAGAAACATTCCCCACATCATAACGCTCCCTCCTCCGGCCTGCACCTTTAAATGTTGGTAGCTCCTTGGTTTATCGGGGCGTTCGTTGCGCAACAGTTGCGCGTCTACTCGTCCGTACACATCTCCGAAGCCGTCCTTAACCACTGCCATCTATGGTTCATTGTGCACCACAGTTGCTTCGGCGCCGGTTTTGGATAGCGCCACTTTGTCATGCACTCCATCCTTTAACCACGGTGGCAGGCGAACAGTTCACGAACTTAGCCGGCGAAATGCTTGTATCCTTTGCCCGAAAACCAAGGATTATGTCCTTTTGGGCAGCACATAAATCGCTCCATTTCCTCATTAAAAGAACGACTGCACTGTTTTCCGCGTTATCCTGACATGCACTATATGCCCTCCACTGCTAGCGCTACCACCTGCTGTCTGTGAATGGTTATTGCACATTGACGTCGAACATAGGAGGTGGCCACATTAGTATGATTAGACCGTGTACAAAATATTTTGTACGCATATACACTGTACGAATCAGGAGATGTATTGTAATTTTTGGTAATTCACTCCTCAGAGAGGGAATGAACAAACAGAATCCTTCAGCACACACATAAATGTGCGGAGCTGCATGTTATAGAGGATGAACCAGGAGGAATTGTCAGTATTTAGGGATATGAAAGAAACGCCCATGTGAAGCAAAGAACTTCGTATTGACATATCCCCTGCTTAGAATGGTTTCTGAAATGAAACGTACTTCATGTACATTTGTTTTTGGGCTAGTGGCGCACACGTATGTGTTTTACTTACACAACCTCTTTGATGTTATATTCTGGCCTAAACTATTTCGTTCTGTCAACCTCTTTGCACTGGATGTCTTTCAGCCATAGGAATGGGAGTGGACCTGCATTTATTTTGTCAAGTATGATCCAAACCAGTTGTGTGTAACCCCATTAATTCTGTAAACAATAATTTACATCAAATATGTTCTGTCACGAAAACCATACGGAATAAGGCGTACATCTACGTAGATCCATTCTTCGAGTCTCCATCTCTGTAGCGTATCGGTAGCGTTACCGCCTACCACGCAGGGGGCCCGGGTTCGATTCCCGGCAGGGAACTGGGTGTTGTCCTTCATCATCATTGACTTGCAAATCGCCGAAGTGTAGTCAACTAAAATAAAAGACTTGCAATACGGCGGGCGAACAATGACATACGATCATTTGATTTTTTTATTCTTCGAGTCTCGTTCCTGTCGTATCCCTAAATGCTGATTACTTCTCCTATACTAACGAAATTAGATCAAATTGTTTGCAGCACCAGTCCTTGAGTATTAGTCGTACGTCTCGGATTATTAACAAGAAATAATGACTGCAAGGACCAAGTAGGTTCAGTGAGGAGCATTTTGATTTGTGGCGAGTTTATTTGCTCGCTTTCAGAGGCTCTCATACCCTCCAAGACTGCACGCTGCAGCAGTAGTGTCGTGTATCTAAAGAGCAGCTTGTGACACTCATAGAGTCTCATTTCGTAGAGCGCTCTTAGAACGTTATACTCCCCGGTATTTAATGCAGAAATGTGACAAAGACATAATGAAAGGAAATACGCGGGCTACAAAAGTTTATAGATTGTAGTTTCTCGTGAATAGCAGCAGTGAGTGGTACAGTAAGGAAGAAAGCCATAGTGATTTCAAGAATTGTCTGTCATATACCAGAGATTACGACCTGCCGTTTGCGGTGCCTCAGCTTCTCGTGCTGTCTAAAGAACCTCCATTTGCAACAGCAGCGGAAACGTGACGGAGAGGCAAAAAGTAGAGCCGGTGAAATAACAGGCGAGCGAGACCAGTGTGATGACTGTACGTGACCAGCCACATCGACGGTGAGTAATGACGTGGAAACGGAACGCCGTATCCATCAGCGCGCTGCCGCTGACGCGCGGTTGTCGTCGGCACGCGGTTCTCCGCAAACGTTGGTACTGCCCTACACTGTGTTTACAAGTACTCGCCTCCTGTTTACGTCTCCGGCGTCTCTCGAGAAAGCGTAAAGAATTGCAGCCGAGATTTGTGCGTCTGTCAGTAAGGCTTGCCGCCAGCTGTCTCCCAAAAGCCCCCCCGCCAATTTATGAGCGTCATTTTTAAGTGTTCGTCATCTGGCAGCCATTAGGCGCCTTTTATTGCAGGCGTTTATTTTCCCGTCAACTACGCGTGTCTGAGAGATAAGGCCGGACGCACATTATGTCCAGCCAATTGTCCTTAGCGAAAATTCGGGCCGCTCCCTGGGCACAGACGTCTTTCTTTGCGGAAGTCGCGAGTAATAAGCTGGTCATTATCGTCGAGCAACACTGTGATAACAGTAGAACAGCTAATTTCTGCTACCAATAATCAGTACTTAGATTAGTTTAATGTGGTTTTCCACTATTCCACCACCTCCATGCCTGGGTATACATGACATAGTCATGTTATACAACAACCTGCTTTAACTAACTGAGCCATCATCTCCTGTTACATTTCTTCCTGTCTATTGCTCTTCACAACATAAAATTAAGTAACACAAGATGCCGTAAGGCGTGTATCCTCTCATTACTGAGCGACATGGGGAAATGTTACTGCAACCGAAAGAAACGATATTCAAACCCTCGTTCGGCTATAGCGATTCGAGTTTTCCATGGTTTTCCATAATCACATTAGGAGACAGCTAGTATGTTTCCTTCAGATACGTCACAGCTGACTCCTTCCTCTCATTCACGTCCAACTTAAGTCCTCTACTGTCATCTCGATCTCGATGGGACATGGACCTTTCCCCGTGTTTCCTTCGTTATTTCCTTCTGTAACCGCAGTAGTAACTGCAGTAAATGCAGTTGGCATGTTTTTATTGCACATCAATTTTTTTGGCGAATCACACCCTTTTTGGCGAAATAATTAAATTAATTTTATTTTAATAGAATTTTAATTACAGTTAGTTAGAAACACAACATAAATGAAAAGGGGCAAATCAAATTCAACTGCATTATAGTAATTTGTGATAACTAGCTCGAAATTTGTCTTGCCTCTTGATCATGCTACATCAACTGTTTGAAGTTCATAAAAAGATGTAGGAACTTTAGGATATTTGATTAAATTTTCTAGTTGTTCAATTTCATTATTCGATTCAGATAGGTAAGATTAGCACTTTCCTTTACTTTCAGCTTCTCCAGTTTCAGCTACTTTTGGAAACAATTAAATTTTATTATTTTGCATCACTAATTCTAGCTACTTTTACACAAATCTAATAAAAATTCTTCTATATAAATGGAAGCTGAAAATAAAATGTGTGCTACAAATAAAAAGCAAATTTCTATAAGAGACCTACATTGAAATAAAAAAGAGACAACCAAAAAAAGAATTGTTTTATGGTTTCTTACAGAAAATTTTAATATTAATAATCCTATTACAAATATTGGAAATATTAATTTCACAAAAGGAGAAAAAAATTAGTAGACTTTAAACCAATTACAGAACACTTATGCAATAATATTATGGTTTTTAAAATAACAGATTTTATAGATTGCAATGATGAAGTGAAAAATTATAAATTTCTTGTGAAAACATCAGCATGTGGCAGTTTTAATGATTTTAGAGATCTAGATCTTCTTAACTTAATTGGCTAGACATGGAATTAAATCAAAAATTCCTTATTTATTAGAGTCTAATGAAGAAACAATTAATGGCATTAAACAAATTATTAATAAAGATATAAAACTTATTAAACAAAAATGTAAAACTCCATTTGATATTCCTTATAAAATAGTAAAATTAGATACAGTATTAAAATAATTACCAGATATGTAAAAGAACTTGTGAAAGAACATTATTATTTATTAGATTTAGAGATAACACAAGATTTTGCAGGTATTTTTAATGAAGAAGAAATGTGCAAATATTTAAGAAATAATTATAATTTTGGAATGCAAGGAGAATATAAAAAAGAATTTAATATAGTAGTTAACAACAATAATAATGTAGAAGAAGATTGCTTAACTTGGATAAATTCTAATTCTAGACTAAAAATTTGTAGCAAATTTATTGGTCGATCATCAAGTCGAGGTGTTAACTAACAACTTGTCATCCATATTACAGATTTTCAAACTTTCCAGATAAAACATTAAAAGATACATTTACTTTTAAATTAGCTTAAGAAAATGGAAATAGAAGATTAGAAACGAAAATTTACAATTATATCAATACAGGGTTCCAAGAATAACAAGAATTCGATACATTAACAAATTGTTTTCAAATTAACAAAAAATAATAGCAAATATTTTGAGGCAGCTCCTTTTCATTCTGTTCCATTACCCAAAATGTGGCAAGAACAAATAAAAATTAAAACAGATATTAAAGAAGAAAGACAAACATTGATTAAATACGATTTATCGACTTTTAGTCTTAACTGCTTGCCTATTAAATGTATAGAAATTTTATAACAGACAAACTTGTTTAAAAAATCTGCAGAAACGTATTTTCCTAAAGCCAATGATTTATTTTCTACAACACCAAAATATATAAATGTCAAAGAATTAGGATTAATAAAAACAAATAATATTATTCCATATGTATCCAGAAACAGAAAAAATATTACCAAAAAGTGTACCTATATTCAATTAATATGGTATATTCACAGTACACTAAAAATGAGAACAAGAAGTAGGAAATTTAATTATACAGGAAAGACAACTAGAATATTTGGATAATAATATATCTCTAAAATATGAATACAAAATGTTTTGGAAAAAGGAAGAAAATATAAGAGAAAAGAAAGAAGAAATAAAAGTAGTTAAAGGTCCAAATAAAAATAAATTTATAGAACTTGAGAAAAATATAAATATCCTTAAAAAGAAGGATATATTTGTATTCCATATAAGAGTTTTAAATATAAATCCTAAAGAAGAACCAATTTTGGAAATAAAAACAGATGGTCTTTCTACTTTTAATGGAAATTGTTTCCCCAGAACAGTTTACTTAAAATGCTACTGATTCTTGAGAGCAAAGAGTTTATTATATAAAGAAGAAAATAAAGAAATAATGAAAAATATCAAATTGGGACAAATATTGAGAAATATAAAATTGAAAGATTGTAAACGATTAGAAACTTTACAAGAAGGATAGAACTATTTATTTCCAAATTCCTATTGCAGATTATCGAGGAAAGACTAAATATATTTTTAAATTTGAGAAATACAAGATTATTATTGTTCTAACAGTTATTTAGGATGCAAAATTCGAATTAAGAAAATGAATATAAATTATAAGATTACAGTTGAAACACATAAAATAGAACGAACACCAAATATCCAAGAAGAAAGACTTGCATTTATTGTTTGATTTTTTGTATCTATTTTAACTGTTTACAGTTTTCTGGAATAACTATATTATTCTCTTTAAAACCTCTATCATTAATTTTGGATGTCTTGATTAATTGCAACTAAACTTGCTATATATTTACAAATACAATAATTTCCAAAATATAACAAGGATAAATTAAATTTCCATCTTTTGCACAATTAATATGGTAAATATTATATCCCGCATAACTAAATAACAACAGAAACCATTCCCTTTTCATAATTTCCTTGGTTATATAAAAAGATACATCGATTTCCCATAACGCTGTACCCCTAGAAATAATTAGTGCTGCCATTTATTTTAAAGAAAATTATTTATACTAAAAGTCTGTAGCAATAAATGGAGGATGTTTTGAAGTTTTAGAAGATTCTGTGTGAAAGAAAATCTCACTTGCAGGAGTTCCATAGTTGTCATCTGTTGTATTTTTAATCTGTCTGTTGTCATATATAACTGCAACATCTATTTTCCATTCCATGTTGGAGTGCTAGCATATCTTGAGGCTTTGTGTATTGAGTTGTTGGAGCTATTTCAGTCCAAAACACCCAACTGCATTTAATAACGCAACAACACTTATGAAGAGTGAACCTCATTATAGCGTTATTAAGTCATATTTAACGTTAACAATAGGCAAAATTTTCAGCTAATCATAATTATGACCATCATTATATTGCGTTGGTGCATATGTTCGTAGCGTTTTTCCATAAGTTCAATAAACACAACAGATACACATAAAAGTGACCTTAGTCATCATTAATTATATTCCCCTTCACAATTTATGCAATCTGACAACGCAGGGGTAACTTTTCGATTCCGTTACTGTAGAAATCGCGCTGTTTTGAGGCGAAGAACAGGTCGAGCCATGTTCGGAGGGCATTTTCATCCAAAAAGGAAGTTCCTTGAAGGTCGTTCGATAGAGAGCGGAAAAGGTAAAAATCTGAGGTTTCAAGATTACGTGAATTAGGTAGGCCCAGCATGACTTCTCAATCCAACTCCTGTATAGAGTTTCTGTCACTCCAGCAGAAGGCCGGTGGGCGTTATCGTGGAGTAGCATCACTTCACGCAGTCTGTGCGAATGTGTTTGCATGCGGAGCTGCTGCTTCTTTGGGCTCGACCATTCCTTTCTTTTCCTTATGTTAGCATGAAGACACTATTTCTCGTTACCAGTAACGATGCAGAATAGATATGGTCGGTGTTGTTCATGAGCCAATTGATGACGAGCAGACAGAGATGCACATATGCTCTTCCACTGATTTTTTTTTTATTTTGGCTTAGAGCCGACGGTACCCATACACTCGAAATTTGAACCTTCCCCATTGCATGCAAATGTCGCACGAAGGTGGAATGATCACAGTTCATCACATTTCCCATTTCTCAAGTACAATGACGTAGATCATTGTGCTCAATGCGTTTAAACAATCTTCATCATACCCCGAAGGTTTTCCTGAACGTGGAGAGTCGCTAATGTCAAAACGATAATCCTTCAAACGAAAAAACCATTTCATCGCCGTGCTCTGTCCAACTGGGACACTAACCATTTCTTTTGTAATTGATTTGGTTTGAAAATATCCAGCTTTTAATTGTTTAATTTCATCATTATTTTTCTCTGTAGAAGTATGATATTGTAAATATGTCTGCTGCGTTTCACAAGAGGTAGTTTTGGATTGTTTTAAAAAGTCAAAAGGCTTTTGGCAGTTTTTCAGCACGTGCTTCCATTTTCACATTCGAGAACACTCAACAAAAATTGCATAGCTTTGCGTGATTCAAGGGAGTTGTTGAATTCTGAGCCCGATTTCAGTAGTTTCGTCATCTTGTTTTGTCGGGTGTCACCCGCGTCTTATTGACTACCTTTGTGTGCATGTTGTGTTTGTGCATGCGTGTGTGTGTGTGTGTGTGTGTGTGTGTGTGTGTGTGTGTGTGTGTGTGTGTGTGTACCAATTTTGACCAGCTGTTTTCCAACGACTGATTCGGAAACCTCAATATTGTTTTGATGCTTAGCAAGTGGTTCAAATGGCTCTGAGCACTATGCGACTTAACTGCTGAGGTCATCAGTCCCCTTGAACTTAGAACTACTTAAACCTAACTGACCTAAGGACATCACACACCACCATGTCCGAGGCAGGATTCGAACCTGCGACCGCAGCGGTAGCGCGGTTCCAGACTGTAGCGCCTAGAACCGCTCTGCCACGCCAGCCGGCGATGCTTAGGAAAGTTTGATCATTGAGATTTTTAAACCCAGAGTCTCTTCCACTCACGGATATCCAGTTTACAAGTATCTCGGCGTGCTATGGAGTTATGGAGCATCTCGACCAGCCTAACATTACAGTAAGTTTGAAGAAAAAAATAATCACTCTACTGCCATACAAAGTACCCACCGCAGCACACTGTAAGCTGACAAGGAGAGTGCAGATGTACTCGACACAAAAGTAAGAAAACTACTCGCATTTGCTAAGAATCTGTTTGTCATGCTACGTTAGTGCCAGACTGTTGAAGTGTTCCCATACGCTGCGACATTTTCATCAATTTATAGCAGGCCTGTTTTTACACTGGCGCCGGAAGGCAGAAACAGCGGAACTACTATAAAACTTCGAGGCAGGTGGGAATGTTCTGAACCATGGAAGGAAAGAATGTACATGTGACAACAACAAGCACGACTTTGAAAGCTATCACCACTAACTGACCAAGTACACATATTTTCAACTTCAGCCTCGTCTTTTTCGTAACTGATGACCCGTCCACAGCAGACTGGTCGTCTGCTACCACTGAGTAGATCGATATTAATTGAACACGCCACAGCGAAAGGATACGACTCATGGAGAAAAAGGAGTCGCGCACTGGTACGCTGCGACAAATTGATCCTGGCAAACGCGAACAGTCGCGTTTCTTTTGTGTCGAGGTAATAAATTGCCAAAACGCTGTTGCAGCTTTTCTCTTGCGCCCAGCGCATTTCGTTCTCTCCCTTTTTATTCTATACAGCGACTGCTCGCGCGCTGACTAATTCCTGAAACATGAACACAGGAACCGCTACGATGCCGTGGCAACAGCAACCTCCAACCAGTTTATTGGTACCCGAGCAATTTACGGAACATTATCGTCTCGGAAACGCAGTTCTATCGTACGTATGATACATATGATATAGTCAACTGATAGAACGTGGAGTTTAAATATTTTAGGGGAATTTAATGGCAATACGCTTGTACGCAAAAAAATAATTCTAAAAACTTTTACATAGGGCATTCTCATGTTCCAAGAATTTCACCGAGGACACCACTTCCACAAACCACGCTGCAAATATAGCACAATATTTTACAGAAATTTATCATTATTGGATAGAAAAGCAATTATGCTTATTTTTTAGGATTCGCACACGTATTCCTGGAAACAAACTGTTCAGACATATATGTAATCTATGTGGTGTAATTTCAGTTTCCAGTTTAAAAATGATAGTGACATTCACCAAAAAATAACAAAGAAAGGCAAGCATTATGTGTGAAAGCTGTTCAAAACTTTGTCTTCTAGACAATTTTTCTGTACAATAGATGAGATACTGATTACCTTTAAGAAGTAGTACTTTGTGTCCAGCAACTGCCAGCCTTTGCTGTTAAATAATACTGTGTACAGCAACTTCTAAGTAAACTTCGTTAAATGATACATTGCATTTTGCTGATAAAAAATATATAATAGCTGTTAGTATCATTGTTTAACATGTTACAGTGAAAGCGATTTTCATTTCTGTTTTATTTACACGACACATTACTCCATGCCTCACTTCTGCTTTCGTAAACTGCCGTTAAGAAGTACAGGTATGCCACTCGCAGTTTGTGAAGGAAACGGGATATCCAGGCCGCGATGTGGCAGGACTTACAGCCTGCGCTCCCCGCTTCCGTCTCTAAAATACACCAAAGTGAAGCTTACACATAGATATGTGCCACAGGCAACCTGCCCTTTTCCCGCTGCTTTTGTGGATTAGATACGAGAAGAAAGATTGTCGCTTACTCGCTGTATAAGGTCGAATACACCTAATTTTGCTCTTGTGCGAATTGCGTGAGATATACACTGATCAACCAGAACATTATGACCACCTGTCTAATAGCTGGTATGCCCACCTTTAGAACGGGTAACAGTGGCGACGCTTCGTTGGCATGGAAGCAATGAGGGTTTGATAGGTCGCCGGAGAGGGAGTTGAACCGCATTTGCACACATAAGTCACCTGATTCCCGTAAATCCCAGGAAAGGGGCAGACGATGAGATCTGTCGCAGCGTTCAATTTCATCCAAGATGTTTTCGATCGGGTTCAGATCTAGCGAGTTGGGGACCAGCACATCAGCTATAAAGCGCCACTGTGTTCCTCGAACCACTCCATCACACTCCTGGCCTTGTGACATGGAGCATTATCTTGTTGAAAAATTCCCCTGCTGTTGGAAAACATGATCGTCATGAATGGGCGTAGGTCGTCTGCAACCAGTGTACGATACTCCTTGACCGTCATGGTGCCTTGCATGAGGTCCACTGGATCCCACGTGAATGTTTCCCAGAGCATAATGGAGTCGCCGCCAGCTTGTCTCCGTCCCGCGGTGCAGGTGTCTAGGAGCTGTTCCCGTGGAAGACGACGGATTCGCGTCCTCCCATTGGCACGATGAAGAAGTTATTGGGCTTCTTCGGACCATGCAACGCTCAACTCTGCCACTGAGCCAGTGTCATTGCCGATGGTCCAGTGCCCATTTCACTAGTAGTTGTCGATGTCTTGGTATTATCATTGGCAGATGGAGGGATCGTCGGCCGCAGAGGCCCATCGTTAGAAGGATTCGGTGCACTGTGTGTTCAGACACACTTGTATTCTGCCCAGCATTAACGTCTAATGTTAAGTTTCCCCACAGTTCGCCGCCTGTCCTGTTTTACCAGTTTGCCCAGCCTACGACGTCCGACATCTGTAATGAGCGCTGGCCGCGCAACCCCACGACGTCTGGGCGTGGTTTCACCTTCATTTCGCCTTGTGTTGAAGACACTCACCACAGCTGTCTTCGTACACCTGAAAAGACGTGCACTTCCCTATTTGCTCATGTCGAGCCTCCAGGCCATTCAATCTGTCCTCGGTCAAACTCAGACAGCTCACGCGCCTTCCCCATTCTACACGCGAACAGCACGCTCACTGATACTACATGCACCGTGCGTTTGTTGACTAGCGCCATGTGACGCTGCTATCGCGTGGACCGGTTTATTTTGATAGCAGGTCTGTAGACACAATGTTCTGGCTGATCAGCGTACAGTAGAAGAGGAAATATACACTTAGGTGAC
This sequence comes from Schistocerca piceifrons, assembly GCF_021461385.2. Taxonomy (NCBI): domain Eukaryota; kingdom Metazoa; phylum Arthropoda; class Insecta; order Orthoptera; family Acrididae; genus Schistocerca; species Schistocerca piceifrons. The sequence goes on from NC_060149.1 coordinate 336,406,552, forward strand.
AAAAATCACAGGATAGCGGTATGCACAATTACAGGTTGCGTCTGCATCATGTACACAAAGTATGAAAGGGCAATGTATTGGTAGAGCACTCATTTGTACCCAAGCGATTAATTTGATGAGGTTTCCGGTTTTATTACGGCCACACGACTAGAAGTACGTCTACATCTCCATCTGTACAGATACTCCGCAAGCCATAGTACGGTGCGTGGCGGAGGGCACCCTATACCACTACTCGTCATTTCCTTTCCTGTTTACTCGCAAATAGAGCGAGGGGCAAAAGACTGTCTATATGACTCCGTATGAGTCCTAATTTCTCGAATCTTATCATCGTGGTCCCTACTCGCAATGTATGTTGGCGGTACTAGAATCGCTCGGCAGTCAGCTTCAAGTGCCGGTTCTCTAAATTGGCTCACTAGTGTTTCTCGAAAAGGACGTCACCTTCCCTCCAGGGATTCCCATTTGAGTTCCCGAAGCATCTCCCTAACACCTATGTTTTGTTCGAACCTACCGGAAACAGATCTAGCAGCCCGCCTCTGAATTGCTTCGATGTCTTTCTTTAATACGACCTGGTACGTTTCCGAAACACTCGAGCAGTACTCAAGAATAGGTCACACCAGTGTCCTATGTGCGGTCTCCTTTACAGGCGAACCACTCTTACCTAAAATTCTCTCAATAAACCGAAGTCGACCATAAGCCTTTCCTAGCACAATCCTCACATGCGAGTTCTATTTTGTTTTGCTTTGCAACATTATGCCCAGATAGTGTCAAGCAGGACACTACTAATGCTGTATCTGTAGAGTATGGGTTTGTTTCTGCTACTCATCTGCATTAACTTACATTTCCACATCTAGGGCTAGCTCCATTCATCACACCAACTGGAAATTTTGTCTAAGTCGTCTTGTATATTCTTACAGTGACTCAACTTCGACACCTTACCGTACACCACGGCATCATCGGCAAACCACCGCAGATTACTGCCCACCCTGCCAGCCAAATCATTTATGTATGTAGGGAACAACAGCGGTCCCATCACACGTCCCTGGGGCACTCCTGAAATTACCCATGTCTCTGATGAGCACTCGCCGTCGAGGACAACATACTGGGTTCTATTATTTAAGAAATCTTCGAGGCGCTCACGTATCTGTGAACTTATTCCATATGCTCGTACCTTTGTTAACAGCCTGCAATGGGACACTGTGTCAAATGCTTTCCGGAAATCTAGAAAGATGGAATCTGCCTGTTGCCCTTCATCCATAGTTCACAGTATATCATGTGAGAAGAGGACAAGCTGAGATTCGCACGAACGATACTTTCTGAAGCCATTATCATTGGTGCAGATAAGCTTCTCAGTCTCAAGAAAGTTTTATTATATTCGAAATATGAATATGTAAAAGAATTCTGCAGCAAATAGAAGTTAGAAATACGGTCTGTAATTTTTCGGATCCATTCTTTTACCTTTCTTATATACTGGAGTCGCCTCCGCTTTTTTCCACTTGCTTGGGACTTGGTGCTGGGTGACAGATTCACGATAAATGCAAGCTAGGTAAGGGATCAGTGCCGTAGTGTACTCTCTGTAAAATCTAACTGGGATTCCATCCGAACCTGGTGATTTATTTGCTTTCAAATCTTCCTGTCGTTTCTCTATGCCAGGTATGCTTTTAATACGTCGTCCATACGGGAGTCTGTCCCTTGGTCATACGACGGTACGTTTGTACGATTCTCCTGTGTGAACGATTTTTTGAACATGAAATTTAAAACTTCAGCTTTCGTTTTGCTATCTTCAGCTGTCACACCAGACTGGTCAACAAGGGAGTGAGTGGAACCCTTAGACCCGCATAGTGATTTTACGTACTACCAGAATTTTCTCGGGTTCTATGCCAGATCTTTTGCTAAGTTGTGACGGCGGTAGTCGTAGTATGCTTGGCGCATAGATCTTGTCGCTGACGCCCAAATCTCTACCAACCTTCGCTTGTCGTTGTTTATGAGTTCCCTTTTGAACCGAGAGTGCAACAGCCTCTGCTTCCTCAGCATCCGCCGAATGGGTCTTTTCCATCCTCTATCTACTTACTATGCACATACCTCTCCAAACCACGATTTACAATCTCTTTGAACTATGCCCAAAATTCCTCCATCTTACTGGAACTAAGTGATGCCAATTCACTGTCTAAGTGAGATGCTAATAACTGTTTATCTGCTCTGTCTAGCAGAAACACTCTCCTAGTGTTCTTGACTTTCGTAATCATAGTTCCTATAATGACATCATGATCGCTAATCACCGTTTCTATACTGACATTGTCGATAAGGTCCGGCCTATTTGTAACTACAAGGTATAAGAGACACTATGTGATCAAAAGTATCCGGACACATGGCTGAAAATAACTTACAAGTTCGTGGCGCCATCTATCCGTAATGCTGGAATTCAGTATGGTTAGCCTTGATGGCAGCTTCCACTCTCGCAGGCATACGTTCAATCAAGTGCTGGAAGGTTTCTTGGGAAATGGCAGCCCATTCTTCACGGAGTGCTGCACTAAGAAGAGGTATCGATGTCGGTCGGTGAGGCCTGGCACGAAATCGGCGTTCCAAGGAGTTCTATATGATTCAGGTCAGGACTCTGTGCAGGCGAATCCATTACAGGGATGTTATTGTCGTGTAACCACTCTTCCACGGGCCGTGCATTATGAACAGGTGCTCGATCGTGTTGAAAAATGTAATCGCCATCCCCGAATGGCTCTTCAACAGTGGAAGTAAGAAGGTGCTTAAAACGTCAATGTAGGCCTGTGCTGTGATAGCGCCACGCAAAACAACAAGGGGTGCAAGCCCCCTCCATCAAAAACACGACCACACCGTAACACCACCGCCTCCGAATTTTACTGCTGGCACTACACACGCTGGCAGATGACGTTCACCGGGCATTCGCCATACCCACAATCGTCCAATGTTTACGTTCCTTACGCCAAGTGGGGCGTCGTTTGGCATTTACCGGTGTGATGTGTGGCTTATGAGCAGCCGCTCGACTATGAAATTCAAGTTTTCTCACCTCAAAACTACCTGTCATAGCATTTGCAATGGATCCCGATGCAGTTTGGAATTCCTGTGTGATGGTCTGGATAGATGTCACCTATTTCACAATACGACCCTCTTCAACTGTCGGCGGTCACTGTCAGTCAACAGACGAGGTCGTCCTGTACGCTTTTGTGCTGTACGTGTCCCTTCACGTTTCCATTTCACTATCACATCGGAAACAGTGGACCTAGGGATGTTTATGAGTATGGAAATCTCGCATGCAGACGTATGACACAAGTGACGGCCAATCACCTGACCATGTTTGAAGTCCGTGAGTTCCGCGGAGCGCCCCATTCTGCTCTCTCACGATGTCTAATGACCACTGAGGTCGCTGATACGGAGTACCTGGCAGTAGGTGGTAGCACAATGCACATAATATGAAAAACGTATGTTTTTAAGGGTGTCCGGATACTTTTGATCACATAGTGTATTTCCATTGCGTTTGGGCTGCCGAGCTAGCTGCTCAAGACAATTTTGAGAAAACGTGTTCAAAAGCACTTCGCATGACTGTTTGTCAGCATCGCCCCGCAATGAATCCGTAGACATCCCAGTCGATACTCAGCAGGTTAAAGTCGTCACCAACCATTATTGCATGATCTGGGTATTTTCGCGCTATTGACCATAGACTTTCTTTGAACGACTCTTGAACAGTCACAGTAGAATCAGGTGGCCAGTAAAAACTTCCAGCAATTAACTTGGTTTCACCTACACCTGTTATAAGCGACCAGATGACTTTACTGTCACACTCAACTTCGACCTCTTCCTGACAGCTCTCGGTCCCAAGAATGATTTGAGCGGGAGAACTTTCTTGGAAGGCATTTAGTTCAGGAACTTCATTACATATACTTCGACAGTTTACTGATAAAATTTGATAGTCAAAGTGTCTTTATTCTGAACGCCGTTTGACTTCCCTTGCTGAATATTGAGTGGCGGGTATTCATCAGAACACCTCAAGCTACTGTCTAGCCTAAAAACCCCTCATGTGCACTCCACAAGTACTCTGCTTCCTTTGCGTAGTGCACCCCTGACCTATCAAGAGGATTCCTATAAATTCCCACACGATAACGCAGGTCTAGAAACCTGCAGTCAAGACCGTCACAGAGTCGACGAAGCCTGTGACTGAGACCCTCCACTAGGCTCCAAACCAAAGGACTCCGATCAACTCTGGAAACGATGCTGCAGATTGTGAGCTCTGCTTGCACCCCGCACGCGAGGCCAGCAGTCTTCGCCAGACGCCTGTATGAACTGAGGATGGACTCAGAACCCATGCGCTGGTGCCGATCTCAGCCACAACATGCAGTCGGCTAGACCCTGCACGCTCGATAGCCACAGGCAGGGCCACCTACACATCTCGGATGAGGCCACCCGGTAGACATACCGAGTTCACACTGGCTTTCTTTCCAGCCTTGAAAGCTATCACCCTAAGGGTCTCCTTAACGCGCCTAACGATGGAGCTCCTAATAGCTAGTAAAGCCCTCTTCCCGTGTGCCAGCTCCGACCCTGATGAAGGAGCGGCCCCTTGTCCACACACAGAGTGAGTAGGCGATGCCAGACGACCAGTCTCCACATCAGCACTCCGCTTCGAGCGACGCGATCTCGCTACCCACCCGCCAATCACCTTGCCTTTAGGGCGGATCCACCGCGTCAGGTGTTCTAGGAGGTTCCTTGGAAGCAGAGCCCGTAGGCAAAACAAGTGACACCTGCATTGTCCCATGCGACGCGCCAGATTCTCCGCCACCGCTACACCCCGAGGCAGCAGCCTGAAGATGACTGACAGTAGCCAAAAGCATGTTCAGCTGATCCCGAACTGCAGCCAGATCCTCCTACGTTCGCACACAGCATTCACACATCCTAGCAATCCTAGAAAGACTATCTGAAGAGGTGAACTGTAAAAGCAGACAATCCTAGATATGCATCTTGCTCCCTTCTGATGTTTCACCAATGGAAGCTGTTGTGTTAATGTGCTACGTTCAGAGAACAAGTATTGCGCTACAGACTGAATGAATTTACACTTATAAAAACGCATGATAAAACCTCTTAGAGAAACACGCACGAAATTTAATAAATATACTATACGGAAAACACGGAGAAAGTTAAACACTTAATTTGCGACTCTGTAGACGTGTATCAGCTGAGAGCTGGAGCCTTACTGTAACGGACTCCGATCATGGAATGGAATGCTATTTGGAGCTAGGCACGGAGGACATTGCATTTTAGACATCATTAGGGAATTCAGTATACTGAGACCCACAGTGTCGAGAATGTGCCGAAAATACCAAATTTCAGGCATTACCTCTCTCCATCGACAAAGAAGTGGCCGACGGCCTTCACTTCACGACCGCGAGCAGCGGCGTTTGCGTAGAGTTGTCAGTGCTAACAGACAAGCAGCACTGCATGAAATAACCGCAGAAATAAATGTGGGACGTAAGACAAACGTATCCGTTAGGGTAGCGCGATGAAATTCGACGTTAACGGGCTACGGCAGCATTCGACCTATTAGAGTCTATACCTGAAGCGCCTCTCCTGGGCTTATGAACATATCGGTTGGACCCTAGACGACTGGAAAACCATGGTCTGGTCAGATGAGTCCCGATTTTAGTTGGTAAGAGTTGATGGTAGGGTTCGAGTGTGGCGCACAAAGCCATCGATCCAGGTTGTCAACAAGGCACTGTGGAAGTTGGTGGTGGCTCCGTAATAGTCTGAATCCTCTGATCCAACGGAACCGATCATTAATTGCAAATGTTTATGTTAGGCTACTCGGAGACTATTTTCAGCCATTTGTCGACTTCAGTTAGGATGCCAGTGCGTCATGTCACTGAGCCACAACTGTTCGTGGTTGGTTTGAAGAACATTCTGGACAGTTCTAGTGAATGATTTCGCAACCCAGATCGCATGACATGAATCCTATCGAACATTTAAGGGACGTAATAGAGAGTTCAGTTCGTGCACAAAATCCTCCACCGGCAACACTTTCGCAATTTTGGACGGCCATAGAGACAGCATGGCTCAATATTTCTGCAGGGGACTTCCAACGACTTGTTGAGTCCAAGCCACGTGGAACTGCAGCACTACACCGGGCAAAAAGAGGTACGACACGATATTAGGAGGTATCCCATGACTTTCGTCACCTCGGTGCGATTCTTCATACGCGGATTTTCGGGGCGTTGAGAGTAAGATTCTCCATGATGAACATCTTTCTTGTTGCGTCACCCATACGAGTCTCCTGAGCAGTCATGTAAGGCTCTCGCACCGAGCAGAGATGAATCCTGTCGCTCTGCTCTGAATCATCTCCAACGGTTCTTTTAATCAGACTTGAAGTTAGACCCAGCCTGTCGAGCAATACCCAAGAATAAGCTCATCGGACAAAAAATTAGTCACCCCTAGAGAAGTCGTTACAAGCATTGTTTAATACCGTGTAATTACGCCCCTGGACTTGATAACCGCCAGGCTTCGGTTAGGAACTGAGTCCATAAGGTTGTATACACCCAGGTCAAGCCACTCGCTGAGGACTGGACCGCGCAGTTCGGTGATGTTGATGTCGACGTAAATAAGGGCTCTAAAATGCATACCTTAAGAGCTATGGGCACTTATTCAATAGAAGAGATATGTTCCAAACTAGCGAAGATGAACAAGTGCGTATAGCTCTCAATGTATGCGTTGTAGAGCCTATACCCACTGGACATTTTGTCTTATTTTGATCCATGTTACCAACTCTGAAGGTTGCCTACCCGACAACCTTAGGAACAACAGCACCGGTACATGTATTTCACTGTCAGATGTATCAGAACGATTTTCTTCTGTAACTCTCGACTCGGTCGTCTCCGGACCAGTGTTCCTTACCTCGAATTGCTACATTTACCCTTCTCTACCAAGCCTGAAAATTTGTAGCGTTATCATGGAATCACCGTTTATAGGTAGAATAAGTAAAATTTCGTTGTGTACAATCCCTCAATCCTTTCTTGAGTTTTTTGCGGTGTCTATTTACATGCTTTACAATTTTTTTATTTATTTATTTTTTTATTTTTTATTTTTTTTTTTTTTTACTGCCGGTCATTCGTTGAACCAACCAATGGTCGGCTGTAGCTCCATCATCTCACAACAGTCGCAGAGAGCTACAAACTCTGCCCTTAAGGTAAAGGGTCGATCACCTTCAATTAAGTATATGTAAATGGTAAACAAGTAACCTCATATAAATAGCAATCCTATTAGGGTATTGCTCATCAAATGAGATTCTGTAATACATATGAGCTATTAAATGACCATGGGAATCTGCGCGTTAAGACAAATCTCGCTGTGCGTTTTGGTTTGTGTTATAATTTGTCGTAGCTTAGAAAAAAAATATTTCATTTCATTTCGTGTGACTCTTTTATACAACCACTATATCAAACTACAATAGCAGAACACTTTCTATGAACACTATATATGTTCATAAGCATGAAATGTACAGTATATTAAATAATTTCTGCTCGAGCGTCATTTGTGCTTGAACACAGATTATTTGAATTATTGGTGGTATTTGTTTCCTTTCTTGTGGATTCTAGTGATAAGTTCTATAAACCACAACACATACACACTCACTCACTCTCTCTCTCACACACACAAGCACACCTATCAGTGCGTTGTAATGCAACGAAGGTCCAGGAACGTAGTCAGTGTATGTCGCACACTACCTATTAAAGACTGTATCTTTGATTTCCTGCCAGAAACGTCATAATTCGTAGTAACTAACGGAAAGTCATCGAGTGAAACAAAAGTAATATGTGCTGTTCCCTCTTTCCCCAATGAGGTGTTATACAAACGATTTAGGAGAAATTCCGAGCAGCTGTTTGCAGATTACTCTGTCATTTACCGTCCAGTAAAGTCATCAGACGATCAAAACCAACTGAAAAGTGATTTAGATTAAATATCCGTATTGTGCGAAAAGTGGCAGTTGACCCTAGATAATGAAAAGTGTGAGGTCATCGATGTGAGTACTAAAAGGATCTCGTTAAATTTCTGTTACACGATAATTCACACAAATCTAAAAGCTGTCGAATCAACTGGAACGATCACATAGATAATTTTGTGGGGAAGTCTAGCCAGAGACTGCGTTTTATTGACAGAACTCTTAGAAGATTCAGCAAATACACTAAAGAGACTGCCTACCCTACACTTGTGCGTTCTCTACTAAGAGTACAGATGTACAGCATGCAATCCTTACAACATAGGATTGAAGAGGGACATCGGAAAGTTTCAAAGAAAGACAGCTCGTTTTGTATTATGGTGAAATAGGGGAGAGAGTGTCACGGCTATGATACGCGAATTGTGGTGGAAATCATTACAAAAAAGGCGTTACTTGTTGCGGCGAGCTTTTCATGAAATTTCAGTCTCCAGCTTTCCGCTCCGAGTGGGTTAATATTTTGTTGACCCCACCTACATGGGGAGAAATGATAACTGTAATAAACTACAAGAAATCAGATCACGCACGGAAAGATTTAAGTGTGCGTTTTTCGCGTACGCTGAAAATGGTTCGATGTACCCACTGCCAGGCGCTTAAATGTGAATTGCAGAGCAGTCATGTAGATGCAGGCGTAGATGTAATGAGAGCACCCAAACAGTTCGTCTCCAGCTCAGTTACACGAATCCTTTACACTTCCAATTCTGTTACTTCCGCACGCAAAAATTTCTGTTATAAAACATCTGTGCCCACTGCCCAAATTCCTTATTAGTCTCAAACTGAAATCTCTGTTGCAGGCATTCCGTGCAGAATGTTGAAGCTGTAGCCAACACGCTAGTCCTCTGAGGTAAGTGAAAGAATTTTTCCGATTTGATAAATCAATATTTAGTAGCAAATCAGATTTTCTATACTCGTACATTACTCGACTCCATAGCAGAGGGGATTAGTAGGCTATTCGGTTTGATGTCTGGTGGTACAGAGAATATTCACCGCCAATGTTGGCAGGGACAAATATTCAATTCTCTATCCGTAACTTCTGGAACAGTTCATGTAGGACGGACAAAAGAAAATTTTATTATTAGTTTAGATATACAGTCATTAATATGAATTAAATTGGCAATATCCCAAATGTGTACCAACGGCAATTTATCATTTCATATTCTGTTACCAATACGTTTTTTAGAGCTTAGTACCTCTACGTACCCTCTGTTACACGTTCGTCTTGTTTACTCGTTTCAGTATATTGCTGTCGTAAAACTTTTTGTATGTCAGATTCAGTCCTTTGTTAAGCCTTTGTAATTTCGTCACAGGGTTCGAATTAAAGTCTACTTTGAATTGTCAAAACAAGCTGCAATCTGTCATATAACATTTCCAGTGTTGATATGGCTGTATGGGCACGTTCCGATAGCCAATAAATTTAAAAAAAAAAGTGTACAGGGCTACAGGATTAACAAATTAACAGTAGTAACTAAGGTTAGTCATCTTTAGACTATGCATTGATGTCCTTGTCGTTACATTCCATTCCTAACATGCGTCTATACATACATGGCTACTCTGCACTCGCGCGGGATAGCCTTGCAGTTTTAGGCGCCTTGCCACTGTTCGCGCGGCTCCCCCCGTCGGACGTTCGAGTCATCCCTCGGGCATGGGTGTGTGTGTGTGTGTGTGTTGTCCTTAGCGTAAATTAGTTTAAGTTAGATTAAGTAGCATGTAAGCTTAGGGACCGATGACCTCAGCAGTTTGGCCCCATAGAACTAATCACAAATTTCCAAATTTCTAGTCTGCAGTTCACACTTAAGTGCAATGGCAGAGGGACCACAAAATCATTTTCAGACCATTTTCCTGCCGTTCCACTCTTGAATAGCGCTTAGGAAAAACGAACGCCTAAGTCTTTGCGTCCGAGCTCCGATTTCTTTTATTTTATCACGATAGTCATTTTTCCCTATGTAGCTGGGAGTCGACCAAATATCTCGCATTCGGAGAACAAAGTTGGTGACTGAAAAAACGTGAAAAGATCCCACCGCAACCAGAAACGCTTTTGTTCCAATGATTGCTTTCCCATCTCGCGTATCATATCCGTGACACTTGCTCGACTATTTCTGGATAATACAAAACGAGATGCCCTTCTTTGAACTTTTTCGATGCCCTCCGTCAGTCCCTTCTGGTAAGGGTCCCATACCGTGCGTCAGTACTCCAGAAGAAGACGGATTTGCAAATGTAGTGGTTGCATTACGTGCCAATATTTGCTTTGAAGGCGATTGTTTGATAATGGACGACATGTTCGAAACTAGTCAGAACAAATAAAGGATTTTTCTCAACTTAAATAATAGTTTTAAGCGTAGTGTAGGCTGTCTCTCTAGTAAGTTTCTTGTAGCTTTCAGGTGTTCTCCAGATACAACGCACTCTTTGGTTCGTTTTCCCCTCTACATGTTCCATATGATAGTTCCAATTTAAGTTGTTCGTAACTGTAATCCTTCAAATTTCTGTAACTCATCGTGTAACCGAAATATAACGGATTTCTTTTGGTATTCATGTGGTGGATCGCACAATTTTTATTGTTTACAGTCAATTGCCACTTTTTGCACCATACAGATGTCTTGTATAAATCATTTTGCAATTGGTTTCGATCTTCTGATAACATTACTAGGCGGTAAGAGACAGCGTCATCTGCAAAAAAACACAAGAGGGATGCTCGGAATATCTCTTAAATCGTTTATATAAACACTTCTTTGGGGAACGACAGATGTCAGTTATGTTTCACTCGTTGGCTTTCCGCAGTTACTGCGAACTGTGACCTTTCTGACAGGAAATCGGGAACCGTGTCACACAATTGTAACGATGCTGTGTAGGCAGGCAGTTTGATTAGAAGCTGCCGAGTGTCACGGAATAAGGTCTTGTGACGGTATTGATAGCCCGTCCATCATTTGGTGACGTTAAGCATGGCGGCCCTGTTGGTGCTACCTGTTAGTTGAAACATACGTGCATCCGGTTTTATACACTCTCTTCTATTAATTTACGTAATCGTCCATACTAACGTAGCCACATTACTATACTGTACTGCACAAACACTCACCACAGTCAGGGAGACATCAGAAAAAATGAAGGAAGCTTAGCGTTTAACATTTGTCAATGGCGTGGTCATTAAATGATGCCACAAGCTGCGGGAGAATGCGGTAGGAAATCAGCCACGTTCTTTTCAAAGTTACCTAATTGACACTCACTTTAATATTCTCATGGAGACCATGGACAACCTAAATCTGTACAACCATACTTAGATCTGAATCTCGCTCCTCCTGAGGACTTCTCCAGCGTCTCAATCACTGCTCGCCACCAGACAACACAAATTACTCACATGTTAAACTTCGTGCTGGAAATAAGACTGACCATAGCATTTCAGTGTAGTTCACAGCCTCCTAAAAAAATATAGCGCAACGTTCTCTGCCCTGATGACTCGTTATGCAACTCTTACTAGTGTGCCACCGACTTTTTTTTTTTTTGCTCAGATCATGCACTAATTTCCCTCTCCCTCAGATTAGCTTGTTTATTAACGCTGGAAATTGCTATCTCCGTTGATTCATTCGACTTAAATACACGAAAAAATAACAAATAAATATGAAAAAATACTAAATTTATTGGTAAAAAACTTATATTAATGTGTGTGCGGGTGTATGCGTATGTGTGTGTGTGTGTGTGTGTGTGTGTGTGTGTGTGTGTGTGTAAGAGAGAGAGAGAGAGAGAGAGAGAGAGAGAGAGAGAGGGAGGGAGATGGAGAGGGAGAGGGAGGGAGATTTTTAATGTGCATGGAGTTGCAGCTGTTTTATGCTTTTGACTCTTATACCGTCACAGAGAAAATTTAGTTAGCCGATAGCAGTTTTATCGTTAGTTAAATAGTAATCGGATTTTAATTTCATCGACGCTACTCACCTGTGCATACAGCATTATGCCTTGCTAGGTAGGTTTCGAAACGTGGTTTTTTTAACACGTTTTTATTAAATCATTCTCCTGTCGGTTCGTTCGGTACAAGTTTTGAAATTGATTTTAAACTAAATTCCCAATTAGCCATAGGCTTGAAATTTTCAACATAGCTTATAACTGGATGACAATACAGTATTAACTCACTTACTTGTCCGGTGTGTGGCGGAGGGTACTTCGTTCACTGCTATCATTTCCCAGTGAGCTAAAGAATTGAAACTTTCAACATAGCTCAGAACTGTGTGATAATGCAGTATTAATACGCTTTCTTTTCTGGTGCGTGGCTGAGGGTGCTTCGTATACGACTGCTATTTTCCCCTTCTCGTGTTCCACTTGCGAATGTTTTGTGGAAAGAACGGTTAGTGGTAACTTCCCAAGTGAGCTCGATTCTCTCTCATTTTTACCTTCGAGGTATTTTCCTGAGATAATCGTAGGAGGAAGCAATTTAACTGGTTGACTCAGGTGAAGAGAAACTGAAATAACCCCGTAATTTAAAAATTGCCTCTGTTGTAATCTCATCAAAATGTTTGAAATCGATGGAAAAATTCGAAACACACAAGACTAAAAAGTAGAAAATGGTTATTTAAATATAAAACTTTTCATATAACACGTTTTGAAAACGGACTAAAAAGTATAAAATAATTTCTCCTAGCCCCATACAGATTCCTGACCCTACACAGATAGTCCTGAAAATCTGTGCCTGTGAATTTTTGATAGGTATGAAAATCTTTGTAGAGTTTAAAAAGAAGAACGTGGCGCGGGGTGCATGAAATACATAACTGTTGCATAAATATTTCGCCTCCTTACTGTTATCTATTGCATGCACCCCAAGTTTTTCGTTTTAAATTCTACAAGTATTTTCATTGCTAATAAAAATGTTAAAGAATAAATTTTCAGGTACCTCTGTATAGGTTTAGGAATCTGTACGAGGATATGAGAAACTATTTTACACTTTTTGTCCGTTTTAAAAACCTTTTATATTAAGAAGTTTTTATTTCAATAATTATTGGCAGCTTCCCAATTGCTTTTACGAGAAGTTAGACACTGGTTCCCCATCTAGTTCTCAGAAGCGTACACGCACGCACGCAAATAAACACATACAGACACATGCAAAAAGCTAAGACATGAAATTTCACGCAAGAGAGTTTTTATCTGTCGCAGACATACGACACACACGAATGCTACCCTTTGACTAACAAGGGGAGGCCGCCAACTGTGAAATTCAGATTCGATTCATACTGCGCATAATAAAAGCTCATGGCCAGAGGTGTAATGTGGCAAAGCACCAAGATGCACTTCTCAGCCGTTGTCGAGAAAATCGACAGTTAAAAGAAACCGTTGCGGTGAAATACTCTCTACGATTGATAATTTTCTACAGCGTCGTGGCGCAACGGTAAGCGGTCGGGTTTGTAACTCGAAGGTCGCCGGATCGAATCTCGCGCCATGCAACTTTTTTTTATTATTTGTTTTTTGTAATTCATACGTACACACACACACACACACATATATATATATATATATATATATATATATATATATATAATTCCCGGCAATAAGTTGCAACAATTATGCATATAATAAGTTGTTGAAAGTCGTTTGTCGTGGGAAAATAATACTTGAAATAAAACACAATATCACAAATAATATTCAAGTGGATACAATTTATTGAAAAGTTCTGTATACACTCGCACATAATTAACAATTCAGAAGTAGCTGGAGTATCGCACGAACCGGAGTGATAGTTATCATAGAAACATGTCGAGCAGAAAACAGCACGAGATAGAGCACATCTGATAAACGATGCGTTTTTACAAGAACAATTGTTTTTTAAATTATCTGTTGGGAAACACACCTGATTGACATTCTGAAAAATTGTTCTATCGTTCGTCAGGTTTGATGCATACCACGCGTATCGCATCATATCGGCAAAAAACGGAGAAGACAATTGGTGGGGGACGATGGATTGGATTTTTATACAATCGTCTCTGGAGTTGATGTAACGGTTTCGCTCGATTAAAAAAGCACAATTTTGAAGGCTCTTGATCAAATTTTTCACCTGTCGGTAAAAATACACGTCACACGGTTGGACGAGAGGAGTGCTCTTTGGAGGAATGACTTTTATAGTGCACGTTGGTAACTTCTTATCGTCCTGGAACATCTCATTGTATAACGCAGGGTGCGTTTGCCCATCCCAAGAGTCGATCAGAAAGTGAAATTCTTTCTTTTGTACGTATGATCTATACATTTGAATTACAAAAAACAAATAAAAAAAAAGTTGCACGGTGCGAGATTCGATCCGGCGACCTTCGGGTTACGAACCCGACCGCTTACCGTTGCGCCACGACGCTATAGAAAATTATTAATCGTAGAGAGTAGTTCACTGTAACGGTTTCTTTTAACTGTCGATTTTCTCGACAATGGCTGAGAAGTGCATCTTGGTGCTTTGCCACATTACACCTCTGGCTATGAGCTTTTATTATGCGCAGTATGAATCGACTCTGAATTTCACAATTGGCGGCCTCCCCTTGTAAGATGAGGTTGTGGTTTCTATTCACTGAAACAAGTACCAGATCCAGTATGAGTAAACAGTCATCAGGCGTAGACTTTACAGTGTTGGGATAAAGCAGGTATGAAAAAAATCCTGCAGTACATTCTATTTCTGAAACTTCTTTATTTATGACGCAATGAACAACATCAGCAACTTAATTCAGTAGCCCGACAATAATGTCCTTGTTGTCATTGCAATAAAATGTTTAGCTGTGAATGAATGCTTCAGAAGTAATCAAACCAAAGACTGGTATGAAAATCGCAGTTACTTCGGAGATTGTATGACTTCACTTTCTTGCGACCAGTGAAGCAGTGCACCCAGCCTGGTAAACGGAATTCACAGTCTAAGGTGGGATTTGGAATACTGAGCCATTATTGTTTTGTACACACTCGCACATTAGGTATAAAAACTCTCGCGACAATCGGTTCGAATCCGATTGGATCTAGAAACGAAGGTGTGGAAGTCGGGACTTTAATTTTCCTTCCTGCCTGGAACCATTTGGAACTTAACACATCGAGACATACCAGTGTTCTACATCTGCATCGATACTCTGTAAATCACACTTAAGTGAATGCCGGAGGGTTCATCGAACCACTTTCACAATAATTCTCTATTAGTCCGCTCTCGAACTGCGCGCGGGAAAAACGAATACCTATATCTTTCCGTGCGCGCTCTGATTTCCCTTATTTTCGTATCTCTCTATGTAGGTCGGCGTCAACAAAATAGTTTTGCATTCGGACGAGAAAGTTGGCGATTGTAATTACATGAGATGATTCAAATTTCGTGAGAAGATTCGGCCCCAAGGAAAAAAGCCTTTGCTTTAATTGTGTCCATCCGAAATCATCATGTTTGTGACTCTCTCTCCCTTATTTCGTGATAATACAAAATGTGCTGCTCTTCAATGAACTTTCTCGATATACTCCGTTAATCCTATCTGGTAAGGACCCAGACCGCGCAGCAGTGCTCCAAAAGAGGACGGACAAGCTTAGTTTAGCAGGCAGTCTCTTCAGTGGATCTGCTACATTTTCTAAGTGTTCTGCCAAAAAAACGCAGTCTTTGGTTTGCCTTCCCACAACATCTTCTATGCGTTTTTTCCAGTTTAAATTGTTCGTAATTGTAATTCCTAGGTATTTAGCTGAATTTACGACCTTTTGGGTTAGACTCATGTATCGCGTAACCCAAGTTTAATTCATTCCTTTTAGCACTCATGTGCATTACCTCACATTTTCCATTATTGAGGGTCAACTACCAATGTTCGCACCATTCAGATATCTTGTCTAAATCGTTTTGCAATTTGTTATGATCTGATGAGTTTACTAGACGATAAACAAACGACAGCATCAACTACAAACAACCTTAGACGGCTGCTCAGATTGTCTGCTAAATCGTTTGTATAGATATGGAACAGCAGAGTTACTATAAAACTACCTTGGGGAACGCCAGAAATCACTTCTGTTCAACTAGATGACTCTCCGTCAGTTACAACGAACTGTGACCTCTCCGAAAGGAAATCACAAATGCAGTCACGTAACTGAGACGATTTCCGTAAGCAGGGAGTTTCCCTACAAGCCGATTGTGTGGTACAGTGTCAAAAGCCTTTTGGAAATCTAGAAACACGGAATCAGTTTGAAATCCCTTGTCAATGGCACTCAAGACTTCGTGTATGTAAAGAGCTATTGTGTTTCACAAGAACGATTTTTCTAAATCTGTGTTGACTGTGTTTCAATAGACCGCTCTCTTCGAGGTAATTGATATTGTTCGAACACAATATATGTTCCAGAATCTTGCTGCATATCGACGTTAATTATATGGCACTTTAATTTAGTCGATTGATCCTACTATCTCTCTGCAACTTTCCAGTCTTTGGGTAAGGATCTTTCGCCGAGCGAGCGGTAGTATATGATTGTTAAATATGGAGCTATTGCATCAGCATACTCTGAAAGGTATCTAATTGACGTACAGTCTGGACCAGAAAACTTGCTTTTATTAAGTGATTTAAGTTTCTTAACTACTCCAAGGGTATCTACATCTAAGTTACTCATGTTGGCAGCTGTTCTTGATCCGAAATATGGAATATTTATTTCGTCTTCTTTGGTGAAGGCATTTCGAAAGACTGTGTTTAGTTAAAAAATGGTTCAAATGGCTATAAGCACTATGGGACTTAACATCTGAGGTCATCAGTCCCCTAGACTTAGAACTACTTAAAACTAACTAACCTAAGGAAATCACACACATCCATGCCCGAGGCAGCGTTCGAACCTGCGACCGTAGCAGCAGAGCGGTTCCGAACTGAAGTGCCTAGAACCGCTCGGCCGTGTGTTCAGTAACTCTGCTTTCGCAGCACTGTCGTCAATAGTATTTCCATTGCTATTGTACAGATAAGGCGTTCATTGTGTCTTGTCACTAGTATAATTTTCATACGACCGGAATCTCTTTGGATTTTCTGCCAGGTTTAGAGATAAAGTTTCGTTGTGGAAACTACTATAAACATCTCACATTGATGTCCGCGCTAAATTTCGAGCTTCTGCAAAAGATCGCCAACCTTGGCGATTTTGCGTTCGTTTGAATTTGGCATGCTTTTTTCGTTATTTCTGCAACAGTGTTCTGACCCGTTTTGTGTACCAAGGGCGATCGTTTAATTTATTTGGTATAAATATCTCAATTGCTGTCGATACTATTTCTTTGAGTTCAAGCCACATGTGGTCTGCACTTACATTGTTAATTTGGAAAGAGTGAAGATTGCCTCTCAGGAAGGACTCAAGTGAAATTTTACCTGCTTTTTTGAATAGGTATTTTTCGTTTACTTTTGGAGGATTTGAGGGTTACAATATTCAGTCTCGCTACGACAACTCTGTGTTCACTAATCTCTGTATTCGTTTTGATGTTCGTTAGTAGCTCAGGATTATTTTTTGTTAAGAGGACAAGTGTGTTTTCACAGTCTTTTACAATTCGTTAAA
The DNA here is from genome assembly GCF_021461385.2 of Schistocerca piceifrons. Lineage (NCBI taxonomy): Eukaryota > Metazoa > Arthropoda > Insecta > Orthoptera > Acrididae > Schistocerca > Schistocerca piceifrons. The sequence continues at coordinate 336,424,028 of NC_060149.1, forward strand.
TGAATTCGAAATTGCGAATAAGGACAAACATGAGCTGTAGAATGGAATGACTATATTGAAAATTTGTGCCGGACGGGACTCGAACCCGGATTTCCCGCTTATCGTGGGCGGTCGCCTTACAATTTGACTACCCGTGCACGACTCACGGCTAGACTCAAAACCATATGTCGTCAACCATACCTTCCTTGGGCCAGGCATGCATATCCAAAGGAACTTAGCATCGTAATCAGAACAGCACAGGCACTGAAATATCCTGTTTGCTATTCGCATGGGCTCATGAACTAACTGCTTCAAATAATTTTCAGAGAATGCGTTTAGCACAATTTCGCATGATGTTTTATGCCTACTTCCGGATTTACACATGTTTTTTCGCCAACGTGTAGAGGGTAAATTAAAGTCTCCACCAAATATAATTGTATGAATCAGGTGCGTGTTTGAAATTAAACTCAAGTTTTCTTGGAACCTTTCAGCAAATGTTTCATCTCAGTTGCCGGGCGGGGTGGCCGAGCGGTTCTAGGCGCTTCAGTCTGGATCCGCGCGACCGCTACGGTCGCAGGTTCGAATCCTGCCTCGGGCATGGATGTGTGTGATGTCCTTAGGTTAGTTGGGTTGAAGTAGTTCTAAGTTCAAGGGGACTGTTGACCTCAGATGTTAAGTTCCATAGTGCTCAGATGCATTTGAACCATTTTTCATCTGAGTTGTGAGGTCGGTAAAAGCATCCAATTCTTATTTTATTCGGGTCCCCGAGAATGACCTCTGCATATACTAACTCACAGGAGCTATCTACTTCAATTTCGCTACGAGATAAACTAGTTCTAACAGCAACAAACACGCCACAGCCAAATGTATTTAGCTTATCCTATAAGAACACCGTAAGGTCCTTCACAAAGATTTCGGCTGAACTTATCTGCGGCTTTAGCCAGCTTTCAGTGACCATAACGATTTGAGCATCAGTGCTTTCTATTAGCGCTTGGAGCTCTGGTACTTTCCCAACACAGCTACGACAATTTACAATTGTTATACAGATGGTTCCTTTATCTACCTTCTTCCTATGTTCGACCTGCACCCATTAAGACTGAAACCCTTTTTGTATTCCTCCGCGACCCAAAACCTAAATAACCACCCTCCACGCCACACCGCCCCTGTTTCCCGTGTAGCCCTTCTTGCGTGTAGTTTACTCCTGACCTATTCAGTGGAACCCGAAACCCTACCACCTTTTGGCGTAAATCGAGAAATCTGCAGCCTACACTGTCGCAGAAGCATCTGAGCCTCTGATTCAGATCCTCCACTCGGCTCTGTACCAAAGCACTGCAATAGGTCCTGTCGATTATGCTGCAAATGGTGAGCGCTGCTTTCATCTCGCAAGCAAGACTGGCAGCCTATACTGTATATAAGAGAGATACTGTCATCCCCCTTCCCTTCTATGTGAGAGGATGAATGAGCAAATGTATTTCTACACTCCTGGAAATGGAAAAAAGAACACATTGACACCGGTGTGTCACACCCACCATACTTGCTCCGGACACTGCGAGAGGGCTGTACAAACAATGATCACACGCACGGCACAGCGGACACACCAGGAACCGCGGTGTTGGCCGTCGAATGGCGCTAGCTGCGCAGCATTTGTGCACCGCCGCCGTCAGTGTCAGCCAGTTTGCCGTGGCATACGGAGCTCCATCGCAGTCTTTAACACTGGTAGCATGCCGCGACAGCGTGGACGTGAACCGTATGTGCAGTTGACGGGCTTTAAGCGAGGGCGTATAGTGGGCATGCGGGAGGCCGGGTGGACGTACCGCCGAATTGCTCAACACGTGGGGCGTGAGGTCTCCACAGTACATCGATGTTGTCGCCAGTGGTCGGCGGAAGGTGCACGTGCCCGTCGACCTGGGACCGGACCGCAGCGACGCACGGATGCACGCCAAGACCGTAGGATCCTACGCAGTGCCGTAGGGGACCGCACCGCCACTTCCCAGCAAATTAGGGACACTGTTGCTCCTGGGATATCGGCGAGGATCATTCGCAACCGTCTCCATGAAGCTGGGCTACGGTCCCGCGCACCGTTAGGCCGTCTTCCGCTCACGCCCCAACATCGTGCAGCCCGCCTCCAGTGGTGTCGCGACAGGCGTGAATGGAGGGACGAATGGAGACGTGTCGTCTTCAGCGATGAGAGTCGCTTCTGCCTTGGTGCCAATGATGGTCGTATGCGTGTTTGGCGCCGTGCAGGTGAGCGCCACAATCAGGACTGCATACGACCGAGGCACACAGGGCCAACACCCGGCATCATGGTGTGGGGAGCGATCTCCTACACTGGCTGTACACCACTGGTGATCGTTGAGGGGACACTGAATAGTGCACGGTACATCCAAACCGTCATCGAACCCATCGTTCTACCATTCCTAGACCAGCAAGGGAACTTGCTGTTCCAACAGGACAATGCACGTCCTTATGTATCCCGTGCCACCCAACGTGCTCTAGAAGGTGTAAGTCAACTACCCTGGCCAGCAAGATCTCCGGATCTGTCCCCCATTGAGCATGTTTGGGACTGGATGAAGCGTCGTCTCACGCGGTCTGCACGTCCAGCACGAACGCTGGTCCAACTGAGACGCCAGGTGGAAATTGCATGGCAAGCCGTTCCACAGGACTACATCCAGCATCTCTACGATCGTCTCCATGGGAGAATAGCAGCCTGCATTGCTGCGAAAGGTGGATATACACTGTACTAGTGCCGACATTGTGCATGCTCTGTTGCCTGTGTCTATGTGCCTGTGGTTCTGTCAGTGTGATCATGTGATGTATTTGACCCCAGGAATGTGTCAATAAAGTTTGCCCTTCCTGGGACAATGAATTCACGGTGTTCTTATTTCAATTTCCAGGAGTGTAGTTGCATGCTTGAGGGTAGCAGACAAGCCTGTCTGCTAGAGAACAGTAGGACCAACGTCGGAACAGGTAGCTACGCTTTCTAAAAGTAGAGAGGTTTCTATTCTTAGTATGGTCCTGTCCGTCCCTTGTCATGTTGGTATAGGAAGCTGCCTCTCTGGCCACTTCCGCTTGTATTTGTGAGCCACCCTCAGGAAGGGACCACGTCAGTCTGTCCGCGGCGAGTGTCTGAAGTGGTAAGATCTCTGGCTAAGCGCGTGTCTGCTAAGTCCGTATGACAATGGATTTCGTAAGTTCAGCCTAACTGAAAATTTAATCACCTTTATTTCCGGTTTAGCTCTAAAATATCTAATGTTATCTTAAATTGCAACGCAGTGTAATTCGAGTGTGAAGTTCAGAATATATTCCGGTAGTTGCTTTGTCACTACTTTGTGAGTAAAGTGGAACCACGTGTTGATCAGTAACTCTAACTAGCATCATCAATCTTCAATGCGAATGTGCGTGAGATTATAAAGTCTCGTCTTGACAATATTTTTCAATATAGCAACTTTCCTTTATGTTCAACCCACGTGGGGTGTACTTTGTGAGACCAGTACCACGTGCTTATACAATTGTTTGACCCATCAGGTCAATAGTAAGACGATAGTAACCAGTTCGAGGTTTTTCTTTTGTAAATTGCTATTCGATCTAATTTATTTTAATTATCAAAATTATTGTGGAGTTACACGCTTTGTGTAAACCAAGTTGACCACGTGTAGCATGTGGTGTAATCATCAAAGTAGCCCTCAGCTATTCTTTTTGGGAAGATTTCACAGAGAGTTAGTATGAATTTAGTATACCAGTGTGTGGTAATTACATGACGGACAGGATTGTGCTACGAACGTAACTTCTTTGGGTGAAAATTGAATCGGTTGGTTGTGGTTAATTTCCTCTTGCATATGTTTCAACGTTCTTCGTGTGTTATTTTATGAATGCAGTGTTGTATGCAGTCTCCCAATCTTGGCTCCATATTTGATGTGTTCCGTAAGATTAGAAACTCACATTTTCACAATCCTAAACAAGGCACCAGTTATGAATCAAGTTCAATATGCTGAAATTTTAAATGTTAAAATAAATGTCCAAATATAAACTGATTTATTTCTTTTTATTTAAATTTTCTTTTATATATATATATATATATATATCACCGGTTGTCATATGGCTATTAAAAGATTATAATTAATGTTAGTCTGGTTGGGAATTTGGTAAGCTAGACTGGATACCTGGTGAAACAGTTGCGCAGTAATGCAAGGTTAACTTCCCCAGACAGCCCACAGCTTTTAACCCGCTTTTACTATCTTGAATATCAGCACCGCTTACACCTCAAATTAAGCAACAACATTACACATGGCGACCCTGTTCTGTGATTCCGCTAGACTCTGGAATCTCTGAAACGTTAGACTGCGAGCGTTGTATAATCTTAATTTTTTTCCCCCTGCAGCGCTCAAACTACTTCTGCATTGTTTCTGAGCAGACTTTCAAAAGATTCACGGCATTGTTGAGCGGCATTGTGTTATTTGTCTTGTTTTGTTTTCTATATCTGTGTGTTTTATATGTATGTGTTTTTCTTCTCGCCTGTAAATTGCACTGACTTCGCTCAAAGATATAAATTTGTTTTGCGTGTGAAAAAGTGCGTACTACGTTGGGTACCTTTCGTGTGAGTGTCGTAATTTTTGGGGGATACATTTATTCTGATTAGTGTGTTGCGTACCGGGTATAAATTGAACTAATGCAGACACGTAACCAAGCTAAAAGTAGGCGGTCCAACAACTTAAGCATCATGGACCAAGGGGATAATTTGATTTCGAATATTAACGCATCGGACGGTTCCGAAAATGCATTGGGGAATACTTCAGAGGAAATGCAAAACAGGTCGAACGGGCTCACAGCAGAGCCAGAAATTAATTTGCCTCCTACTAACCAAATTGATTTGGCAGAACTCATGAAAGCCTTATTGCAACAAAATAAAGAAAACGCAGAGAAATCTGAAAAATCTATCCGTGAGCTAGGCGAACAAATGACACAGAAATCTGAAAAATCGATCCGAGAGCTAGGCCATCAAATGACGCAGAAATCAGAAAAATCGTTCCGAGAACAAAAAGAATCATCCGAAAAATCGATCCGAGAGCTAGGCGAACAAATGGCGCAGAAATCTGAAAAATCGATCCGCGAGCTAGGCGAACAAATAGACGAAAAACTAATCCAGCAGACAAATAAAGTCGACAAGTCGATGCAGAGAGTGTCCGATGATATCTCACAAAGAATAAACAATCTGGCAAGTGAAATAAAAAGTGATATCATGAAAGAAGTAGGCCGTACATTTGAACAAATCTATGACTGTCTGCAAGACTTAGAACAGGGCAAGCGGAGTCGCGATGCAGAATCGAAAGAGAGCGAAGAACAGGGACTTAGGAATTTCCAAGCGCTGAGAGAAGAGCGCCAAAGAGAACACCAGCAGGTACTCTCGAGGGTCCAGGAGGCGAAAACGCATTGTCCCACGTCCGCTAGCAACACAGCAGCGGACAACAGTCAAGCGATTCACGCACTCGAACAGCAAGTAGAACAATTGAAGCAGACTAGGGCGGAGGACAACAGACAAATACATGATAAGATTGCAGCATTAGCGGACATCGTAGGCACGATGAAGGTGACGGAAAGCGAGAACAATACTACACCGGTAGCGGTCGCAGAGACCGAAGAAGTGCGTTCGCTTCTTAGATTTTAGAACGGACAGTTCGAAGTGAACAGGCGGCACAAAGCTGTAACAGGCGAATTACAAGAACGCGTGGCGCATCTGGAAAACCTCATGGCGTGTGATTCCGAACTCGCCAATAGCACTAAAAATAGCCGTACGAACAGTGCAGAGAGGGACTCCGGCCACGAGGGAGATTTTTACGACAGGGAAAAATGTATTTTGAGGGGCAGACATGAGAAAAATAGAAACATTCAAGGGCCTCGCTGGGAGGAAATGCGGGGGTTTGATTTCAAACATTTCCTTACGGTGAGAAAGTTTGAGATATTCCGACATTCGCAAAAAGGAATACATCCACGAGCATGGCTCGAGCAATTTGAGTTCTGTCTTCCTCCTGACTGGGCAAGTTCACATAAGATAGAATATATGTGTGGCTATTTGGAAGGCGAACCGGCGATTCGCATGAGGTCGGCAGCGCGTCACTGCAACTCCACTCGGGAGTTTCGACAAGCCTTTCTGTCCGCCTATTGGTCGGTAGCGGCACAAGACAGTGTCAAGCATGGCATAATTATGCTGCCAAATTTGAACCAGTCTGGTTTCGGCAGCCCAGCACGCCTATTCGATCACATGCTGCAGGCAAATCAATTTCTATACGACCCATTCGGGCCTGCGGAACTAATTAGGATATGCATCACCAAATTGCCGATGCACCTGCGCCACGTCATTCTTGCGAGACGATGCAAAGAGGACGTGGAAACGTTTAAGACACTTCTCCAAGAGTTGAAATATAATACAGCAGAATGCCCGCCTACTCAGGCACAAAGTTATTACGGGGCACAGAAGCGCGATCGCAGTCGTGGCCGTCGTACTAATCAACGGCGTGACTGGTCGTCGCGACGGGAACGTAACAATAATCGGGACCGGCCGTATAGAAACTGGGGTGACAGTCGCGAACACAGGTGGAACAACAGAAATGATCGAGGACGTGGACAAGATCGTGAACGCTACAGGTACGGCAACCAGAATCGATACTACGATGAATGCGGTGGTAATAGGAGTGTAGGCGGAGCACCTCATGATGAAATTCGGCCAGCTAACCCTAGACATAATCCAGCAAATGGAAATGAACAAAACCGGCAATGACAAACGATCAGCGCAGAAAGCGCCCAATCGGAACAAATGAGCGACATGGCAAATGAGTAGAAAGGACAGTGAGAAGTTGAGAGGATGGTGAGGAGAAAGAATTGATTAGTTTAAATGTGTGACGTATGCATTTTGAATAATATGTTGGTAAAAATAATGATAAAGATGTTTCTATGTGATTGAAGTGTTATTTTTAAATTTTTTTTCTTTCCTTGTGCAATTAGGATTTAGGTTGGTTCAAATGTGAAGATAAAAGGTTTCTTTGTGAACAAGTGAAATACTGTTTATGGTTTTTTTTGTGTAAATTGAAAAGAGTCGCTCCTGAGAGAAGCAAGATCTGTGTTGAATTAATGCAAAACTCAGGGGTATATTCGATCTGTGGGTATTATGTGTCTGGCAAACCCAGGTCACAAGCTGTTAGTAGCCTTGTTTCCGAATTTCTGCTTTAAGTGCTACTATCTATCTATTACTATTCTATATCTGTCAGTATAAATGAGGATCTCTTACTATAGTATGCGTGCTGTATGAATATTTTAAGATAGGAGAACTCTGAGAAAAGAATGAGTAAGTTTAGAATCTTGAAAACAGGATGCGATAATACGACTGTTTAACCATTGGCTTCCCAATATGCGATGATATGTTAATATTGATGATATATGTTTTTTTTGTTCTTTATAGCTGAGTAGGTAAAGCGCTGTCTGTGGATTTCGTCAGTATATTGATTCCCTTCAAAGTGAAAGAAGAATTGTGGTTTGTGTAATTTACGTGGCCCTGAAATATTATTGTGGTAGTCAAATACGAGCAGTTTTTCAGCAAATGGAGAATGGAACAGAAATATGGATCCTTTCTGTAGTCTTGATTGATGTTGAGCCAAAGCATGAAAAATTATTCTGCGTTAATACTTGTCCTAGAAAAGCGACGTTTATGTGTTTTGCTCATGCTGTGAGCATTACAGCTTACTGTTTTCGCTGGTGCGGGATGCACTGCAGCCTATATGATTTGTACTGAGGAAATTTCCCTCTTGAAGGTAGAGGAAGATTATATAATTTTGAATATGGGACCGAAGGAAAGCTTGGTTTAAGGTAAAGCAAAACATTTGTCATTTAAACTACAGGAGGATTCGGATCTTTTGTGTCTATTGTAAGTTCAATATGTTAAGATGAAACTGTTTTACAGAATCGAGGAGACCACAATTTTGCCATTCATGAGAAATGAATCCAGAATAACCACCACAGGCGAAATAACTGATTTGGAAGCGAAAGGTAACTTAAAGAAAGAACGAAATCGCAGCAAAATGGGTAAGAAAATGTAGTATAACCTGTATGATGCAGATATTTTTACCGTTCTCAGAGTCATCTGCGTGATTAATTCTTGTGATAACGTAATTTTAGATGAAATTGTCTTACTGTTTTATGTATAAACATATGAGTATGATAGATGTATAATTGCGAGTCTCTTATCAGGTGTGTGAAATAGTATAAATGTTTTAGCGTGTAAATAACCATTGTTCTTTTTACTGTGTATGTTTAAGGAAGGTTTCTGCATATTTATCATGTGACAAGACGTATGCCACGAGCGTCAGGAAGAGGATGAATTAGAACAATGTTGTAGTGGTATAAACACTGTGTTGAAGTAGCATTGAAGTAGCTTGTTGGGTTAACGAGTAGTGAATTGAAGTAGAATTTTGAGTAATACATGTTTATGGGTAGTTAGTTTGTAGTATAGACAACAGGTGTGCATGTGTGTGTGTGTGTGTGTGTGTGTGTGTGTGTGTGTGTGTGTAAATAACATGTGAACCCTATGCTGTCCTGACCTATACTTGCACAAGGCATAATCCTATTCATTTTAGTGTATTAGTAAGTAGCATTTGATTTATTAAAACGCAAGTGAACCACATTAGTGATGTGGATTTAGATATTATATTGTCAGTTCATTTTATTTTTATTTTTGTACTGTCAAGTTACTTCACTTTTATTTTTTATATTGTCAAGTCATTTAACTTTTATTTTTATATTGTCGATTCATCTAACTTTTTTATTTAAAAAAAAATTAAGTCTCACTTTTGTTCTTAAAAATTGTGAAAGACAATACTAAGTGGTATTATGTATGACATTTCGTAATCACATAACTATGATGAACAATTTCTGTGAATGCAGTTGAGAACATGAAAGCGAACCGGCTAAACTCTTACGAGACAGCGGGAGCAGCGAGGAGGAGGACTAGTTGTAAACAGGCGGGTTTCCCAGCAGGACACACAGTCAACCGGGCCACTTCGGGAGTGCGGTCACAACAAAAGAAGGGTACGGGACAAACACTTTCCCTTGCACCCGGAGCTAATGGCCGGCCGCACCAGTGCGACCCTTCGTGGAGGCGATGACCTGAGATGGCCGAGCGGTCCACCGCGCGGAAATGCATCTGCTGGCAACGCACCACACGCACGCGACCGTGACGAGACGACCGCGGTGAAACGACAGAAGACAGGGGATAAAGGCGCGTGGAGCCTTTTGACTGTCCAGAGAAACTTGCAGGCGTCAATGACGACTATCAACATTTCCTGACGGATGCCCACTGTCAAGCGACAGTAAATCATGGTTCGATATTCTCTGGTCGCTAAGGGTGGCACAAAGAAGAACCATTAAGTGTCATCCTTGTCCAGGAATATCAAACCAGCGAGCCAATTGAGGATAACTCAAGAATGTAACAACACAAGGGGTGTGGAGTCTTTTGACACATACTGTCCAGAGACACTGGCAGACTTCAACCACGCCTATCAACATTTCCTGGCGGATGCCCACTGTCAAGCGACAGTAAATCATAGTTCGATGTTCGCTGGTAGCTAAGGGTGGCACAAAGAAGAGCCATTAAGTGTCATCCTTGCCCATGAATATCAAACTGGCGTGTCAAACGAGGATACCGCATGAATTTGACAACACAAACATGGAACCAAATCGAGATGTACGTGACATGGGCCACCTAGAGAAACTTCATGAGAGGGCAGAGACGGCGGGATTGCACGCAACAGATGGACAAAAATCCCTACTGACAGCTGCGGCGACAAAGCCCCCCTCCCCCCTCCCCTTATATTGTGCCTCGGAACAGTGGAACTACTGAGTGTGTCAGTGAACAGTGAGTATACGGTTCTTAGTTCAATGCATAGACGTGTGTTTCTGTCAGAGAAACTTTGACTCGTGTGTTTTGCAGGGGTTCGATTTATTGGTGTTTATTAGACTGACTCTTCTATTTTGCAGGTGTTCTATTTATTGTTTTTTTTTAGACTTTGACTCTTGTATTTTGCAGGTGTTTTATTTATTGGTGTTCTTTTTTTTAGATGTTGACTATTGTACTTTCAGAGCTGTTTTATTGATCAATGTTTGTTCTAGTGTGATGTATTAGATTTGTGATATTTTGTTTCGTAAATTCATTCCTGTGGCATTGCTTCGTTTATCAGTCAGATAGCTATTCATTCTCATTGGACTGTGATCGATTAGCCTTTGCATGGGGCACATTTATTGTGAGGAACCCCTTAAGGGTAACAATCACATAATTAATTGTAGTTTCAGTATAATGACACAGTGGTCATTGTTTGCTAACTAACTGAAATATAGTAGTGATTAAATTAGTGCCACAAAGTTATTTTAATTCTACAAATTATTAGTTTTATAAAATATAGAATTTTTTTGTGCTAACCACTTTGTAAAACATGTTTTTTTTCTCCTATCACTTTTTTTGCTTTTGCGGATTGTGCATTGTAATGTTCTGCTTTATAATACTGATGTTATTTTCATGTTCTTTTTTAATTGCTGTGCCACCTTTGCTATTTTCATAAATTTTACTTGTTAATAAACAGTCACAAATTTTCCTGTGATCAGTTGGCTCTTGCAGTGAGCAAATACTGGTGAACTCCATAAGGGTAACAACGAGAAATTGTTTTCATATTAATGACACAGGAACCATTGTTTTTACTTGCTGACCGAATTAGGTCTACACTATCTTGTAAATGGGTGTCACAGATTGGTTTTTTTTTTCTCTTTGAAATTGATAGATTCTAAAGATGTGTTGAAATTATTGTGTTTTAGCAAGTAGCTGGTGACCTTTTGCCTTTTCTTTACATTTTTGGTTTAAGTTGGGTGTGAGAAGCCTGCTTGGGAATATCCTAGCATGGCCAGAAAATTCCCTGCACAGTCTTTTCCCGGAGCGTTGGGGTTATGAAAGGTTTCTGTTGGATTCCCTTCATGTTAATTTCTTAAATCTGTTGTCATGTACGGCATAAATTCCTCTTCTAAATTTACTGTGGTGTTTCTGACTATTTGGGAGAAGACTGAGCAGCGAAACGTGTTACTTTTACACATAAACAAGAACGATCTGTCACACTACTACACTTTAAAACACAGTTTATATGCAATTCATGTCACACAGTCTCATACGGAACCTACATCCGCTTTCTTTTATATATTGTATATGATGAGATACTGTCATCCCCCTACCCTTCTGTGTGAGAGGATGAATGAGCAAATGTATTTCTAGTTGCATGCTTGAGGGTAGCAGACAAGCCTGTCTGCTAGAGAACAGTAGGACCAACGTCGGAACAGGTAGCTATGCTTTCTAAAAGCAGAGAGGTTTCTATTCTTAGTATGGTCCTGTCGATCCCTTGTCATGTTGGTATAGGAAGCTGCCTCTCTGGCCACTTTCGTTTGTATTTGTGAGCCACCCTCAGGAAGGGACCACGTCAATCTGTCCGCGGCGAGCGTCTGAAGTGGTAAGATCTCCGGCTAAGCGCGTGTCTGCTAAGTCCGTAGGACAATGGATTTCGTAAGTTCAGCCTAACTGAAAATTTCATCACCTTTATTTCAGGTTTAGCTCTAAAATATCTAATGTTATCTTAAATTGCAATGCAGTGTAATTCGAGTGTGAAGTTCAGAATATATTCCGGTAGTTGCTTTGTCACTACTTTGTGAGTAAAGTGGAACCACGTGTTGATCAGTAACTCTAACTAGCATCATCAATCTTCAGTGTGAATGTGCGTGAGATTATAAAGTCTCATCTTGACAATATTTTTCAATATAGCAACTTTTCTTTATGTTCAACCCACGTGGGGTGTACTTTGTGAGACCAGTACCACGTGCTTATACAATTGTTTGACCCATCAGGTTAATAGTAAGACAATAGTAACCAGTTCAAGGTTTTTCTTTTGTAAATTGCTATTCGATCTAATTTATTTTAATTATCAAAATTATTGTGGAGTTACACGCTTTGTGTAAACCAAGTTGACCACGTGTAGCATGTGGTGTAATCATCAAAGTAGCCCTCAGCTATTCTTTTTGGGAAGATTTCACAGAGAGTTAGTATGAATTTAGTATACCAGTGTGTGGTAATTACATGACGGACAGGATTGTGCTACGAACGTAACTTCTTTGGGTGAAAATTGAATCGGTTGGTTGTGGTTAATTTCCTCTTGCATATGTTTCAATGTTCTTCGTGTGTTATTTTATGAATGCAGTGTTGTATGCAGTCTCCCAATCTTGGCTCCATATTTGATGTGTTCCGTAAGATTAGAAACTCACATTTTCACAATCCTAAACAAGGCACCAGTTATGAATCAAGTTCAATATGCTGAAATTTTAAATGTTAAAATAAACGTCCAAATACAAACCGATTCATTTCTTTTTATTTAAATTTTCTTTTATATATATATATATATATATATATATATATATATATTTATCACCGGTTGTCATATGACTATTAAAAGATTATAATTAATGTTAGTCTGGTTGGGAATTTGGTAAGCTAGACTGGATACCTGGTGAAACAGTTGCGCAGTAATGCAAGGTTAACTTCCCCAGACAGCTCACAGCTTTTAACCCACTTTTACTGTCTTGAATATTAGCACCGCTTACACCTCAAATTAAGCAACAACGTTACAATATCTTTATAGGAAAGTCCAATGGACAAAATTATATCATGAAACAAATAGTCGCTGACCTCTCAGACCATAACATACAGTTTCTTTTGTTAAACATTAATAGTGGATATGATATAAAATCTATTAAATCTGAATTCAAGAGAGAAGTCAGTAACCCAATAATTGATTGTTTTGAAACTCCTCAAGTACAAGAACTGGAGGTGGTACACAGGGCTTATGATATGAATGAAAATTACAACACAATTATTAGTAAATTTCTTACCTTAACTGAATATAGCTTTCCTCCAAAACTAACCGATATTGGACCAAAGTTTACTAAACAACCATGTATTACTTGTGGAGTAAAGGTATGTTTTAAAATAAAAGGGAAACTGTATCTTTCAGTCAGATGCTGAAAATGTTAGAGATAATAATACGGACATCGAGGCAAATACATCACAAGAAAATGATAATCATATCAAATAACAAAAGAAAGACCATATGGGATATAGTGAAGGAGGAGACTGGTAGAGCCAGACATGAAGAGGGGCGGACAGCATTAAGAGTAAATGATACATTGGTAGCAGATGTGTGCAGTGTTACAAAACTTTTGCCATAACTATTACTGAAAACCGTTTAAAGTAATGTCCACCGTTTATCAACAAAATTAATTAAAGAATGTGCTTCTGACTTCAGAAACATAATAAGTTATCTGCGTAACTAGCCAGCTATAAGGGAAACATTTCATGAATGGTTCAAATATGCTGAAGTTAGGCAAGGAGGTAAGAAAATACTGTCAAATTTCTGTCCAGTTTCACTTCTGACTTTTTTCTCAAAAATTTTAGAAAAGGTAATATACAGTCAGCTTCTTAACTATCTAACAGCAAACAATATATTGTCAGACTCGCATTTCGGATTTCTAATTGTTACTGAGAAGGCTATCTACACATGCACTGAAAATGTACTTAATTCACTAAACAATAAATTACAGGCTACTGGTATATTTTGTGAGCTGCCAAAGGCATTTGACTGTGAAAATCATAATATCATTTTAAGTAAATTAGAATATTATGGTGTAACAGGAAAGGTTGCAAAATGGTTCACATCCTATATCTCTGACGGGAAACGAAGGATGACAAAAGGGAAGAGACATGAATTAAGGTATGAGACATCATCCAACTAGGAAATAATTGCATGTGATGTCCCACAAGGCTGTATCTTAGGGCCCTTACTTTTGTTGTATATGTCCACCAGTCACATTACCAAATGCTATTTTGTTTTGTTTGCAGACTGTACAAACATTACAATAAATGGCGAATCAAGTGTAATTCTAGAAAGAACGGTTAATGAAATTTTCATTAACATTAATAAAATGCGTAATACGTGATGACGAGCACGTTGAAGAAGTGGACAGTGTTAAATTCTTGGGATTATAGCTTGATAGTAAATTGAACTGGGAAGAGGAGGCCACAGAACCGCTGAAGTACCTAAACAAAACCCTATTTGCAGATCGAATGTAAGTCAAGAAAACAATTGCCACGGTCATCATTTAGCTGTCATGGGGAAGATAGGTGGTGACGTATAGTTCCTGATCACATGCGCCCAAGCCCTGCGATAAATTCCGAACCTCTCCGCAGCATCTCGTTAAGTCATGGTACGCGTCACTTGACAATGATCCCACAGATGTGAACATTAAGATCGGTTGTCCCCTTGGTGTTTTTTAAGGGTAGGCTATGTACTCGAAGTGGATTTCACATTGCTTCTTCTCACTCGTCGCCATCAACAAAACAAACTTGATACTGAATAGCGTCACGCACTCATCACAGTCACTGCTCTCCTTACATTTATTTTTAGCGTATTGCTTTACGCACATAGTTTCACTTAAACTTTAGAGTCATGCGTTCAAGAGACAAATTAACATAACAGAACGTATAGATGTGGAACTGTGGTGTGTAAAATAGTCTCGAGTTTTTAACCAGTAAGAGCATCCTCTTGATTCAACGCTTCGTCAGCTTCTCTATTCGTCAAGCTTCATCCGTCGAGATCAAACTTAGTGGAAGTCAATGAAAAAGCTGTAGGGGTTTCAAAGTGTCCTTTAATGTTTTCCTATTTATTGAGGTGTTATAACAACTGCATCTGTAAGTAATTAAACTCAGAGGAAACAGCAAACGTGCGACACCATCAACAACACTCTAAAGGCGTATCAGCGTATAATACAATACCACCACAGCAAATCCGTCTTCAACCAAATTGATTGTCTGAAAAATGTACTGGCACACTCCAAGAGCGTATGAATTAATTGCTTCGAAACTCTAAACAATTTGGTGGACGAATGAAGAAAAAACTGTGAGTCACGAGGACGTATGAAACCGGTCAGCCAACATCACTGAACAATATGTGAATGATGTTCAGTAGAGTTTAGAACGGCGTCTGTGTTTTTTACGCAATTACACAGATGGGTCAGGCTAGTAAACAAATCGTTCTCCACATTACGTTCGCCGTTTAGCGTCACTTTATGCGTTAAACATGCTTTTCTCAAGATCTTTCTGCAAACATGGAATTCTGTAGGCTTGGTTAAGATTTATGCCCTGAAAACATGTACTTGCGCAGACTTTGCAGTTCACTAATGCTGAGGCATAAATTACTCCTATAGCTGAAAAGCATTGTTCGAGATTTGAGCGTCGGACAAGACAATGAAGTGGTCTTTGTATTACACGATAAGGAACGTGAGACGCACGCGTCGCTGATGCTTGCGTCAGCGCATGTATGTTGGAAAATTCGGTCATTCCAGTACCAGTAGACCTGCCGCAAGATGTAATTTCCTAATTCCGATACAGTCCTGGACTTCTGTTACAAAATGGTTTGGAACGATCGTCTCTCAAGAAACTACCTAATAAAAAGGCATTCCAAGAAGAGGTGTCAGACCTACGACTCACATAATAACAGCTTCGGTTTCCAAAAATCTCTCATGACGCGTTTAACATTTAGTGAACTCAAATTTATATGTGATACAGGAACATTAGTTTAATCCGTTCGTGTTAATATGTAATGTTGTAGAAAATTCAGTATGAAAGAATGACAGAGAAATCACGGTCTTGATGCTAAACAGTACCGTCAGTGACATCAATGAATTATTACAGATTCTGACGTCAACAGCCGAACAGCTCAGAGAAAATCTTCATTTATTGCAGACACTATGATCTTAAACAGTATACCATGTCATGAAGTCGGATACAACATCTTTCAGTGTCTCCACTGTGCTTCTTCGATTGGAGTTATAGTGGTAATGAGTACGCTATGCTTAATTACCAAATAACCGTCTATCATAAGCGCTCGGTCAGCGAAACATCTGGTAAAAGGGCAGAAACGAGAAGAATTGTTTTCGCTTTGCTCGAAAAAGATATACCTATTCTTCGGCGAGTGGATGTTACTCGCTTTGTTTACATTTCAATTCATGACTCATATTGCATAGATTTCTCTGCGATAAGTCTCAGTTTTAGGGGAGATACCCAACACGTAATGTATTGTGAAACAGTTGTCGAAGTACCAAGGTGTTTTTAAGAGAGCTTTGCATTTCGCCCCCGGGATAACCTCAAATATAGCTCGTACAACACATTTCTGAATTCTTTAGATGTTTTATCTGTACAGGTCGAGTTTCCCCGAAAACTAGAGACGTGCCTCATTAATGAATTAAAGTATACAGTATAAAAGGTTGTTTTCATTTATAAATGAGTCCGCCTCCGTAGTTCAGTGGCCAACGTGTCTGGCTGCTATGCTGACGACTCGGGTTCGAGTCCGGGTACTACCATGGAGTTTTCCTTGGTGGGAGGACTGGTACGGGGTGCACTCAGCCTCTTGATTGCGACTGAGGAGCTACTTGTGTGAGAAGTAGCGGCTCCAAGGCCAAGAAAGCCACAACGGCCGGGAGAGCGGTGGGCTGATCCAGTGTCTCGCCGTACCGTGTCCGGTGACGCCACTGGCGGAGGATATCACCGTGGTCTGTCGGTGCCAATTGTCCAGTCGGAGTCAGAACGCGGAGCTTTGCTTCTTTTTGCATTTATTTCTAAATCAGCGTTGGAACTGATCACGCGAACTGCAAATGTAACTAAAATGCGTTGCTTCATTACCTCGTAAGTGTAAATTTTCTAGTTCTCTTTGTAATCTACTTGTAACATCAAAAATTAAGCATTATCTGCTTCTTAGATTTCATTGTTTGAATAGATTATAAGGTCTGTAAAAAGTGCTGAACTGCATGAATTGTGTCTTGTTAAAGTTTAATGACTCCGTTTGCCTTGGACTGTCTATTTACTGATACTTACTGAATTCACAATAACTAGGGCCAGAAAACAGGACAAAATTTGTGTCTTGAGAAAATACAATTGGGCGATCATTGAAGCACGTTATAAACAGCACAGAACACTGGTTACTATGGTATAGATAAGAAACTAATGTCATAGTATTCCAACTACTGCTACATTTCGTCACGATTAACCTAATCAAGGACCAAAAAATATTTCCAATTGTAATAATTTCTGATCCGTTGATCGCAATATCATTGCTCCAGGCAGTTGTTTACTGATGCAAGATATTAATTAACTTTGACGCAAGTAAGGTTTTCTAAGTCAATTCAAATTCAAATGGCTCTGAGCGCTATGGGACTTGACATCTGAGGTCATCAGTCCCCTAGAACTTAGAACTAATTAAACCTAACTAACCTAAGGACATCACACACATCCATGCCCAAGGCAGGATACGAACCTGCGATCGTAGCGGACGTGCGGTTCCAGACTGAAGCGCTTAGAACCGCTCGGCCACGCCGGCCGGCTCTAAGTCAACTGTTTTCGTTTCAGCAGTATATGCAGATCATAGTAGTTATCACCACTGCTAATAAACACCGGCGCCCTGTAGCATCATCTATCATGTTTGCCCATCATAATGTACCAAAATTCCCCTTGCCTAAACAAAGCTAATGGCGATAGGACGCTTTGTAAAGTTTCACTATTGCATTACGGTATTTAATAATAAACAACGTCTCTTGTCACAGTATCTTTGTAATTTCTATGTTGCGCGATGCATCTCGGGGCTAAACTCCATTTCCAAGTACTACGTTGATCATTATACACTCTAACACAAAGAAAAAGACGCACCACGAAGGAATTAGATGTACAGATAAACAGATGATTATAGTTTCAGCAAAATTAAATGATTTGATCGAGGGAAAGAGCTTGACGTTTTGAGGAAGCCAATAACGTTTTGATCCACCTCTGGCCCTTGTGCAGGCAGTTATTCAGCTTTACAGCGATTGATAGTGTTATTGCATATCATCCAAGGGACATCTTGCCAAATTCTGTCAATTTAGCGCGTTAGATCCTCGGAATCCCGAGCTGGGTGGACGGCTCTGCTCATAATGCTCCAAACGTTCCCCACTGCGAAGAGACTCGGCGAACTTTATGCCCAAGGTAGGGTTTGTCAAGCACTAAGACAAGCAGTAGAAACTTTCGCTGTGTGCGGGCAATCACTATCTTGCTGAAATGTAAGACCAGGATGGCTTTCTATGAAGGGTAACATAAAGGGGCGTAGAATATATTCGACGTACTGCTGTGCTGTAATGGTGTCACGGATGAAAACCAAAGTGGTTCTGCTATCAGATGAAATGGCATTCCAGACCGTCACTGCAGGCTGTCCGGCCGTACGCCAGGCGACTATCAGGGTAGTATCCCATCGCTGTCCGGGGCATCTCCAGACACATCTTCGGTGGTCATCGAGGCTCAGTCCGAAGAAGGACTCATCACTGAAGCCAATTCTACTCCAGTCAATGAGATTTCAGGACGAATGTGCCCAACACCACTACAATGGGCACATGAGGTGCCGTGACCTCAGCCCCCTTTCTGTGAGCCGTCTATTAACGGTTTTAGTGGCCACTGAAGCACCAGTTACACATCGGATCGATGATAATGATGAATCCGAGCCTCTGCTTGTCTCCCTGACGACTCCTCGGTCCTCATGTTCCGTTTAAATCGACCGCTTCCTTTCTGCCGCTCTCCGGCCTTAATATACTCATTCCTGCCAAAACATCGAATAGTGGCATAGATCATATTCAAATGTCGAGCGATTCTCTGATTACTCCAACCGGCTTATCTGAGCCAAAATACACGTCGTCTTTCAAATGCTGACGCCTGCGTATATTGTTCACGCGTCTGCCTGCGAGGCATAGTTACTGTCCAACTGTGGCGGAATGAAATTCGCAAAGACTTCAGTCGACATGTCTCCTGTTTACTACCTTTGCCAGCTGCGCGGTGCAATTGCGCTGCAGCGTCACACATTCATCCGTCGGCCGCCAAAGTTTAGAGTTTTACAATTCCCGTCGATACCTGTATGAATATCAATTTGTGACCAGTTCACATAACTCCTTCATGGTGCGCCTTTTTTTTTTTTTTTTTTGTTCGTCTATTTACCATACAACACACAGTAAAGCAACGCCAACACTGTTGCACGTTTTGAGAGACATGCTTTCATCATCTGCCGTATCTCTTCAAATAATCACTCAGAAATATTTAAGTAAACTGGACAAAAACGTCCTCGTCTTACGTTAAGCTTTCCAGCTTGTGTTTTCTGTTCAGTCCCATCACACGACCGTTCGAATACCACTTTGCCTACTTTTTTATACCAGTATCTCAGACCGTGTCTATTTATCACACCAGGTTTCTAATACAATGCTTATCCGGTGTTCTCTGGACACTCCAAAGTGTTAGTAATTCGCTTTTGTCAAAGAACTTGTATGCCCTAGCAATGATCAGCTCCACAGAGATCTGTGTGCTACAATCATTTGGATGCTCATTACAGAGTCTGGTGGCATGACAGGACGTACCGCACCGAATTATTCCAACCAGTAATACAGCAGCACTTTTACCTCTGCAGCGTTGCAGCTATCCCATTTCAATTTTAATTGGTACATGAATGTGTCTGATTTAGTTAAGGTAAGTCATCTTTACACCTGTCAGCATTTCACTGCTGGACTATTTACAATCGTCAGTTAATTAAAGCCCATTGTTATCTCGACCAACTAAAACTGATAATCCAGTACATGTGGCCATTGTGCTTCACCCTTCTGTATAGCTTAATTTAAACGGCACCACCAAAATAGTACTGGCGGTTTAGCATCAGACGGAAGGTTCAAATGGTTCAAATGGCTCTGAGCACTATGGGACTTAACATCTGTGGTCATCAGTCCCTTAGAACTTATAACTACTTAAACCTAACTAACGTAAGGACATCACACATATCCATGCCGAGGCAGGATTCGAACCTGCGACCGTAGCGGTCACGCGGTTCCACACTGAAGCTCATAGAACCGCACGGCCACACTGGCCGGCTCAGACGGAAGGTAGGATGTACTACACACATGGACTTCCCAGCAAACGCAACACAACACTGCTCATGCACTCAATACATCATCCACAATGCAAGGGCACCCACATGACATTTCATAATATGTCAGAGGTAGGCAACGGCAAACAAGCTTCAATTGGCAAGTAACTCCTCTGCTCACTTGTTCAGTCCTCTACGCTTACAGCTCCCTGTTCACGCAGAAAGATGTTTCTCTCAATGCATGGCCATAATCACTAGTGGCGGCAGACATGTAGTGATTATGCGGAAAGGTGGTGCCGTACCCGATAACACATCATCTGCTGTAGTGAGCAGGTTGTCTTTTAATGCTCTGTCCTCTACGAGAATGGAACATGAAACTCTCACTCCCGATTAGTAATCAAATATGTGATTCTCTCTCACACTACGAAGACGTTGTTTTAACTGATCTGGAGAAATAATAAAATAAAACTTTATTGAACAGTAGCACAATAAGAGAACAGCACTGAGTGTCACTGTCAAGAAAGAAGGAAGGAAGAGTTTAACGCCCCGTCGACAGTGATATCATTATAGGCGGAGCAGAAGCACGGATTAGGGGAGGATTGGGAATAAAATCTGAGTGCCCTTTCAAAAGGTACTCAAGAGAAAAAGCTGAAGCTCCGTCTACTGGCCCTGTTAGATCATTCAGTACCGACCGGTCCCCGTAACCACCCTCTACCTATGGTGGTGGTGGTGGTGGTGGTTAGTGTTTAACGTCCCGTCGACAACGAGGTCATTAGAGACGGAGCGCAAGCTCGGGTTAGGGAAGGATTGGGAAGGAAATCGGCCGTGCCCTTTCAAAGGAACCATCTCGGCATTCGCCTGAAATGATTTAGGGAAATCACGGAAAACCTAAATCAGGATGGCCGGAGACGGGATTGAACCGTCGTCCTCCCGAATGCGAGTCCATCTACCTATGGTGTCATTCGGATGCGGTATGTAGGGGTGTGTGGTCAGCATACCAGTCTGGCGGCTACCCACACCGCCACTCACTCGAGCAGCTCCTTGACGGGCATGAGATGGCAGAATGCACCCCGTTCCAGTCCTCCCACTAATAAAAAATCCCTCGCAGTACCGGAAATCAAACACGGGCTCTCTGTATAACAATCAGACACGCTGACCTTTCTGCTACGGAGGTGGAGCACTGTCAAGATATCGCAGAGATAACACCAGGAGTAGCATCTCTCTTGCAGGCGCTGCATTTAATGGATCAATCACTTTCTAATCTTCGTGGTTTGATAAAACAGCTAAGAATCAATATCTGGCTAATTAAATAAAACACCTAGCGATGTAACTGTACATCACCTGTGATTTCGGGTGATGTAATGACCCCAGAGCTACCAAGAACACCTCAGACAGTGTCAAATGGTTCAAATGGCTCTGAGCACTATGGGACTTAACATCTGAGGTCATCAGTCCCCTAGAACTTAGAACCACTTAAACATAACTAACCTAAGGACATCACACACATCCATGCCCGAGGCAGGATTCGAATCTGCGACCGTAGCGGTCGCGCGGTTCCAGACTGAAGCGCCTAGAACCGCTCGACCACTCCGGCCGGCACAGACAGTGTCCCTCATATTGTAAACAACTGCAGAACGTACCAATCTTACATAGGCCCTATACGTGGTAGCGAAACTTGTACTTTATGGATTAAAACGAATATGCTGGAAAAGGTGATGACAAAAGCATAACAATAATAACCAATATAACAAACAGTAATAATTGTGGGCCATGGAAATACACACATCAAAAAAAGTTTTGCATCACCCCGGTTCCCAGAACTCCTGATGGTAGACGTTGACTGTATCACAGACACAGTCCCTTTAACTGTTCAGATATGTCACTAAAACCGCCCAAAGATGTAAACAACCATGCATGAGCAGCGCCTAGTACACCGAGGGGGTCCGACAGCCGATCAGTTCCAGTCGTTCCACCAGGAAGGAGGTACACGGCTCGTGTTGTCTGTAATTCAACCATGCCTAGATGATCAATACCGCGGGTCGATCGCGTCTGCATTTTTACTTTGTGCCAGGAAGGGCTCTCAACATGGGAAGTGTCCAGGCGTCTCAGAGGGAGCCAAAGCGATGTTGTTCGGATATGTCGATGACATGCCTCGCTCAGGCCGCCCAAGGGCTACTACTGCAGTGGATGGCCTCTACCTACGGATTATGATTCGTAGCAACCCTGACAGCATCGCCACCATGTTGAATAATGCCTTTCGTGTAGCCACAGGACGTCGTGTTACGATTCAAACTGTGCGCAATAGGCTGCATCATGCGCAACTTTACTCCCGACGTCCATGGCGAGGTCCATCTTTGCAACCACGTCACCATGCAGCGCGGTACAGATGGACCCAACAACATGCCGAATGGAACGCGTCACGTTCTCTTCGCCGATGAGTGTCGCATATGCCTTCAACCAGACAATCATCGGAGACGTGTTTCGAGGCAACCCAGTGAGGCTGAACGCCTTAGACACAGTGTCCAGCGAGTGCAGCAAGGTGGAGGTTCACTGATGTTTTGGATTGGCATTATGTGGGGCCGACGTACGCTACTGGTGGTCAAGGAAGGCGCCGTAACGGCTGTACGATACGTGAATGCCATCTTCCGACCGATAGTGCAACCATATCGGCAGCATATTGGCGAGGCATTCGTCTTCATGGACGACAATTCGCGCCCTCATCGCGCACATCTTGTGAATTACTTCCTCCAAGATGACGACATCGCTTGACTAGAGTGGCCAGCATGTTTTCGAGATATGAACCCTATCGAACATTACTGGGATAGATTGAAAAGGACTGTTTATGGATGATGTGACCCACCAACCACTCTGAGAGATCTACGCTGAATCGCCATTGAGGAGTGGGACAATCTGGACCAACAGTGCAGTGATGAACTTGTGGATAGTATGCCATGACGAATACAGGCATGAATCAATGCAAGAGGACGTGCTACTGGGTATTAGAGATACCGGTGTGTACAGCAATCTGGACCAACACCTTTGAAGGTCTCGGTGTATGGTGGTATAACATGCAATGTGTCATTTTCATGAGCAATAAGATCCGCAGCTCGTGGTCTAGTGGCTAGCGTTGCCGCCTCTGGACCACGGGGTCCCCGTTTCGATTCCCGGCCGGGTTGTGGATTTTCTCTTCCGGGAACTGGGAGTTTGTGTTGTTTTCATCATCATCATTCGTGACAGTGGATAGACTGGATTGTGTAAAAATTGGACTGTGAAAAAATTGGGGCTTTGTTCGGGCGCTGATGACCGCGCAGTTGAGTGCCCCATAAACGTAACATCATCATCATGAGCAATAAAAAGGTTGGAAATTATATTTATATTGATCTCTGTTCCGATTTTCTGTATAGGGTCCGGAACTCTCGGAACCGAGGTGATGCAAAACTTTTTTTGATGTGTGTATAAGCAATTTGGGACCATAAACTATCTAATAGAGTGAATATTACAAAAACCTTTGCGAAACATGCCACTCAATAAGATTCTATAAAACATAAATGCTTTTCCATTTAACTATAGTTATATACGACAAATAACCATCACCTCACCAACATTTTTGCTATAGGAACAGATGGTGCTGACATGTACGACTGTTCCCGAGCCATCTGTTAAATAAGTCATGCTTTCAAAATATCAACACGAATTATCTGTAGGAGGATGAAAAGACTGATGGAATCCATCTTGGAGAAAGAGCAGTTTGGATTCCGGAGAAATGTAGAAGATTACACTCAATACTGACACAAATTTTTACCTTCCAAAAACGTATTCACGACGAAAATGAGTAGTATTGCTTACGAAGAAACAAATAATAATAAAAACCTCTCTGGGCAGTTACACCGACGTCGAAGTCAGTATGCGACTCACAGCTTTCGTGTACCCCATCTATGAACGTCAAATGTACAGTACCCCAAACTTCACGAAACCTAAGTGAGTACGAAATCTATCGTCAATAACTACGTGCATAAAAATCATTGTTTTCAAATCGTACAAACAACCATTCATAGATTCTCATATTCTATTGGCAGAGTTGTCCCACAGGACGTTTGGCTTCACAATTTTCGATTCGGTCGCTTCTGGACCACGGTCCTTTATCATAAACTGAAACTTTTGCCCTTCTCAGTCGTCCTGACAGTTTGGATGACCACCACGAAAACACCTCTATTATTCATTTGGAGCTGGAAGTAGAGACTGACGATGGTGAGGCTAGCTGAGATCATTTTCCAGCAAATAACGATCGAACAGGCCCATTAGAGCCGATGTCAATTCGACGATCTATGTCTGCACGTATCCAACGTGGCCATCTCGTTCACTTGATTTGACCGCACTTGATGTCACGTGAAAACTGTTGCGTATAAGACGCTTGTAGATAGTGAAGAGGATCTCTTACCAGGAATTCTCACTGCTGGCGTCATTATTCAAACAACACCATTGTGCAACTTGTACAGACAAAGAGAAGTTATTACACGAATGAGCATACTTGGACTTTTAACACTGCCGGAAAGAAATTAACGCCCTCAATGATTGTTTTCGGTGCCACAACGGTATAATACGTGCATACTGAGGGGTTGTAGTGTCAGAGATTCATTTGTCACGATCATCGGTGATCAGATGACCCTCAGGAGTCCAGCCTGTGCATCCTCTGTTTTGACTCTGCAGCGACTAACTGTGCTGAGTTTATAGGTGAACAGTGTTTACAACATTCATTCTACGGTTCAGTCATGCCCCAGCGACTAGTACGTACTCGTACTCGGGAAGGGAAAAACCCACATGTTAAAACCGATACCGATATTTAGTTCTGAATAACCGATAGTTTTCAGTATTTGTTTGGTCTGGGTTATATTACGCGTCTTTTTCCTTTTTACTAATTAGCAGTAGCAGCAGAGCTAATTTTTTCATTTTAAAATTAACCTTTTTTAAAAAGGAATAACTTTTATTCGTAAAATTTACGTTGGTCTGAAATATAGGAAATGGGAAAAGTAATCAGTACTATTTTAATAATAATGCCGACAGAAACGAGCAACAGACACATGACATATGAATTGGGACAGCATTTCTGAGACAACAGTATCCGCGTTGTCATGTGTACGTACAGTGTGCAAGGCTTATCTTCACCTAGTCTATGGGTTAGTTTCCCGAGGTCGTCACCGGACATCTCTTTTATTACAGAACAGCACCATCCCTAGTCTGAAAATATTTTTTACTAAGTGACGTAGTAATGAAGTACAATGCTTCATTTGCTTTAAAATATTAAATATTTGTCTGCCATTTCTATCAAAGAATAAAAGAGGTAGGAAGTTATGGTAACAGTAATAAATTAGCAACAATTGATTCATAGTAAACAATAAAAATAGCCTGTGTCTACATAATATGCCTTTATCTGCTTGTAGCCCTTTTAAACGATCAAATTAACACCAAAAATAGAGTTCTTCAACCTCAGTTTTCACCTTTTAGCACTGAGTATTCTTAATGCCCAAATAGTGGTACGATCCCCGTTTACAATATGATTTTTGAGCAGAATTTCAAAAAAAAATTAGAATCAATAGAACATTACCGGTGATTTTTTGTAGTATTGAACCGCTTATCACTTTTCGATAAAGTTTTTTTGGTTTGTCTATTTAATTTAATATTTTGATTCTATATATCTTGAAACAGATAGAGAGAGAAAATTTTTCATTCGTTGTTCGATTTTTACGTTTATTACAGGAAATAATAGGAATAAAAAACTGAAAATCAGTTATTTCAGAAGCCAGTTATTTTGAGCGGTTTTAAGCGTCAGGTTAAATTGGCGCTGAAGAAAAACAATACAGCCGAAAACCGGTTGTTTCAGGGATAACCGCCATCCCTAGTACATACCCATAATGTTACTTAAAATCCGTTTTGATTGCAATTTTTTTTATTCATATGA
This sequence comes from Schistocerca piceifrons, assembly GCF_021461385.2. Classification (NCBI taxonomy): domain Eukaryota; kingdom Metazoa; phylum Arthropoda; class Insecta; order Orthoptera; family Acrididae; genus Schistocerca; species Schistocerca piceifrons. Next base: position 336,450,005 of record NC_060149.1, read on the forward strand.
CCGGTTTCGGTTCATTCAGAACCATCTTCAGATCTGTAAAAATAATGATACCAATTTACTATTTCACGGAAGCAAATCTTTTGCATCCTATCTAATCAACATCAAATGTACTAGAACGTACCTGATATTTCAGTTACAGGAGTAACCCGTCCAAATCCAGCAACTTTCACATGCTACGTCACATGAAATTGGTTGGCAGAGTGCACGTCATTTATATTAATTATAACACTATTACTGACAGATGGCGTCTGGTACATTTGTTACATTCCAGTTGCACATACTGTATTCAGTAGATCTTTTTTATATTAAAAATACTTAATTAAAATATGTAGACGGGGCCCTCCTGTGTGGCCCTATTGCCCGCGGAGATGGACGTCAGACGACTGAGCGGACGGCGGCACAACACCGAAATGGCGGGAACCACGGAAGCAGACCGTAGAGGAAAACAAGTTCACACCAGCACCATAGATGTATAAATCGCCCTATGCTTTTTAGACCGTATAAAAATGACAATTTTACTGTTTTTTAATTCTGACAAGTACAGATTTTAACCTTGACATCTACATATTTTGATTAAGTATTTTTAATATAAAAAAAGAGCTACTGAATACAGTATGTGCAACTGGAATGTAACAAATGTACCAGACGCCACCTGTCGCTAATAGTGTTATAATTAATATAAATGACGTGCACTCTGCCAACCAATTTTATGTGACGTAGCATGTGAAAGTTGCTGGATTTGGACGGGTTACTCCTGTAACTGAAATATCAGGTACGTTCTGGTACATTTGATGTTGATTAGATAGGATGAAAAAGATTTGCTTCCGTGAAATAGTAAATTAGTATCATTAGTTTTACAGATCTGAAGATGGTTCTGAATGAACCGAAACCGGTCATATGAATAAAAAAAAAATTTCAATCAAGACGGATTTTAAGTAACATTATAAAATCACTGATTGCTGTTATCCCATAAGACATTATGTCTGTTTTTGCAAAATACCCATAATCAACAGGTTCCGCCATTTGAACGGGGTCGCATGGTGGGCCTGCGGAAAGTTGAATGGATGTATCAACGGATTGCTGCACGTCTTGGGCACGGTTTATAGGTGGTGTAATGTTGCTTTCAGCAGTGGTCTCTAGAACATTCCCACACCTGTAGACCAGGTTCTCGACGTCCGCATAATACAGATGCACGTCAAACTCGAGGCATTTTGCGAGCAGTGGTGGCCGACCGAACATCATCCAGGGACAAAATCTAGGCGTTTTGTGCACCTGCTATGTCATCAGAGAGCGTTTTTATAACTGTCTGCTTGCAGCAGGACTAAGTACACGTGTGAATCTGGTCAGGCTATCACTGACACCACGACACCGCTATGGTAGTTACTCTAGTGTCGTGAAAGAGTTGAATGGAGAGTGGAACAGCGCTCTTTTGTCGTCAGTGATGAGAGCAGGTTCTGTCTGTATGCTAGTGACGGAGCAGACCTGGCAATCTGCCTGTTCCAGAGTGCATTTATCCATAACTCATAGGTCGCATCGTAGGCTTCACGGTGGCGGATCCACCAGGTACAACTCGCTGTCTCATCTGGTGTTCCTGCAGGGTGAAGTAAGCAGTGCCCACTACATGGCAGAGATTTTTATTCGCGTGCTACAGCCATTTCTTCGCCAGGAAGGTGTTGCGCTTTTTCAGGAGGACAATGAACGTCCACATACTGTTGCAAGGTGCTCTTCATGGCGTACACAACTACCCAGGCCAGTAAGATCGCCAGATCTCTCGCCAATTGAAAATGTAAGGACATGATGAAGTAGGAGTTTACTCGTTCTCCAGCGCCTACAAGAGCCATTGCCGAATAGCAAAAATAGGTGCAAGATGATTGGGACAATCGATGCAGGATGCCATATGGTACCTTTATGATTGTTTACATGCAAGATTACACTCCTGCTTTGCCGCCAGAGGGAGGTACTCGGTGTAATGATGCGACCGTTTGGACACCCTTTACTGTCACGTGTGTGTTGAATTTGTTCTGAATTTATCATACACACCTATAATGACGAATTACCTGTCTTTGTCAGTAAAACAACCTTTTTTTCTTGGAGATGCTACATTTTTTCAGCAGTTTATTTTCGTCATTTGAATTTGAAATTTCTCATTTTCGCTTAGAAGTTTCGAATTAGTCTTTTCCGGACCAAGGTTTCTTAGTTCAGAATGATGCACTGGTTCTTCTCCACCATCGCTGTCTACCTGTCTCATCTGGAAAGTTACTGTACACAGGACATACACCTCGCTGAGAAGCAGCTGGAATACTAATGTGGGAAATGTGCCCGCCTCATATGACAAGCAGCGTGCCGAGCACCAATACACACACAAACTCTCTTAGAGGATGTTACAGGCCAGCATAGTGAGGCTTCTAGGAAAAACAGATAAGACAAAACTGCTAAGAATTTGACTGAAGAAAGAAAAGAAGCGGTTAGAATACTAATGTAGGAAGTGTGAGGACATCTTAAACCTAGAGCAAGGACGTACTTGAAACAAAGTGACTCACCTCTAATGAGATTTCGGCCTATAATCCGAGACAAAATAGGAAACTTGTCGAAATGTTGCCTCAAGACGACTTGTCACTCGGCTGATAACCAGTGGAGATTGTGTTAAAGCAGTACAATGATAGTTAGCTGTCCGAACAGCAGAGGAACGAAGAAGAATAGAACTGTGACACGACATGTTGAAGCATTCTGCACAGGCACTATCTTCATGACAAGTGCACCGATCTGAGTGCCTGTCTGCTCATCCACTTCACATACGCTTCGCACACTGAATACCAAGAACGAAATACCGCATCGATTTGCAGTGCCAACACCGCCAATCCAGTGGTACTTAGTAATCCACCTTTCACAACTCACATAAAACGTCAAATCCTAATTTCGTCTGCTCCCTTCAAAACTAAGTTTTAACCGGAGCGCACCAAAAAGATAGTATTATGTCGTTTCCTTACTTTACGCCCGATCCGCCCCTTAACTGTGTGATCAGGGTTTCTGACACATGGAGCGGGCCCGGGTTCGATTGCCGGACGTGTCAGAGATTTTCTCCTCTCGGGGACTAAATGTTGTATTGTGTTGTCTTCACCATCATCTCGTCATCATCGAAACCCAAGTCACCCAGCGTGGCGTCAACAGAAAAGACTTGCAATTCGACGGCCGAACTTCCCTAGATGGGGACATCCAGCCATCAATGCCGCACGATCATTTTCACTGTAGGACTAAGGAAGGTCAGCTTGTTGCCACATTTTCGTTTGAGAAGATTTACTAAATTGTA